>NC_143587.1:125564518-125884820 GCF_048544385.1 Mastigoproctus giganteus | reverse complement strand
AGAAATACATTAAATCCAAGGAAGTGAAGCCAGTCGACATCGCTGGACAGTGCAGTGTCGAGTCAGTTTGGTGTGACATAAGCATTGGGAGATCAAAATTGAGAGTAGGAGTGTTTTATAGGACTAATGACTCTGATGAGTATAATATGAAACCGTACAGGGAAATAGAGTGGACCAGTAAATCAGAGAGTCTTATAATGGGGGATTTTAATTTCCCAGATATTGACTGGAATTTGGGGGCTGGTCACTCACACACTAGCAAGGCTTTTGTGGATTTATTGGATGATTGTTTTCTACATCAGCATGTTCAGGAGGCAACTAGAGGGAGTAATACTCTTGATTTGATTATCAGTAATGATTCTTCATGCATTAAGAATCTGCAGGTAAACGAACCACTAGGTGACAGGGATCACAGTGTGCTGAAGTGGGATTTACTCAAAGAGGTAACTACCATTAGGGGTAAAGGGAAGGGTTATTGCTTTCGTAAAGGCGACTAGGATGGACTGAGACAGTATTTAAATTCTATACAGTGAGACCAACTGATGATGTTACCAACAGCAAATTCAAAATGGGAAGCTACTAGGCTTTACATACCAACTAAGAAATATTGTTCAAGGTTTAGGCCTAAGTGGATGTCAGATGAACTAATGAGACATATGGCAGAGAAGAAAAATGCATGGGAGACATACAAATTAACCCGTGACACAGAAGCCTATGATAGATACAAGTTGATCTGTAACCAAGTTACAAAGGAGGTTAGGCAGGCGAAGGCAGATTACGAGAAATCCTTGGCAAGGGATGCAAAGAAAAACAGCAAAGAGTTCTTTACTTATGTAAACTCTAGAAGGAAGGGGATGAATCAGATTGGTCCACTTGATATCGATGGGTCAACTGTTGATGATCCTGCTCAGGTAGCTAACAAACTAAATGAATATTTTGCATCGACATTCACACATGAGGAGTTATTCTGTGAGGGGGAATGCCAGAGGTGTATTCAACTCTGGCAGTAAGCTAGAGAATCTTGTAATAACTGAGAGGAAAGTGGAGGAGAAATTGTTGAAGATAAATACAAGAAAGGCACCTGGGGTGGATCGAATCTATCCTGTTATATTAATGGAGGCAGCAAAGGAAGTAAGCAAACCCTTAGCCATAATTATGAGAGCTTCCTTGGACTCAGGGGAAGTACCCATGGACTGGAGATGTGCAAATGTGACCCCAATTCACAAAGGAGGATTAAAGGGCGACAAAAGTAATTATAGACCTGTTAGTTTAACTTCTGTTCCCGGAAAATTAATGGCGGCACTGGTTAAAGAATCACTGCAGGATCATCTAGACAAGACTTCAGTTATAGCTCAGACACAGCATGGTATTGTTAAGGGGAAGTCTTGCCTGACCAATTTGATTGGATACTATGATGCAGTCACAAAAGAACTGGATGCAGGGAATAACTTTGATATTATATACTTTGATCTTAGAAAGGCTTTTGATACTGTTTCACATGGAAGACCGCTGCACAAATTGGAGCAGTGTGGCATTGGAGGCAAATTGCTGCTATGGATAAAAGAGTGGTTGAGGTGGAGAAGACAGACAGTGGTAATCAATGGGCACTGCTCATCGTGGACTAATGTTATTAGTGGAGTCCCTCAGGGTTCAGTATTGGGTCCATTATTGTTTTCTGTATTTATAAATGATATTGATAATGGTATATCAAGCTTAATGTCCAAGTTTGCAGACGATACGAAGGTTGGCAGGGTTATCAAGGACACTACTGCAACAGGATCTGGAAAGGTTGAGCAGATGGGCTGAGAGGTGGCAAATGAAGTTTAACATTGACAAATGTAAAGTACTACATATGGGAAACAGCAACTCAAGAGCAACATATCAACTCTGTGGTACTACACTGACAGTGGTAGAGAATGAAAGGGACCTGGGGGTGGTTGTGCAGGCAGATATGAAATTTTCTGAGCAGTGCAGACGATCTGCAAGAGTAGCTCATGGTGTATTGTCGATGATATATAGGAATTTTTCTAGCAGGGATAAGGAGGTGATTATTCCCTTGTATAAGGCAATGGTCACGCCACACCTAGAGTACTGTATACAGGTCTGGAGGCCTCATTTCAAAAAGGATGTAGAGATGCTGGAACAAGTACAGAGAAGGGCAACAAGATTGGTGAATGGAACAAAGCAGTGCTCTTACGAAGAAAGGCTTAAGTTTTGCAAATTACAGTGTCTGGAGACTAGGCACCAGCGAGGTGATCTGATAGAGGTGTATAAAGCCTTGAATGGTTTGAGCATGCTCAATGCTGATGGGATTCTTCCTCTTGCTCAGAATAATCACCTGAGAGGGCATAAATTCTAATTGAGGAAAGACGGATGTAGGATAGATGTGAGGAAATTTGCCTTTAGCCAGCGGGTGGTTGGTTGGTGGAACAGACTTCCATCCCTTGTCGTGGAAGTTGATAGCCTAAATAAGTTTAAGGCTCAGCTGGACAGGTATTTCAAACGAACAGAGGGGTGAAGTGGAAGTGGTTATTTTTTATTTATTTATTTATTTTTATTTTTTTTTTTTTAGCTGATGCTGCATAAGCTTGCTTTCTTGCATCAAATGTCTCTGCTAATGCTAACTTAGCACATAGGCTAAAAATGGCAATTATATATATGATAGCAACATTTGCAGAAGAGCATACCATTTGGGTAGCACTTTTTCATTATCAGCAATTCAAGGTTGCTGATAATGAAAAAGACAATATGGTAATTGTAGTGTTATTTGAAGTTCTCTGAGCAGTGTTATTTGAAGTTCTCTCAAAAACACTAAAAGGGGTTATGAAAGTGGCAATACCCTCCCTCTCTCGCAACTTTATCATAAAAATAAAATCAACATTAATGGCAAAATTTTCAACTGCAAAACAATTAAAAAAACCCCCCATAAAATTAAGGATCATTTCTAATTACATCTGACTAGATAGTTACTTATTTTATAAACATGAAATAAGTCGTATTCAAACTTACTTCACTATTGTTCTATGTATATCTTTACGGTGGATCCAACTCGTAGGAGGAAAACATTATCACTTTAGATGAGTGGCTTAATACTTTAGATATACGCTACAAGTAATGCGAGTTTATCTGTTAATTAAAATTTTTCTATATAATGTTTGTAAACTTATGATTTCATCTATGAGTGACTATTTGCTTATTTAATATCTAATATTTAAACAAATGCGGAATTACTGCTGTTGATAGTAAACTGTTAACATGGCGGCAATGACTGCGAAATGCTGGCAGCACGTGTTGCAAAATATTTCATTCGTACATGCTTCAGTCTGTCAACGGTTATTAACTCCCAATAAAAATGAAATTTATCTTCAAAGGCCAAGCGCACATTTTGCGTTTGTTCCAGATACGGTTCCCGCCTCCGAAGGTGAGAACACAATACACAGTCAAGCAAGTTAACATTATTTTCTTTCTCTGTTATTTCATGCGTGATCCATCAGGTGAAACTTTTCACGTTGTTAATGTTGTTTTTCTTTTTATCCATCGGACTTTTCTTATTATGTACCTTTAAAATAACGGTCTGGAATATATTCGTTAATTTTTATAAAAAAAAAAATTAAAGAATATACTCACAGGGACTCCCAACAGGTGGGTATGGGCTTGGCACACCCAGGGTCCTGAGCTAGATATCATCATTCTTTTTTTTTTTTTTTTTTTTTTTGGTGATTTCCTCTTACTTCTTTCTCTCTCTCAGGGTACTCAAATTTTCTTTGGCTGGTGCAGCATAAGCCTCAGGCTTCCTTGCACCATATGGCTAATAATAATAATAATAATACTCCAGTGCAGAGAAACTACTAGGACAGCTTACAGGATTCTATTACTAATCTACAGGAACTTTGCCATCAGGTATAAAGAGGTAATTATCATATTATAAAAAGCAAAGGTTAGATCATATCTTGAATACAACACATAGGTTTAAAAACCTCATTTTAGGAAGGATGTAGAGCAGTTAGAAGGGGTACAGAAAGAGCAATGAGATTAGTCTGAGGCACAGAAGGTATTCTTAACCAAGAAAACTAGGGTTCTGTAAATTTTAGAATTGGAAATTTAGACATCTGTGTGGTGTCCTAATTAAAGTGTTTAAATCTTTAAAAGAACTGAGTAAACTGAAAGTTAATAGCATCTTTACTCTCTCATTTCTCAGACAATGTTCACAAGGGAACATAAATTTAAACTGAAAAAGGATCATTCAGAACAGATATATGAAAATTTGCTTTCAGCCAGAGAGCAATTTATTCATGGAACAAACTTCTACCTTGTCATGGAAGTGCATAGTTTGAATAAATTAAAAGATGGTTTGGACAAATTTATTAGGAGTGGGCAAATGTAGTGGGTGATTTTTTTGTTTTTGGCCGACGACGATGATGATTAAATTTGTTTCCTTACATAATTTTGCCAATACTATTACTAAAATTTAGTATTAGCACAATAATGAACAACTGTTTCAATCCTTTTCAAAATTTTATAGCTTCTTTGAATATTTTGAATCTCTGCAAAGTTTCGCCCATTCCCTCTCCAACATCAAACGGTAAGTTTTATTAATCACTTCTTGAGTACAGCATGGATGTTTTTAATCCCTGAACTGCATTATTTTTTTTTATTAGTATAGTCATATAGTGCAAGGAAGCCACAGGTTTTTGCTGCGCCGGCAAAAAAAAAAAAAAAAAAAAAAACCAGAAAAGAAAAAAAGTAGATAAGAAAATACAAATTATGAACTTTCCTCCTCATACCCAGTTAACCTTTGAATTTCTTCAAACTGTCAGCCTCAACTACTTGCACAGACAACTTGTTCTAGTAATCAACAACACACTAGCTAAAAGATTTAATCCCATTTATCCAAAGTTACACGATGTGTACATTACCTAACTTGTTTAACCCTTGTAGTGGTAGTGCTAGACCTTGATGTTACTCTCAAAAATAACAAGCTCATGTTAATTGCTTGTTAAAGATAAAAATCTACAATTTTCAACACATTCCTAAATATAATCAAACTGGTATGGTTTTTGCATTTTTTTTTATTGTTTTCATATAATTACAGTGTAAGTAAACCTCAGGTTCTGTACCACTATGTTTGTTCTACTTTTGTGTCATATCACTAGCATTAGAACCTGATAGGTTCCTGCCAATGCTATGAAATGTGGAATTTTATCTGTTAATTGTGGAATTAGCAACGTGAATAATATTCAAATTCTGCAGACTTCACACGGTGTACCAAATATGAATTAAATTTTGTAAAAATTTGAAAATTGAAGTAAATATTAGTATCTAATATATGTGGTAAACTATCTAAAATCTGGAACTTTACAATCCAGAATTCTTTAAAATCTAGTGCTTTACCATCAGAATTCTTTAAAATTTTGATCTTTTTGTAAAAGATCACCATTTCCCAATCTGAAAATATTAAGAAAGCAATCTGGCATTTGTATTGACAATCACATTTGTCTTTAAGAATGCGTGCAAAAAAAATGACATTTCTTGCTTTATATGATTCTTGAAGGACTATCTTGTCCTTTAATCTGTTTTGTGGCCAACTATGAGAATTAAGACCATTGCATTTAAACTGCATAAATATTGTGATGGTCTTAGTTCTCACAACAGAACAAACATGCTTTTTCAACAAGTTGCCCTGGTACTGCACTACTTTCATACAGATGGCCTCTCTAAAAGGTTATTTGGCCATTTGTTTAAAAGATGAGACTGCTATGACAGCCTGTGAGGATTAACTGTCTCTCATTAGATAACAGGTGGTCTCTAGTGACAACATGCAGACAACATAGTTGTAAAGAAGTTGTTCCATGTGCACTACCATGCAGTATATAAAATCAGTTTTCAAAGTTATAATATAGATATCTTTTAAAAGCTAACTTTTGAAAGTAGTGCAATACCAAATGAACTCATTACAAAATAAGTTTGTTTTGCTGTGAGAATTACAACCACTGCATTATCCATGCAGTTTAAATCCTGATTTCCACAAAAATAGAAGGAAACACAAGACAATCATCATAAATGTTTACAAATGTAAATTCAGTGTTCGTGTTTAATATATAAAATCTAGCACTTCTAATTAATTAATATAAAATCTAGCACTTCTGATCCCCCAAGGATGCAGATTTTAAAAAGTTTACTGTATTTTTATTATTTTTTTTAAAATTATTTATACACATAAGTCAAACATGCACATATGTACATGTGCATGTTTGAAATTTTTCACAGTTAATGGTTTTTTAAACTGGAAAATTGAAGAGACCATCAGTTTGATCTTTATATTTTATGCCCATAATATATATTTTTTTAATTTTCAGTAAAATTAATTTTTTTTAAATAAAAAAGCATAAAAGACAGTATTTTTTAAATGTTTATTTTTTTATTAAAAACTAAAAATTACAATAAGTATTGAAATCCATTAAGAAAAGATGAAATATTTGTATGCTCCAAGCCGAATTCAAAACAAATTTTTTTAAGAAATTAAAAAGAAGGTTCAGTAGATATCAGGTTCTGGGCCATTAGCTTTGTTACTGATGGTGCAGAACCTGTACTGCAGGGTTAAAACTTAATATTTCACTTTTACAATTCAAATAGTGTTACTAACCCGAATACCAAATTCTAATTAAACTTGTATTGGGAGCCAGCAGAATATGTGCCTAAAATTTGGGTGTGAAAATTGTCATTGTGCTGATGTAATTAGGAAATATAAAAATAAAAAGGATCACACTTAGGAATACAAAAATTTTTATGGTGAAAAATAGATAACCACAAAAGAAATTATTTATAAAAAATATTCATAAATGGTCAAACTATAAACTTGAATTTTGGGTTTGTTTGGACCCCATTCAACTTTTTAAATCTGATACAACTGAAGGGTTACTTAAAATTTAATTTTAAAGTGACCTTTGCATTTATGAATCATAAGGACACAAAGTTCTGATGTAATAATAACAAACGTCATATTGCACAAATTCTTACCAAACAAAACATTTTGCCTCTACTATCATTATTTTCCAAACGTCACTCCATTTGCTTATCACTTGAATCTCTTCAGCACCTCCTTTTATAGGAAGGTATGGAAAAAACTTTCAATTTTGCCATTAGGGTATTGAAAGTCCCACCTTTTTGAAGAAAATGTGGGACTTTCGCACTTGGTGATTATAAAAAAAGAAAGAAAACAAGAAAGTAAGAATGGAGGAAACTGAAAATATGTGACATTTTCTTAAATGACATTTTCATCAAGCTTATACTATTTCTTGGTTAACTAACTCTTTACCAACCCACTGATCATCATCATTAATGTATGTTACCCTCTCAACAGGTAAATACTGTAATCTGGCTTGAATTTGGTGAAAATTAATATATTACAGGTTAAATGAAGCTGATTTATTTGAAGGGGGGGGAGTGCAAGAGCAGAAAGAGCCCTGAGGAGGTCAGACTACAAAAATATTTGAGAATAATTACCACAATTTCTTTTTAATATAAGATATCACCATCATTTCTACTGCACCATACTTTCTTTTTCCTTCACGTTCCACTGTTTTGTATGGTTATTTAAGTGAAGAGAATTCATTTATGGGAACAGTAGTTAAAAAAATGGATGTTTTAACTATCCTGTATAGCCACTGTGGCCACATATACATTGCAGCAGACAAAGCAGCACAAGAGTTAATAAGGTTAGGCAGTTTTTGTGACAGCACACAGGGGATATCTCACAATAATAACATTAGTGTCTCCATATGTTACAACAAGAATACAGTTAAAAAAAAAAAAAAAAAGTTTAAAATAAAATAAATTCTTTTCAAGTCAGTTATACCATATCCAAATCATTAATCAAATTCACTACTTAATATTACATCACTTAATATTAGTATTCAATAATGGTAAACTTTATTTGATTAAGAAAATTATATCCACATATAGACAACATACCACTCACTGCACAAAGTATGTTAGGCAAGTTTTTGTTGCTTTTAACTGCTTCTTCATAACCTAGAATAAAAATATCTTAGGAAATTATATGTGAAGCAAATGATCTCATGGATAAATTATTATTATGGCAGCTCATGACTCTGATGTATGGGGGTGCTGCTTCTTAAAGTTACATTAAATTGCCTTGGTTATAAGACATGTAGACATAGATGGTAATAATAATAAGCAAGTTAAAAATACTACAAAATATTAACTGGACACTTACCATTAAGAGACTTGAGTACTCTCAAAATTTTATTTAAAAATAAAAGCCATCCTTCGGTTTTTATTTGTTGAAAATAGATTAATAACGTTTTCATTCAAATTTGGTTCACTGTTCAAATCAACACTGCTCGCTCCACAGTTCCTTTGACTTGTTTTATCACCTCCAAAAAAATGTGTATTGGCAACCTGCCAACTACGCATTGACTCAACCACTTGGGCCAAAATGTGGAACTGTAACACACAGTTTCACACACAGTTTCACCTACAGTTAAACTTCAAAGTTGAAAACGATTTCGTGTTTTTATTCGTTTATTATTGAAATGATTATTCAAAATAATCATTCAGGACCTGTTAATAAAAATATTCATTGCGTTGTATTGTTGTATTTGTTCTTCACAAAATTTCATATAACTCCGTTGACCGTATATTTAGATTTAAAAAGCTGGGGATGCTGCAGTTCCACAGTACCTACTAACGAGCCAGACTTCATTTGGGTAAGACTTCATTCTTAGCTTCTGATGAAGCTTCTAGTTATCCAGAGCTGGTTTAATAAGGAGTGATCAGTATGGCACTGGTTCAGGGTGCCAATGTTTAGGAGGCAGCAAATTTAAAAGAGCAACAGAAAAAATATCACTTTCAATCAAAAAGAAACAAGTGAACAGTTTAAAAAAGGATTCTGGTACTTGTCTATTATCTTCCTGTCAGTAGTTACAATGTAGCCACTCTAGTGGGGCAATGTCCTTCACCATTAAACTTATGTATGAACAATACATAAATATACACTGTAATGGTTAGATTCACTTGTAACCTACACTAGCAGGAGGATAACAGACAACTATTGGAATGGAATTGTATATAGAAAATTATGATCCGAATGTTTTGTACCGCGAATTGTTGTTGGCTCATCACTCCAAAGCAGAGCTTTGGGGTGATGGATCATGGCTCATGGTCTACCAGTCTGACGGTCATACCTGGGTGTAGCTAATGCCTGGAGAAAGCTACCTGCTGGACTATCAGCATGGTTGCCTGGGGCTGTGTTTCATGGTTTGGCCTGGGACTATTGATTGTTTTGGACAAAATCATAAACTAGACATCCTGAACGATAATGCATTGCCTACATTGTGGCAGGAAAGGCCCATATATGCATCAGCAGGACAATGTCCCACATCATACTGCTTGTACTGTAATAAATTAGTCTGATGAAATGAGAGTTGAAAAGTTGTACTGGCCAGTCTACATCCCATCCCCTGACCACAATCCTATATAGCTCTAGGATGAATTCAGCCCAGAGGTTCTCTATGAGAATGGGGTTAGGACTCCGGGCTGGCCAGACCAACTTTTCAACACATATTCAAACCAATCATAGATGAATTGGTCACCACTCTGAATGCTGAATGGCAGAAAATATCAGAAGTCATATATATAAAGTGGAAATAAAATATCAGAAGACAAAAAAAAAGTGGAAAGTGTTGCATGGAGACCACAAGTTGTCATAACAGCTAAAAATTTCATCCCTATACTATTAGATTCATTTCTTAATGATGCAGTTCATGATATTGGGAGGGGGATTACTGAGAAAGTTTCTGACATTGTCAAGTTCAGAAGCTAATTCCTGAAGAGGTTTTTAGGACTGTCACACTCTTAACTTATCCAGCTTTAATGCTAGGGGAGGAGTTAGAAAGTAAGTCCAGAATGGTGTAAGTATCAGTGAGTTTTCTGTAAACTCTTGTGCAGTGCTTTCCCCCCCTCTTGTGATGCGTGCCAAGGCATACTTATCAAGAGAAAATTGGAGGTAGGCTTGGCCAGCTCTAAGGTTGATTAGACCCAAGATGTAATGAGTATGGGAAGAGAGGGTTCATGTGTGTGTCAAGGTGGCAGCCAAAGCTTGTTCTGGCATTGCTGAGAAAGACACTAGCGAATGTCAACTCCACATTCATCTTTAGAGCATGAATTCTTGTCTGTCTAGAATGTCATGGGCAGTATTTCTCAAAGTGTGGTACAAGTACCCCCAGGGGGTAAGTGAAAGGGTTTTAAAGGATACATGGCAGAATTTTTTATTTTACTTTATCACAGTTTTTTTTTTAACTTGTTAAACATTTTGTTTTGTACTGAAAATTTCAATTTTTCCAACGCATGCATTTGTACTTTATGTTAAAGTGTACAAATGCATGCGTGTTACATTAAAGTGTATGAATCCATTATCTACGCTATCCTGTCAAAAGGTTTGTTCATTTTTATTAATACTTCCATTTTTTAATTAAATGAATACCATATATTGTACTGTATTTGCTCTAGTCCAGATAAAATAGTATTACTAAAACTATCCAAAATTATCTTTGCCCACGAAGGGCTACACCAGTAAGACTAAACTCTCAAAAGGGGTATGCAATTATTGTAAGTTTTAGAAACACTGGTTGTCGGAATTGAACCCCTGGCAACTTGCCGTGATGGGAATAAAGATTTATTTATTTATTTATTCCTGAGAGAGAGAGAGAGAGAGAGGTGGGTGAGGGTTGGAGGAGGATGAGGACAAGGCATTTGGCAAAATGCTTGCCATGGTACTACTCCTCACTGATGGTAGGGTGAATGGGAAGACCTGATTTATGTGCTTTAGCATAAAGAAATATAAAGGTAGTTCTGAATTGATCGGGTTGAGGTGCTTAAAAGGTAGATTTATCCAGCTTACCTGCATGAAGGAGCTCCTTCATGAGGAGGATTTTGTAGGGGCAAACTTAATCTTGTAGGTTTCCATGTCTTGTAAAAGATTAGAAATATTTTAAGTATTACCTCTTTGTTGAGGATGATAGTGCCCTTCACCCTTGTCAGCCCGGGTGAGAGAGATGGAATGGGTTCCTCTAAGGCAGTGTTTCTTCACATCTTATGAAATTTGTTTGTGGGACTTGACAATAATAATCTAACATATACTACATATGTTAAGTAGGAGCACATATCACTGTATATGAAAAAAGTTAATATATCTACAAGTATAGTTTAATATTTTTTGTGGCCTATGGCCTCTACCCCAAATATAAAAGTGGCCTGTATCTGACCAAAGGTTGGAAAACACTGCTCTAAGGGAAGTTGGGGTTTTGAATTCACTGGTGATGAGATTCAAATGGATTGTGTTGAAGGTTGGCAGTGGAACCAGTTGTTGGCCTGTAAAATGTCAAGGGTGATGCTTTCCCAAATCTGGTGCACTTATCCCCCCATACACCCATGCTGGCTCCACAGGGGGGGGGGGGGGTTGGAGACAGTGGGTGACAGTTGGTGATGAGATTCAAATGGATTGTGTTCGAAGGTTGGCAGTGGAACCAGTTGTTGGCCTGTAAAATGTCAAGGGTGATGCTTTCCCAAATCTGGTGCACTTATTCCCCCCCATACACCCATGCTGGCTCACAGAGAGGGGGGGGAGTTGGAGACAGCATGGGGGCACTGCCCAAGTGGTCCAGAATCTCCTGTTGAGGTGAGTGCTATCTTCATGTCACTGTGGACAATGCTGAGAAAATTTTCTTGGGTGGGTAGAGCTAAATATTCCCCCCCCAAATGGTAAGTGATTCCAGAGACTGGTTAGAGTATCTTTTACCAATGCTAATCTGCTTGATGAGGCACTGGGATGTGGTGAATTTTGGAAAGCCTGTTCCAGATGTGTTAGGCACACATGTTACAAGAGAGATGGCATTAATGAGGGTTCTCAGCTCACAAATGAAATAGGTTTGATGTCTGGAGAATTTATGGTTGTTGGAATGAATGCTAAGAACCATGCCCCTCACCCCCAGTGATGCATGATTCAGTCTATCAGGTTCAGTGCAAGCATAGTAAGTGCTACATCCATCAACATTACAGCTAGCTGGGGGTCCAACCCACTTTGCTGAACATGCTGGCACAACTTGCAGGAGCAACTTGAGGAGTGATATGGCACTTCACAGAATCTGTGACAGCCATATCTTTAATTCCCAAGAGTCCTGAAATCCTTTAGATCTCACACAATTGCTCCTAAAAACTTGGGTCATCTAACACATTGCCTAGATCCAACATAGTCCACTCATTGAACACCATCAACCAAGAGTTTAGAGAGGCTACAGAAATGGATTTTAGTACAAGGACAATGCATAGGGACCTGCATATCATTGGATTTTACAGAAGAGCTGCAGCACAATGTACAAACATCACAGTATGCAAAACACAGTCTCAATTTGCCTAGTACATATAGTACATAACCCATCTTAACTGGTCTCTGGAACATTGTGTTATGGAGTGACAAAGCACAGCACAGGGTTTTCTGATCAGGTGGTCATGTTTGGGTCTGTTTATTGTTTGTTTGTTTGTTATTTTGTTTTTAGGAGCATTAGCAACTAAGGCCATATTGCTCCGGGGATATGCGGTGGTCATTCCCTGACCTTTCCACCTCCTCCGTATTTAGTGGTCACGGGCTCGAACCCCGGTCTAATCAAGAAGCGTATGCTACACACTACTGCTCCTACCCACCTGGCTACGGAGGCACCTTTGGGTCTGTTGGATGCCCAAGGAATATTATACACAAGAGTAGGATGTCCCTACTGTGAAGTTTGGCAGAAGTGCTGTCTCCATCTGGAGTTGTTTCCCTTGGTTTGGGCTTGGACTATTGGTTTTTGTTCCTGGAATGATGAATGATATATGGTGTCTTAATATTCTGGGCAATTTTATTCTTCTTATAATATGGCAGCAGTATGGGGAGGGCCTTCTCTGTTTCAACTTATTGGTGCACCATGTGACTTGGTTCAAAGCCATGGGAATGGAAAAGCCTCACTGGCCTACACAGAGCTCCAACCTTAATACCACTGAATATCTGAGATGAACTGAAACATCAGTTTTTACTACCATGCCAGCAACCACCAGTTGAATTTAATACTATTTAACAGGAAGATGGCATTTTGGTCCATTCTTCCTTCAGGAGGAATGGACCAAAATGCCATCTTCCTGTTACCAAAAATTGGACTGGAAACTACTGATTAGGATGCAGTCTGTAATTAAAGCAAAAAGGTGGGCCAGCACATTATTAAATATTTTATCAATAAGAAGTTCTTTGTGCAATATAGTGTACAATTCTGCAACCTTTATTATTTAACTTCTTTTATTCTTAATTTATCCGTCCTCATCTGTTTTTTGAAACAGTCTTTTTTTTTTTATCTATATCCTACTTCACTTCCTTTATGCTACAATAATCTGGTCTTTCATCTTGAAATCTCCCCTTCAGTCTACGTTGGCCAAATATTTTCTTATCAGATGATTAAATGTTATGATATTAAATGCTTGGACATCCTATGGTGTCATCTCAACATCAAATGAACCAAAAAATTGAAATAGTGCCTGTTACTATTTGCTAGAAATGCAAAGCAATTCAAAGTAACCCAAAGTGTTTTATAGGCCAAAGTGATTGCCTTAACATCTGGAAATTTTTCAGTGGTGAATTCCACCCAAGACTACCAGAGCCATTTTGTCTCTTTAGTTTGAACTCTTCAGAATAAGCAGATTTGATTCTTCATTCGTCAACAACTCTGCCACGCTAGCTACCTCCTTTGAACTTGACCCAGATGTCTGGATTCACAACAAGATTGTTGTTGTTGTTGTTAGATTTCTGGTGCGTCGGCAACTTAGGCTATAATGCACTCACAACAAGGTATATTTTAAATTGATTCATATCAAACTTTTAATTTTGCAGCCTTATCTCCAGTTTCATTGAGCTTGTCACATTTTTACTTTATTTTATTCTTTTTGTTAAATCCACATTCACCTATTTTATATTTTATTATTATGATTCAAATTATGTAAACCCTTCTAGCTTGGGTGTACCAGGGTATAGTCCTTACTTTATTGGATGGTAATAAATGACTATAATATACAGGGTGTTTCAAAAGTGATGGTCAATAATTTAAATATGAACTGTACAGACTACAATATGCAAAAAAAGCCTAGTAAACATGGGTCCTTAAGTGAATCATTTTCGAGATATTGCACATTTCTAGTTGGGATCCACCACTGACAAGGTGAACTGTACAAAGTTGGGATCCACCACTGACTTGTTTATTTAGGTTAGGTTATGCTCATTCTCTCCCTTTCCTCTTTCTCAGTGCTCTGAGACGTAGCAGGCATACTAGTACTTGTCAAAGGATAGTCAACATGGAAAGAGGTTACAGCAACGAAGAGTATGCGGACATGCACTTCATGTATGGTAAAGCCAATGGCAGTGCACTCAAGGCTGCACATTTGTACCAAGAAGCATTTCCCCGCCAAAGGTAGCCCAACAGGTGCACATTCATCAGGGTATGTCAACACCTTAGCGAACATGGGCACTTTGCACATGGAGTATAAGGTAGGCCCAGCAGCATAACACCTGATGTTGAGGAAAGGGTGTTAGAAAGAATACAACAAAATCCCAGGAATTTTGACAAGGAGGATTGTTCTGCAAGAGAGTGTACTGAGTCATAGCAGTCTGCGGCAAATTTTACATTGCCAATTACTGTACCCCTACCATATCCAGCGTGTACAAGGTCTCAGCAATACAGACTACTCTCCCAGAGTGCTCCCATAGTCAGTGGCGGATCTTAACAGAAAATGTGCATTATCTCGAAAACGGTTCATTTGCGGCCTGATGTTCACTGAGACTTCTTTGCTTATTTTAGTTTGTACTTTTCACCTTTAAATTATTGACCATCATTTTTGAAACACCTTGTATATTTTCTGAAAATTATGATTTACACAAATTCAAGTTTAATGTCAACAAGCATATTCTGTCTTCTCCCCTCCACCCTGCATGGCACTAGAATACTATAAGTCTCAATAATCTTTCATGTTTGGAGTTATCACAATTTTCATAACACATTTTAACCCGGAATTCATAAAGCATCATTTTCCTAAAATAAAATGTGTAATTTTTAATGTGTAAGTATTGTCAGGAATCACCAGCCTTTTCTTAGATACACTAAACAAATAACTCAGAATTTGTAAGTATGGTTGAGAATTTGCAAAATGTGCAATGGAATCAGATAACTGGCACTTACCAAGAAAAGTTTTACTAATGACACATTACCTCAGCTGTTCTCCTGAAACAAATTTCATTATTAAACAACTTAAGTGAGGCAGCATGTCTGCATAACAGTTTGGTAGAAATAGTGTTCTATGCAGTCAGCTGTGCCACATATATACTTTATAAGCTAAATTTAAATAAGAAAAGATTCTAAGATTTATTTACAGTTGTCCAAAAAATAAATCTAAGCCACTTATGAGTTGAGTTCCCAATAATCAGAACCTAAACCTTTTGGTTTTAACAAATAAAGTCCCTTGTCTGGACAAAAGAAGAATTAAAGTATATTACAAAATCAGAAGATGTGAATAGATTTCTGAGATTGTAATTTGAAAATTTTTACATCTACAGTATATTCTTTACAAGTTTTCAATACTTAGTACACTTTAGCATCTTTGCCATGTAAGTAGGAAAAATTTTAAATTCTTATAACTTAAAATCATAGCAGTGGCCACCTCAAATAAAGTGTTAAGTCTAAATTTAAGCAAAAGGATCTTATCAATTTTGACATTTAACACAATGAAACCAAACATTCAGAACATATAAACATTTCTAAGAAAATAGTTCACTGCACTTTTCTTTTCGTGGTCAGTCAGTCATTTACTACACAGATGCAAGTCAATAAGGTTGGCACTTTTAGAGATGATTGATATTTAATTTCTCTCAAAAATTCCTGGCTCTTCAAATTTATTGAAAGCAGCATGAAGATATTGGAAACAGGCTTACCTCCTGACTTCAAAATAAACAAAAATGTTTATTTTGAAGTCAGGTACTACATGACATCATTACACAAAAATTATAATATACTGGGTAATACAATGGGTCTGACAGTTACTATTCAATAAAATGTGATTGTTAGCTATTTGTTAGGTATTTTTCTTTTCAGACTGAATTAAGCTGTGATGACTCTAACATCTTTTGTAATTTATTATAACAAATGCAAGAAAATTATTAATTAGCAATAAACAGTATTGTTTCAATGACCTGTCTTATTTATATCACCCTGTATTATATTTATGCAATTTCCTTAAATCTCATAATGAGTAACTGAGTTAAATTTCAAAGCAAAAGCTTATGTATATTGAGAATCACCTCTTAAACCAAATATTTTTATATAAATGAGCAGTTAAATTTACAAAGTGATAATTAAAAATTAAAATTTAAAAAAAATTTAAGTATGGATGCACTGATATCTTAGTGCATTGTTAAAATAAAATATCATGGCATTGCAACTGACAACAGCAAAAATTATGATGAAAGCAATTATGATTATTTTTTATGAATATTAAAGTTATATTAAAGTGATGATAATTATAAAAAAAATTATGATTTAGTCAATTCAAATTTAAAAAAATATATACCTCTCAGTGCTTCAAGAAGAAGTGAAAAATCTTCATCTTCTGTTTAAAAAAAAAAAAAAAAAAAAAACAAAAAAAAAGATAAATATACAAATGTATATATATATATATGCACCCATATTTGTGAGGAGTGGGGAGAAAGTGAGAGAACAAAATTAGGCACTAACTTTTTTATATACTGATGCTAATTTTTCTAGTGATACTAGTTTTCTGTAATAATGAAAAGTAATTACAGTAGTGCCTGCATTTACAGTAGATTATGTTTAATGTGATCCCCTTTCAATTCTATTAAGCAGCAGTTTTAAATGTTTTTTTTCCTATTCATTAATATATATGCAGTTCAGAAATAAATTACAATAATTGTTGACATGTATGTCAACAATTATTGTAATTGTATGACTCAAAAAAATTAATTTATCATATATTTGTGTATAGTGTGAGTTTTTATGACGAAAATTTTATACAAAAAGTAGGAGATCACACTATACACCTAATACTTCTTAAGAGTTTAAAATTCATGCATTTTCATAGGGAATTTTCGAGGAACTTAAGTTTACCACATCCACACATGCTCATCGTAGGCTAATCTTAACAGTATGATCCTTTATTGTCATTTATGTTGCTAGATGAAGAGTAGAACCTTTTTCATATATATCGCTCTAAATTCATAAATACTTGATACAAATGAAAATTATCAGTTCCAACTTCCAACCCATCAGTACTGTTTAGTGTTTACATAGTTCATGTGTTGCTTTTCCAATGGCTTTTGTTTTTGTTTTTTATAATTTTATATTCTTCATCTGTATTCCCTTATTCTGTTTCTGGAATCCCATATTTTCTATCAAAATGGATTCAAGAAGGAACAAATATACTGCTAAGTTCAAGCTTAAAGTGACTGAGTATGCAGAAAAAATAAACAATTGCAGCTGCAAGACAATTTAATACCATGGAGCATAATGTTAGGAATTGGAGGAAGCTGTCTACACAGCTTAGGCAAAGCACAAATAGAATTACAACTAATAGGTGGCCACAGTTCGAAGATTAAGTAAATAAATTTACCACTGAAGTTTGGCAGAATGGAAACAGTGTTTCTGGGGAACAAATTCAGATCTTTGCCCTGAAACAGGCAAAGAAAATGAACATTGCTGATTTCAAGGCCAGTGTGTTGGTGTGTTTCGTTTCAGAAATTTATAATCAAACATTGAAAGAAGAACAACTATTGATTAATGTGTATTGGAAACATGGATGAAACTCCAATCAATTTTGACATTCTAGTCAGCAAAAAGTGAACAAAATGGGAGAAAAATCAGTGCTAGTCAGAACGACTGGTCACAAAAAAACAAGAGTTACTATTGTGTTAATATGTATGGCTGATGGCACGAAGCTGAGGACAATAGCAATTTTCAGGAGAAAGACATTACGAAAACAGAAATTCCCTAAAGCAGTAGTCGTGCATTTCATGAAAAGGGTTGGATGGATGAACAAGTTTTGAAAATGTGGCTGAAATAAGTGTGGTGTCCCTAACCAGGAACACTAAGGAAAGAAAAAAGTCTACTGATCTGGGATATGTTTAAATGCCATCTGATGGATAATGTTATTGCTCAAGTTGGATCCCAGAATACAGATATAGCAGTGATTCCTGGAGGAGGTCATGATTCATATCACTCTTTATTAAGATATTTAACTGAAATTAATAAGATAGACTACATACATATATATAAAAAACTTTTAAAGCTCTTAAAAACTTTTAAAGCTTTTAAAAACTCTTAAAAAACTTTTAAGAGATAGAATTAAAGGATATGGCAAATGCAACAAAGTACACAAAGCAGTAGCAATGGATGCAAATGTAAATATATGCATATTAAAAAATATGACAAATAAAAATAAAGATGGTGGTAGTGCGAAACATCCAGAAAGCCACAGGCCAAAAAGGAAGATAGCCGAAAAAGTGTTAACCTTTAAAATAAAAATGTGGTAACTTTTAAATTAAAAATTAAAATAAAATAAAAATAACAGCAGCTTACATCAGATAAAGGAGGGAAAATTTTACAAAAATACCTCAAAAAAGGTATTTTTGCAAAATTTTCCCGCCTTGATCTGATGTGGGCTGGTGTTATTTTTATTTTAAAAGTTACCACATTTGTTTATTTTAAAGGTTACCACTTTTTCGGCTATCTTCCTTTTTGGCCTGTGGCTTTCTGAATGTTTTGCACTACCATCATCTTTATTTTTATTTGTCATATTTTTTAATATGCATATATATATAACTGATATTAAATATAAATCAAAATTAATGCCAGTAGCATGGCAAAACTATTGAGTGAAAAATAATAAATTAAACATAATAATAAATGAACAGGGAGGGAGAAGAAAAGGTAAGACTAAAAATTGTAGCAAAAAATAAGAATTTAGCGGCACCCCCTCATAAGGTGCCAGTTCCAAATTACATGATTTATCACAAATAGAGACTAAACTAACTACAATAAAATAAAATATATATATATGTATATAATAAGATTACTGAAAGTGTGAGCAAACAAGAAAAGGTATTAAAAAATAAAATTAAAAATATTAAACTGGGTTATAGATCCAGGGTACTACTAGTTATAGCAGAAAAAACCGGCAACCATAATGAAATAAAGACAAATATATTATCATCAGTGGTGGTATATTATTATTAGGTGGAGGAGCTGAACTATCAGGTGTAATTACCATGGAAAAATTGAGAACACATGAATAGTAAAAACAGATTACCTGAAATAAAATGAAATTAAGGTTTAACGTAAAAAAAATTATAGTACCTAAAACCGTGGGTCCTAGTACTTTAACTACTTGGTAAAAGGGACAGCAGCGAAAATCGTAGCAGCTACCGCAATAAGCCAGGTCTGTTTCTGTTATGACGTACATGTTAAAAGGTGCATACATATACTTCATGGCCAACCCAACAGACACCAAAAGGAAGGATTAATTCTTTAATTATAATCCTTCTTTAAGTGTTTTTCTCATTTTTAGTGAGAAAAAAACACTTAAAAAAAACATATATATATATATATATATATATATATATATATATAGTAGTAGTAATATACAACTGTTAAGAAGCAAAATAAGCAGAAAAAGGGAAATAACAAAAGTTATTGTATGTCTAATGCTCCAAAACATCCAGTGCAGCAGTAAAGGAAGCAAAAGGATATAAATAATGTGTGGTTTGTAAAATAAATAAAGTGTCTGTGAAAATGGAAATGAAAAGTAAACATGGTGCCTGAACTAAGAGAAGTTTAAGGGATAGTCGAAAGTGGAAGTGAAATAGTGGTTAAACAGATGAAAGAATTTGAAAAACCTAGTACAAGAATGAACTGGGACTGAGGAAGCAAACAAAAAATAAAATAATAAAATAACAAAAAATAAAAATAAAAATAAATAACAATGTATTCAGATATGGGAGGGCAATTTTAGCAAGAGGTCAAATCAAGGGATGGCAAATATGCAAAATCTGAATGTAGTAGATAAAAATATGATACATAGCCAGGAAATTCATCATTCCTGACCATGTATCACAGACTGTGTTTCTAAACTTGTCTGTAGTATTAGAAGAAGAGGGAAAGCAAATATGCAGCCTTTATCGTAATACTAATAGACAAGGTAATCCCTAAGCAGTTTAAAAATAAAGTTAATGATGTAAATTAAAATAAATACAAATTTACAAAAGTGTAATATGAAACATAATACAAATGTATGTGAAGTGCTGAAACGTAATTAAATTAGCATGGTTGAAACTTAAAATCCATATATAAAGCAGAGAAATTTGATCAAAAAAGTGTGGACAAGCAAATGGTATATAAGGAAAAATTCTTGGGGAGGGGAAAGATTAGAAAAATATGGTAAAAAGAAGGCGAAAATAGTGATAGAATTAAGGATAGATGGAGCGTTCGTATCACCCTTGCATTACACTAATAGTTTTAGAAATGGGAAAAACATATAAAAAGACATTATAAAGACAAAAAGTGTAGAAAAAGTCATTAAAAATACTGAACTAACTGGGTGTGTAAGGCCCAACCTTAAAGAAAGGGTTCTGGTTTTACTAAGCAAGTGTTAGTAAAAATAGGTGTTAATACCAAGACTTGTAGAGAAGAAGGGAAATCAAAACCAAAACTAAAAGCAGGAGTTACCTGGAGTCATTAAGTCGAGCAGAGGAGAGATGACGTTCAGAGCCAAGATGCAAAAGGGGGAAACAATGAAAAGTCACCGAGTTATATAGATTTAGAGAAACAGATAGGGATGACCTCTATCACTGAGAAAAAAAAGTGGAAAAGATGGCCTAAAAACATGAAATGCCAGACAAAAGCCACAGACATACCAATATGTGAAGGAACATGTGAAACAGAAAGTAGAACAAGAATAATTCTCAACTACAGAAGATAAAATTCTGGTAAAATTTAGATGATCAGAGAACAGGGTTTATAGATCATGGCTCCAAACTTCCAAGATGACAAACTGCTGTGGAAAGAGAAAAGCTCAGCTTGGCACATCTGAAGTTGATTGAAGGTTTAGCGAATCCATTGAAGAGCGTGACAAAAAATTCGACAGGCAAAAAACTTTTGATGGAAACAGAATTAAAAACGTTGAAGAAGAAGAATTTTTGTATCCATTGATAAAATTTTATTCCACCAAATAAAATGCCTGGTTAAATGATGCAAGGTTACCATACAGACACTGGATCTGAGACCGGTGTCAGAGAAGCAAAGTGCCAAACCTAGCAGTTGTTATCAGGGAAGATACACAATAAGTCCAGGAATAAAAAGCCAAATGTACAGAATTCCAAAAATGTAGAAAGGACAAATTCAAACTAAATGTGTGAAAAAACTTAGAGAGTAAAGCTGTTGTTGTTGGTTTAGAGATTTATTAGGCACATCGGCAACTATGGCCACAGTGTGCCAGAGAGTAAAGCAACAGTAATCTCCTTCTGAGAAAGAACCTTAAATGGAAGTCATGAACAGGATTACTAACTAAGTAGTGGAAATCCCACCAAATAATATACAACTGTACAATACCTTTAACACAGACAGGTGCCAAGTAAATTGAAATTGAATTTATTTTTAATTGTAGAAGAAACTATACTGAAACAGTATTTGATGAAAAAGCTTGTTATAAAAAAAAAACTTTTATTGCTTTGCTGAAAAGGATATGGTTGCTGCATAGGTTGGCTACTCTGATAGCTTGAATACAAATACAGTCTACAGAAGTTCAAGTCTAATGTCAACAAATATCTTCTTTCATCTTCTCAACCTTCAACTGAAGCACGGTACTAAGTACTATAGGTTCTAATACCTATCGTGTTTTGGGTTTTCATAAAAAAAAATAAAAGTAGTATTTTTGTGAATTTTATTGGAAATATTAGATTGCCAATTTGTGAGGTAAATGACCTCAAAGTTAAAATAGTTTCTTTTGTCATAAATGTCAATAAGATGAGGAACTGTGTCATTGCGGAGTGTAATTTTCAGATCAAGGAAGTTGGCTGTGCAATTATCAACATTTTCTTTATTGAGTTAAGTTCAGAGGGTTAAATATCTGCAGCTAAGCGTTCAAGGTTGGTATTTAAAACTAATATGTCATCAACATACCAGAAAGCTAAAAATTTTTGTTTGGGATTGCTAATAAAAAATAATTCCTCATAGTAGTGTAAAAACAGGTTAGAGACAAGGCTGGAAATTTGTGAACTCATGGGAACTCCAATTATTTGTTTGTATGCAAGCTTGTCATCGATAATAAAGTTATCGAGTATGCAAAGATTGACGAGGTTGTCCCAAGTACTCTTGTGGATAATAAGTTTCTCATGGTATTTGTTGAACAATTGTTTTAGTATAAACACCAGTAGTTCAAGTGAACAGATTGGTGAAATCAAAAGTTTCAATACTAGTTATAGAGAGATTGGATCTAAAAATGTTTAAAACAGATTGGTTATTGTTAACAATCTATTAACAATAACCAATGAAGATGGCTTTAGCTGTCTGAAGAATTGCTTCCCTTCACCTACCCTGCAAACAATTCTTCATTATTAACAATAACCAAGCTATTTTAAACATTTTTAGATCCAATCTCTCTCTATAACTAGTAACATTTGATTTCACCAACCTGTTCACTTCCATCCCACTTAACCTACAGTGTTTGTGCTAAAACAATTATTCAACAAATACCATGACAAACTTAATAATGAGAGTACTTGGGACAACTCCGTCAATCTTTGCATACTCAATAACTTTAATTTCAATGGCAACCTTGCATACAAACAAATAATTGGAGTTCTCGTGGGTTCACAAATTTCCAGCCTTCTCTCTAACCTGTTTTTACACTACTATGAGGAATTATATTTAACTAGCAATCCCAAACAAAAATTTTTAGCTTTCCGGTACATTGATGATATCTTAGTTTTAAATTCCTACTTTGAACGCTTAGCTGCAAATATTTACCCCTCTGAACTTAAACTCAATAAAGAAAATGTTGATAATTGCACAGCCAACTTCTTTGATCTGAAAATTACACTCTGCAATGATGCAGTTCCTCATCTTATTGACATTTATGACAAAATAAACTATTTTAACTTTGAGGTCATTTACCTCACAAATTGGCAATCTAATATTTCCAATAAAATTCACAAAAATACTATTTGTATTCAAGCTATCAGATTAGCCAATGTATACAGCAACCATATTCTTTTCAGCAAAACAATAAAAGTTTTTTATAACAAGCTTTTAAATAATAATATACCTCCCTTTTTCATCAAATACTGTTTCAGTATAGTTTCTTCTACAATTAAAAATAAATTCAATTTTGATTTACTTGGCACCTGTCCGTGTTAAAGGTATTGTACAGCTGTATATTATTTGATGGGATTTCCACTATTTAGTTAGTAATCACTGTCCATGACTTCCATTTAAGAATGAGATTACTGTTGCTTTACTCTAAGTTTTTTCACTTTTCATTTAGTTTGAATTCGTCCTTTCTACTTTTTGGAATCCTGTACATTTGGCTTTCTATTCCTGGACTTATTAAGTGTGTATCTTCCCTGATAACAACTACTAGGTTTGGCACTTCGCTTGTCTGCCACTAGTCTCAGATCTACTGTCTGTATGGTAACCTTGCATCATTTAACCAGGCCCTTTATTTGGTGAAATAAAATTTTATCAATGGATACGAAAATTCTTCTTCAAGGTTTTTAATTCTGTTTCCATCAAAAGTTTTTCGCCTGCTGGATATTTTGTCATGCTCTTCAATGGATTCACTAAACCTTCAATTAACCTCAGATGTGCCAAACAGCTTTTCTCTTTCTACAGCGGTTTGTCATCTTGGAAGTTTGGAGCCATGATCTATAAATCTTGTTCTCTGATCATCTAAATTTTACCAGAATTTTATCTCCTGTAGTTCGGAATTATTCTTGTTCTACTTTCTGTTTCACACGTTCCTTCACATATTGGTATGTGTGCGACCTTTTGTCTGGAGTTTCATGTTTTTAGGCCATCTTTCACACTTTTTTTATTTTTTTTCTCAACGATAGAGGTCATCCCCATCTGTTTCTCTAAATCTATATAACTCGGTGATTTGTCATTGTTTCCCCCTTTTGCATTTTGGCTGTAAACATTGTCTCTCCTCTACTCGACTTAATGACTCCAGGTAACTCCCACTTTTAGTTTTGATTTCCCTTCTTCTCTACAAGCCATTTTTACTAACGCTTGCTTATACCAGAACCCTTTCTTTAAGGTTGGGCCTTACATACCCAGTAAGTTCAGTATTTTTAATGACTTTTTCTATGCTTTTTATCTTTATACTGTCTTTTTCTATTTTTTTCCGTTCGTAAAGCTATTAGTGTAATACGAGGGTAATACGACCACTCCCGTCTATCCTCAATCCTATCACTATTTTCGCCTTCTTTTGACCATCTTTTTCTCCCCTTCCCCTCCCCAAGAATTTTACCATTCCCTATACCTTGTCCACACTTTTTCGATCAAATTTCTCTGCTTTATATTTGAATTTTAAGTTTCAACCACGTTAATTTAATCACCTTTCACCCCTTCCGCACTTCACATACATTTGTATTATATTTCACATTACACTTTTGTAAATTTGTATTTATTTTAATTTACATCGTTAACTCTATTTTTACACTGCGTAGGGACTACCTTGTCTACTAGTATTAAGATAATGGCTGCATATTTGCTTCACCCCTTTTTCTTATACTACAGACAAGTTTGGAAACACGGTGCCTGATACATGGCCAGGAGGTGCCTCCGTAGCCATGTTGGCAGGAGCAGCAGTGCATAGCACACGCTTCTTGATTAGACTGGGGTTCGAGCCTGTCACCACCAAATATGGAGGATGTGGAAAGGTCATAAAATGACCACCGCATATTCCCGGAGCAATATGGTATTAGTTGGTAATACTCCTAAAAAAAAAACCAAATAACATGGTCAGGAGTAGTCTCCTGATGAATTTCCTGGCTATGTATCATATTTTCATCTACTATATTCAGATTTTTGCATATTTGCCATTCCCTGATGCGACCTCTTGCTAAAATTGCCCTCCCATATCTGAATATAGTGTTATTTACTTATTTATTTCTTTGTTATTTATTATTATTATTTTTTTTTTTTTTTTTTTTTTTTGTTTGTTTGCTTCCTCAGTCCCAGTTCATTTTTGTACTAGGTTTTTCAAATTCTTTCACCTGTTTAACCACTACTTCACTTCCACTTTCGACTATCCCTTAAACTTCTCTTAGTTCAGGCACCGTGTGTACTTTTCATTTCCATTTTCACTGACACTATTTATTTCAAAAACTACACATTATTTATATATGTATATACATGCATATTATAATAAATATAAAGATGTAAGTATGAGCTAAACGGAAAGCCAAAAGCCAAAAAGGAATAATAGCTGAAACATAAAAGAAATATTTTAAAGGAAGTGATCTGTAAAATAAATAAATAAATTTAACTGACCTGTAAAATAAATAAATAAATTTAACTGACCTGTAAAATAAAATAAAATAACAGTAGCTGCCATCAGATAATGGTGGATAACTTTAGCCATAGTTCAAAAAGGGGGAAATAGAACAAAAAAAAAAAAAAAGAATTAAATCCGATGTCAGCAAAAATAAAAGTTGGTAATTGCTCAGGGGACTACACATGACCATGCATCAAAGAACTGCTTTTCCATACTTGTCCAAAACTGTGTAAGAGCAGAAATTTGAAAATTAAAAATAATCGAAAAAGAAAAGAAAAGCAAAATAACTCCTACAAAGTATGGACAAGGTAGTCCATATGCAGTGTTTATAATGAGATTTACGGTAAAATTTAATATCAAAGTTGCTGTATATTTAATAAAACGAATTAAAGCAAACAAATACCGATAAGTCAAAAACTTAAAAGCGTAAGACATTTCAGAAAATCTATATCTGAAAAACAAAACCAAATAGGCAGGAAATGACAGGGCGAAAACACAAATAGTCAACCCGATAGCTGCAGCAAACCATTAACAAACAGGGTCCATACTTAATTTTTAGTAATAAAACCAATGTGAAAGAGCTGTTAAATAAACAGTGACCTTTATAATAGGTAGCAAAGAATAGGAACAGGTGATACTTGCATATACACCAATGCTAGGAGTTTGGTAAATAAATTTGATGAATTTGAGGTGTTGGTCAAAACATCAAAGGCAGATATTGTTGGGATATCAGAGATGTGGCGTCACACATATATAAGGAATGCAGAACTGGATGGGGAGTACAATGTGTACAGGAAGGATAGACAGGACAGGAAGGGAGGAGGGGTTATGCTATTAGTCAAGAACACAAAATCCAAGGAAGTGCAGCCAGTCGACATCGCTGGGCAGTGCAGTGTCGAGTCAGTTTGGTGTGACGTAAGCACTGGGAGATCAAAATTGAGAGTAGGATTATGTTATAGACCTAATGACTCTGATGAGTATAATAAAAAACTGTACAAGGAAATGGAGTGGGCCAGTAAATCAGAGAGTCTTATGATGGGAAATTTTAATTTCCCGGATATTGACTGGAATTTCTGGGTTCGTCACTCACACACTAGCAAGGCTTTTGTGGATTTATTGGATGATTGTTTTCTACATCAGCATGTTTGGGAGGCAACTAGAGGGAGTAATACTCTTGATCAGATTATCAGTAGTGATTCTTCGTGCATTAAGAATCTGAAGATCAAGGAACCACTATGTGGCAGTGATCACAGTGTGCTGAAGTGGGAGTTACTCAAAGAGGTACCATCGGGGGTAAAGGGAAGTGTTTTTGCTTTCGTAAAGTCGACTACAGTAGTCTGAGACAGTATTTAAATTCTATACAGTGGGACCAACTGATGATGTTACCAACAGCTAATTCAAAATAGGAAGCATTCAAAGAATTAATCTTGGAAGCTACTAGGCTTTACATATCAACAAAAAAATATTGTTCTAGGTTTAGGCCTAAATGGATGTCAGATGAACTAATGAGACATGTGGCAGAGAAGAAAAATGCATGGGATACATAAAAATTAATGGGTGACATGGAAGCCTATGACAGATATAAGCTGGTCTGTAACCAAGTCACAAAGGAGATTAGACAGGCAAAGGCAGATTATGAGAAATCTTTGGCAAAGAATGCAAAGAAAACAGCAGAGTTCTTTACCTATGTAAACTCCAGAAGTAAAGGGATGAATCAGATTGGCCCACTGAATATTGATGGTTCAACTGTTGATGATCCTGCTCAGGTGACTAACAAACTAAATGAGTATTTTGAATGAGTATTATTCACACATGAGAAGTTATTCAGGGAGGAGAATGCCAGAGGTGAATTGAACTCTGGCAGTGAGCTTGATTTTGTAATAACTGAGAGTAAAGTGGAGGAGAAATTGTTGAAGATAAACATAATAAAATCACCCGGGGTGGATGGCATCTATCCAGTTATATTAAAGGAGGCAGCAAAGGAAGTAAGCAAACCCTTAGCCATAATTATGAGAGTTTCCTTGAACTCAGGGGAGGTGCCCATGGACTGGAGATGTGCAAATGTGACCCCAATCCACAAAGGAGAATCAAAGGGAGACACAGGTAATTACAGACCTGTTAGTTTAACTACTGCTCCAGGGAAATTAATGGAGGCACTGGTTAAAGAAGCATTGCAGGATCATCTAGACAAGACTTCAGTTATAGCTCTGACACAGCATGGGTTTGTTAAGGGGAAGTCTTGTCTGACTAATGTGATTGGATACAATGATGTAGTCACAAAGGAGCTGGATGCAAAGAATATCATTGATATTATATACAGTAAACCCCTGCTATTCGCGGTATCTGTATTCACGGTTTCACATATTTGCGGTCGCTGAGTTAATAAATATGAAACCTAAAAAAATGTGAATTTTAAAGCGCCGTGAACATTTTCCGCCATAAAAAAACACGGACGTGGCTAAAATTATCTTTCCCGGTCAAAACAGTGCTCAGTGGGTGGTGAGAGAGGGGTGACAAAATCGCAAGCGTGGATGTTTCTCGCTAATCCTTGTACAGTATGTGTTATGCGCTTGTCATGGAAGGTTTTGTCGTTTGCTTTTAATTTATATGCTTATAAATTGAATAAATTTATCAATTTATAAATTGATATGCTTACAAATGATAAATCTACTGTTTTGCAGTGTAAAACAGACTTTTTCGAGTGTGTTAACAGAAGAAAGTGACTTTATTGTGGACAACTTCTTTCTAAACCGTACAAAAATATGGCTACGAATAACAAGGGAAATGTGAAAAGATCAAAGAAGGTGATGACATTAGCGAATAAAATTGAGTTATTAGACAAAATTTCTAATGGTAGAAGTGTCTCCTCATTGGCAAAACATTATAAAATCAATGAGTCAACGGTACGATCAATCAAGAAATCGGAAGAAAAAATCCGCCGTAGTGTCCGTGAAAACGCACTAATTGTTTCAAAAATTTGCTCTGTAACTCGTGATATTAAATTAGAAAAAATGAAAAAAGCTTTAAATCTATGGACAGAAGACCGAACTCAAAATAAAATTTCGTTAAGTTCACTCATCATTCGTGAAAAGGCAAAACTCCTTTATCAACACTTTAGAAAAACTGGGGATAGCACTGGCGGGATAAGTTTTTTAGCTAGCAAAGATGCTGGTTTGAAAGATTTGTTTGAAATTTCTAATAAATATTTCATTTAATATTAAATTGTTTCTTATTTTCATTTCGATGCCATATGCTTGCATTTCACTATGTACTGTCTATGTACTTAGTCATATTATGAAGGTACATATAATACATACATATACAAAATTTTAGAGTAGTTTTTCTTATATATTTCATACTTTGGAACGGAACCCCTTTATTACTATGGGAGCCATAACTCAGTATTCGCGTTAGCATTAGCATTAGCATTAGTAGAGGCATTTGATGCAAGAAAGCAAGCTTATGCAGCATCAGCCAAAAAAAAAAAAAAAAAAAAAAAAGTAACATAAATAAATAAAAATAACCACTTCCACTTCACCCCTCTGTTCGTTCGAAATACCTGTCCAGCTGAGCCTTAAACTTATTTAGGCTATCAACTTCCACGACAAGGGATGGAAGTCTGTTCCACCCACCAACCACCCGCTGGCTAAAGGCAAATTTCCGCACAAAATTTCCGCACATGCAAGATAATTATACCATATATCCTGGGAATCGGAAAACAGCTAGAACCTAAAATATCCAAACTTCTATAGAGCATCTACATATTTTAAATAGCATCTGACAAAAAAGAATCTTCTGTATAACCCACAAAGCACCACATACTTTTTACAGTTTAAATGTTTACCGAAGTGTAAAAGGGCATCACCCCATCTGTATCTCATACTGTGCGCCCTCTTCACAATGAGTTGCCATGTATTGCACTACCTCGAATAAGTAACGCTTCACTAAAAGAGAAGACGATTGTTACTTATTCTCGGTGGGCACCACCACCACCCAGACGGCACTGTTTCAAGGGTAGTTGGCCTTTCATTGGTGGGTGGGCAGGTATCCTGGTATTGCAGACATGACAATCCAGTTGTGAAGGAGGAGCACAATATGAGACACAGACAAAATGATGCCCTTTTACACTACTAATGTAGTTTTTTGCCTTTAAGAGTGATCTATGGTGGGTTCACACCAATATTATATAGATTATTTGTACTCTTAAACCTATGATGCCTTGTTGCATTGACTTTAATTTATACTTTGTAATTTTGTAAAGAATTTAATTTAAGTAAATCATCTTAACTAAATCATCAAAATGCCAATACTGTACTACAACTCATTAATGCAACACAACAATGTGATGCTGTTGCAACACCACAATTACTAAATCGATTCCTTTCATGCCCCAATCTCCCCCATAGGGCCTAATGATGGAGTTCAGTTGAACCTCAAAATATTGCCAAGTATAAAGTGTAAATTGACGTCAATCCACCTCAATAAACATCCAAAACTCTATTTCACTATATCACATAGTGAAATCGTGCTTTTAATTTCCTTCAAATCATAATGAAACCAAATTCTCAAATATAATAATTTTTTTCTGGTATATATTTGCGGCATTTCTCAGGAACGTAACCCCTGCAAATAGCGGGGGTTTACTGTATTTGGATCTTAGAAAGCTTTTGATACTGTTGCACATGGAAGACTGCTGCACAAATTGGAGCAGTGTTGCATTGGAGACAAATTGCTGCTATGATAAACGGATGGATTAGTGGGAGAAGACAGAGTGGTAATCAATGGACACTGCTCTTCGTGGACTAATGTTCTACGTGGAGTCCCTTGGGGTTCAATGTTGGGTCTGTTGTTTTCTGTATTTATAATGATATTGATGATGGTATATCAGGTTTAATGTCCAAGTTTGCAGGGTTGTTAAGAACACTAATAATAGTATGCTGCTGCAACAGGATCTAGAAAAGTTGAGCAGATGGACTGAGAGGTGGCAAATGAAGTTTAACATTGACAAATGTAAAGTACTACATATGGAAAACAGTAACCCCAGAGTAACATATCAACTCTGTGCTACTACACTGACAGCAGTAGAGAATGAAAAGGACCTGGGGATAATTGTGCAGGCAGATATGAAGTTTTCTAAGCAGTGCAGACGGTCTGCAAGAGTAGCTCATGGTGTCTTGTCAATGATATACAGGAATTTTTCTAGCAGGGATAAGGAGGTGATTATTCCCTTGTATATGGCAATCGTCAGGCCACACCTTGAGTACTATATACAGGTCTGGAGGCCTCATTTCAAGGAGGATGTAGAGCTGCTGGAACGAGTACAGAGAAGGGCAACAAGATGAATGGAACAAAGGGTTGCTGTTATGAAGAAAGGCTTAAGTTTTGCAAATTACAGTGTCTGGAGACTAGGCACAGGCGAGGTGATCTGAGAGAGGTGTATAAAGCCTTGAATGGTTTGAGCATGCTCAATGCCGATGGGATTCTTCTTCTTGCTCAGAATAATCACCTGAGAAGGCATAAATTCAAATTGAGGAAAGACAGTTGTAGGATAGATGTGTGGAAGTTTGCCTTTAGCCAGCAGGTAGTTGACTGGTGGAACAGACTTCCATCTTTTGTTGTGGAAGTTGATAGCCTAAATAAATTTAAGGCTGAGCTGGACAGGTATTTGGAATGAATGGAGGGGTGAAATGGGAGCGGGTTTTTTTTGGCTAATGCTGCATAAGCTTGCTTTCTTGCATCGTATGCTTCTACTAATGCTAATGCATTTTACGCTCAATTATGGACAAAAAAAAAAAATATGAAGAAATGTGGCAGGAAGTACAACGAACATGACTATCTAAACAATAAAGAAATTAAGCAGAAGTGTTGTATTTTAAGACTAGCTTTGCACAAAGCAGCAGAAGGTTAAGACTTAAATTGAAGATAGATAAACATTTATTAAATATAGATTGAATATAACAAATTCTCCAGAGTGTACAAAGTTGCAGCATAGGATGCAGATGTATATATAATAACTATGAAAGATAATGCAAAGACAGAAGTGCAAGTCACACAAAATGCCACAATTAAAAGAACAGAAAGCAAATGGCTGAAGGTGTAAAGACTATCTAAAGAAAGGAAACAGAAGTGGCTGTAATTTAAAGAATAGCATCGTGCAAAGCAGGAGATCGCTAATTCTTAAATAGATATAAAATATCACATGTTGTGCTATAAGTCAAAAACAGTGGAAATAAAGGGAAAATAAAAATATACTGAATATGTCAAATGCACCAAAGTGCACAAAGGTGCAACAAAGGATGCAGAAGTATACATATATATATTATAATAAATATAAAGATGTAAGTATGAGTTACACAGAAAGCCAAAAGCCAAAAAGGAATAATAGCCAAAACATAAAAGAATTATTTTAAAGGAAGTGACTTGTAAAATAAATAAATTAATTAATTAAATTGACCTGTAAAATAAAATAAAATAACAGTAGCTGGCATCAGATAGTGGTGGATAAATTTATCCTTAGTTCAAAAATGGAGAAATGGAACAAAAATACAATTAAATCCGATGTCAGTGAAAATAAAGGTTGATACATGATCAGGTTTTTCATCAGGGGACTACACCTGACCATGTATCAAAGGACTGTGTTTCCAAACTTGTCCAAAGCTGTGTAAGAGTAGAAACTTGAAAATAAAGTAAAAATAACAAAAAAAAAAAAAAAGGAAAGAAAAGAAAAATAACTCCTGCAAAGTATGGACAAGGTATTTTACAGGTCACTCCCTTTAAAATATTTATGAAAAAAATAGACGTTGCATTATACATGAAGTTGGCTTTTACACGAGTATATACAGTACTCAAAATATAAAATAGATATATTTTATATTTTGAGTATCGTATATACTTAAAAATATACATATATATAGAGGGTGATTCACTACCAGTGCGACAAACTTACAGGAGGTGTAGGGGGCACAAAGACGAATCAAAATCACATAGCATTGCAGGGTCCGAAATGCCTTCGTCATGCAGTAGAGGACGTTGAACGGGAGGTTGCGTGAACAGCGATCCCGCTGGAAGTCAGCATTTGCGAACCGGTTCCCGAGGCAGTAGGATGGACGAGTATTCAAACGTTGAACTGGCCGACATGCACCTCGCTTTTGTGATGCGGACTGTAATGGGCGCGCCGCTCTGCGCTTGTACCAGGAACGTTTCCCACACAGGTGTGATCCTCATCATACGATTTTTGCACGTGTGCACAGAAGGTTACGTGAGACTGGTTGTTTCACGAGAGGTACCGTGAATCCAGAGCGAACGACGAGGACGCCAGACAATGAGGAGAATGTCCTACGTCTTGCAGAAGGCAATCCGAGTACGAGTACTCGAGCGATAGGCCAACGATTGGACATTTCCCAATCCACTGTATGGAGGATACTGTCAACAAACCAAATGAGTTCATACCATCTGCAATGCGTCCAATCATTGGAGCCTGTGGATTATCCACTCTGGAGGACTTTTGCTACTTGGTTTGTTCAACAGAAACAGTTCGCAAATGCTGACTTCCAGTGGGATTGCTGTTCACGTGACCTCCCGTTCAACGTCCTCTACCGCATGACGAAGGCATTTCGGACCCTGCAATGCTATGTGATTCCGATTCGTCTTTGTGTCCCCTACACCTCCTGCAAGTTTGTCGCACTGTAGTGAATCACCCTGTGTGCGTGTGTGTGTGTGTGTGTGTGTGTGTGTGTGTGCTGTATATCGTGTGCTAGCCAGGTTGGTAAAGTGCCAGCCTGGCAACCCAAAGGTTGCGGGTTCGAATCCCGCCTCGGGCTTGGATCAGAGTACTGCAAAAACCTTGGGAGGTGCATTATGGCCACAGAAGCCAATGCGCCAACAACTAACTAAAAACAAACATACTGTATATCACTTTTTGTTGCTTGCAGTCTACCTTATCAATTTCTGTACTTTTCAGTCAACTATTAATATTTTGTAGTTCTCACCAATTCATCAAATTCTAATGTAGTTCATACTGAAGAGCATTTCTAATTATTATTAACCATATGGTACAAAGAAGCCTGAGGCTTATGCTGCACCAGCCAAAAAATATTTCTGCTAGAGAGAGAAAGAACATGAGTCAGATGTAGAAGGGAATCGCCAAGAAAGACAAGAACCATGATATCCAGCTCAGGACTCTGGGTGCACCAAGCCCATACTTACCAGATGTGAGCCCCTGGAGCTGCATCAATTTTGAAATACCGAAGAATTTCGACAATAATGAAATAACCTTCACCACTTAAGTGTAGTTTCTTTCAACTTAACATCAGTCAATGTGAAATCAACTGGTAATTGCAAGACCTGCATCACTGCTTACCCAGATTCTGAAACCCCAAGCAGAAATAAAATCTGCATTTGTTTGTTTCTTTGATCTTATCTTGAATCCCAAGTGTATTACATCATCTTGAAACCATGATGTGTACTACACCTTATAAGCTAATGCTTTAGCAACATCATTAGTATTTGTGTTAGTAAAGGCCTAAAGATGCAATGAAGCTACTAATCCTGACATCAGGCAGAAGACTGAGATACAGTGGTACCTTGGTTTGCGAGCATAATTCGTTCCAGAAATGTGCTCGTAATCCAAAGCACTTGTATATCAAAGTGAATTTCCCCATAAGAAATAATGGAAACCCAGATGATTTGTTCCAAAACTCAAAAATATTCATATACTGTAAAAATGATTAATACAAAATACATACATCCCTTTTTATATTTTTAAAAGCAATCGAATTTATTAATTATTGGGTAGGACGATTTTCACTGTCACTAACGGAATCACTACTATCTGTTGAGTTTTTCTTTTTGTGCGACTTTAACAAGGAACCTCTCCAATGACACTTGCTTTTGCCTCCTTTTGAGGATTTCACAGAAATATGACACTGCATTGTCGTTAAAACAGATTCATCGCTCGCACTGCCACAGCCTTACTCGGGTGGTGCTTTTCTACGAAATTTTGCACTGTTTCCCACATTTTCCACACCTCCCTAATCTCATTTGAAGAGAGGGATGTCTCCATTTTTTTCTCCTCTTCCTCAGACGAGATCTCCATAACCTCTTACTGTTGCTCGCGATGCAGATCCATCAGTTCGCTGGTGGTAAACTCCTGGCCATGTTCCTCCACCAGCTCTTGAATGTCTTCCTTATTCACCTCCAGTCCCATGGTCATCCCCAAGGACACAATTTCATCGACAACTGGCAGCTCCTGTTCATGAGCAAACCTCTCAACGCAATCAGACCACAGTTTTCTCCAAGCAGAATTGAGGGTTCTCGTGGTGACCCCATCCCAGGCTTTATCGATGATTTTGAGGCAGTTTATGATGTGGAAATGATTTTTCCAAAACTCTCAGAGGGTAAGGTTAGTTCGTTCGGTCACCTCGAAGCATCGCTGAAATAGTGCCTTGATGTAAAGCTTTTTAAAGTTCGAAATGACCTGCTGATCCATGGGCTGGAGTAATGGAGTAGTGTTGGGAGGAAGGAACTTGACCTTAATGAACTCGAATTCTTCCAGTAAGTCGTTCTCAAGGTCTGGAGGATGAGCAGGAGCATTATCCATAACCAGCAAGACTTTGAGTGGCAGTTTTTTTTCTAAAAGGTATTTCTTCACTGCAGGACTGAAGACCTTGTTGATCCACTCAACGAACAAGATACGAGTGACCCAAGCCTTGCCGTTGGACCTCCACATAACGTTTCACTGGCTCTTCTGCACCTTGCATTTCTTGAAGGGTTGTGGATTCTCATATTGATACACGAGCAGGGGCTTGACTTTGAAATCACGGCTTGAATTAGCACACAGCAAGAGGGTGAGATGGCCTTTCATGGGCTTGTGACCGAGCATTGCATTCTCTTCTGCTGTAATGTAGGTCCTCTTTGGCATCTTTTTGCAAAAAAGCCCCGTCTCATCGCAATTAAAAACTTGCTGCAGCAGGTAACACTTGGAAACCACGAGCTTCTGGAACTCGGCAACGAACGCCTCAGCTGCCTTAGCATCCGAACTTGCAGCCTCTCCGTGCCTCACAACACTATGGATGCCACTTCTCCTCTTAAAGTTATCAAACCATCCCCTGCTCGCCTTGAAGCCTTCTTTGTTTTCTGTAGACATACCTGGCTGTTTACTTACGAGGTCGGCATACAAGGCCTTTCCCTTCTCACATATCAAGTTCTCGGTCACAGTATCACCTGTTAGTTGCTTCTCGTTTATCCACACCAAAAGCAACTTTTCTACATCTTCCAGAATACGTGGCTGTTGCTTTGATATTCTTTTGACTCCTTTTGCTACATCTTAGTCCCCTTAGTTCTTCTTTCTTCTTTAATATTGTGCAAATTGTTGACGTAGACTTCTTATAAAATCTTGTGATGGCGGCCACTTTCATACCTTGTTCGTGCTTCTCGATGATTTCCTTCTTAACTTCTACGGTAATCATCTCCTTCTTACTGCCTTCTTTTCCAACCCTTTTCTTCATTGGGGCCATTTTCGTAGTGCACAGTTAATAAAGAACAGTCACTACATTTGAACACAAAATAAAAAAATGCTTTACGCACATACACGTGGTCACAACGCTAGCACGAATGTTGACTGTATACGAATGAGGTATGCCAACTGAGACCGAGCATGTGAGACGATTAACCACAATCCCGAGCAGCACGTGATCACGTGACACTCGGCAGGCAATTTTTAGGGAATAAAGCACAATTACAAAATGAGGAGGCACCCTTGATACACATAAACAAAGCTGCGTGCGTGTAGCAACTGAATAAACAATACCGTAAAGGAGGAGATACATTATTAACACCTCACATTTTACTAAAGTACATTTCTAGGGGTTACTACCATAAAACAATAAAAACAATTTCCAGTTGCGTTTCTGCTAGTGGAAAATGTTATAAACTGGCAGTAAACTCGACCTAATTGCATTTGCAATTATGCTGATAGCTAGAATTGTGTTGGTTTTTACGTTATGGTGAAATGTGTTTCGCCTTTACTGATATAAAACACAAATACATTTTCAGAATCTTCTCTTCATTCCTATCGTGTTGCGTTCAGTTGGGGTGATTCTGCGTTCAACTGTCATTTCTTGTAAACATAAAGGCGAATCGTGCATAAGCGAATTCGGTTCATGTTATATAAGATATCGTTCCCCTATTTATAAATCGTGTATGATCGAATTCGTGTAGGGTGAACACGTGTTATACGAGGGCTGACTGTACTCGAATTGCAAGACCTCGCTCGTTTATCAAGTTAAAGCTCGTTTATCAAGTTATTAAAAATTTTTGCTCGTCTTGCAAAACACTCGCAGACCAAGTTACTCGCAATCCAAGGTACCACTGTATTAATGAAACCAAAATTGCATGTAGAACACAGCTCTGTAATGTATATGCTGTACTCATAAGGAATTTGCTCAGATACTGTTGCATTTGGAAAGACAGCAGCAGATCCAACAAGTAATTCTGACTTTGAGCCATCTGTATAAACTGGCAATAAGTCAAAGTGTTCAGCTTGGTGTGCTGAATAGAGCTGCAGGAAACAGAAAGGAGGGTATAACACTTCATTCAGTTCTTAAGGGAGAACTGAATAAAGTGTTATACCCTCCCTTCAGAAGTCACAGGCTGGAAGATTGCATGCCAGGGTGGAATGTGTTACTTTGATGATAGGGTAACCTTGTCTACTGCGATATATAAATCTTGGAGTAGCTTTTGGACACAAATACCAAAAGGATGGTTAGCAGTCTGACCGATATTATACATGGTTTCCCACTGTGGCTCAACAAATGGTACAAATACTGTAGAAACAACTGCCTTGGTCGAAGCAATAAAGATGATTCATTTGCTAACACGTAGAAACCCTGCACAGGTGATACATGAAGTGTTCCAGTAGCAATACAACCTGACAGTGAATAGCATCCAGCATCAAAGTACACTGTTTCTGGCAGATGCATATACCTGGAATCTATAATCTAATTTTGATTGCAAGAGTGCATGATACAGACAGAGAAGGTGCATCAGTCTGTATCCCAAGAGGTAAAGGAGAGAGCACGAAGTATGTTCAAACCTCTCGTGCACTTTGTATGTAGTTGATGGACGTGTTGTAAAAAAGTGAGCTTTTTATCAAACATGAGCCCCAAAAATCTGGTCTCGGGTATTATTGTAATAACCTTATGACCAAGCCTCATTTCACTTTCAGGATTAAAATTATACTTACAACAAAAATGCCCACAAAGTCTTTTTTGGTGAGAACCTAAAGCTATTTGTCACTGCCCAGGAATTGATACAATCAATGGCATGTTACATCACTGGAAAAATATGTTAAAGTCACCAATACAGAAGGCACTATTTACAGTTGGAAAAATAGTTGTTCTGTAACTGAATTTACTTTGATGGCAAAAAACATAACACATAAAAAACTCATCCTCAAGGCACTCCCTCTTCTTGGCAGAAGAACAGAGAGGGGGTGGATCCCACATGAACTTGGAAAGCCCGATGGGATGTAAATTTTCTAATAAAAACAGGGAAGTGACCTCTAAGACTGAAGCTATAAAGATTTTAGGTCTTTTAAAATACCAAATCTTCAAGTTGTGTCACAAGCCTTTTCTGTACCAAAGAACATAAACACCTGGTATTCTTTTTTTAGGAAAGCATCTTGAATTGTTGTTTCCAGTCCAGTTAGATGGTCCAATATAGACCTGTTTTCTTCAGAAGCTGCACTGCACTGCATGTTGGAGAAAAGGCCATTTTCTTCTAAATACTATGTAAGGCAAGCAATGATCATTCTCTCCAGGATTTTGAACAAACAGACAGCTAGTCAGAGAAATAGGATGATAGGACTTTGGGATCCTTTCCTGCTTAGGGACCCACAAATTTTAGTGTTGGGTATTTAATAATTTCATAACAAATGTTATCCAACATAACTTACCTTAGTAAGAGTCAGAGCTATTTATAACTTTTGTATGGTAAATGGTCCACTGTATGGGTAAAAAATGAAATTAAATATCTGTTTTTCATTTTTTCTGTTTCAGGACCAGGAACTCTGGGGAGTTAGAGCAGTGGTTTTCAACCAGGGTGGCACGGAACCTTAGGGTGCCACAACAACATTCCAGAGGTGCCACGTAATTTGGGCTTAAGCTACTTAAACTTATTATTATTTTTTAATTTATATGTTTATTTCATTATAAAATGGTGTCTACAGTATCTTTTTAATTTTGTGCTGATCTATAATTGATGTTTACTTGGTACCTCTATATAAAGAATAAAATTATATACTGCATATATATATATATATAATTTGTATTATGAAATGTAATTTTTATAATTATATTATTGTAATAAATATCATATAACATATATATATTTTTAATATCATATATATATACATATATATACAGTATATAATTATAATTATTGATAAAAAGTAAAGAAAGTTAAAAACGACAGTAACTGTAACTAATATGTAAATAATATTTATGAGTCAATGCAGTTGCAAGCAATCATGCAATGCACCCATAATGTCTATAATATTACGGATAATATAAAGAACCATTAGAATAAGCAAATAAATCCAACAATAATACCATCAGGGACCTAAGACAACGCAAAAAAAAAAAAAAAAAAAAATTATTATCGTTTTTTACCGACAATCTAGATGACGTCAACTGGGGCCAACCACCCAGAATGAAGGCAAAAAAACGACAAGGTTCTCTGTTTCTGTGATGATAAATATGTGCTAAGTAATTTAAATCTAAACCAAATATAAACCAGTATAGGCCGAAAATAAATCGAATATAAATAAATCGAAAGATGATAATAAAATTTAGAAATATTAGAATCAAAGGCAAGAAATATAAGTAAAATATAAATGTAATCATATATTAATCATCGTTGACCCGACAGAGAACATAATTTAATGATTAAAATAAGATTTAAATATATAATACATACTACATTTGACCGTATCTAGGACATAATGTAATAGTCGTCAAAATAATATGTGGTGCCCCCTATGTGATGGATACGGTAAAAATAAATAATTAAATTAAAGCATAGAGAAACATGCAGATAGTAAGAAGAAAAACTAAAGGAGTAGGAATAATAGAACCTGAACTCCACAAAGGCGAAAAATAGTGGTATAGATAAGAAATAGTTTCTCCTACGTCCTCGGATTGCCCTAATAATTTCGGAGAAATAAAAATAAAGAGTGTAGGACAGTTTAAAGACATTACAAGATATAAGTTGTGGCTCGGGTATGCCCGGGATCGCAAACCCGTTCCTATAGTAGGACCCTGAGCTGAATTTGCATGTTATCTCAGCGTGAACTTAAGTAAATTTAAATGAATTTAACTATATATATTAAAAAAAAAAAAAAAAAAAATAGAATAAAATTAAAAAAAAAAAAAAAAAATGATACACTGTAATTTGCAAGCCGGTGGGTACAAGTTTTCTACGCCGTAAGACACCAAGAATGCAAAGTATCCTATTTACATATATACATGGCACTAAATATAACGATTATATTGAAAATTATATTAAAACAATAGGTTCAGAAAACAAATTTTTGAAATTAATAATGTTTATCGCTTTCCTGAAATGATATTTCAGGTAAGCGATAGGGAAATTATTATTGATCAACCTGCCGTACAACACTGTTAAGCCCGCTGAACAATTTTTATTACTATTGCAGATATAAGCAATTCTTAGACATTGTGATAAAATTATATTAGCATGCACTGATTTTGATATATTAGATTTCCAATTTGTAAAGCTTACTACGTTAAAATTGAATGCATCTCTTTTATTATATACGTTTACGTCTATATTATTATTATGCAATATTTCTATATGAAGATCCAGATAATTTGCTATAGTATCAGAACTATTAGTTTTTTCCAATACAAGTTCTACTGGATATAATTTACTGTAATCCTGGACAAAATGTGGACAATTAAAAACACATATATCATCTACGTATCTATATATAAGTAGGTTATCTTGGAATTCTCTTTCTGTATAATGTAGATAAAGGTTTGCGATTATGCTTGATGCTGGACTTCCCATAGGGGTGCCAGTCACTTGTAGGTATAACGATGTTCCGTCATATATATATAATTATTAAAGATGCATAATTTTATTAGAGAATCCGAATAGGTTAAATCAACCTTTATAGCATTTTTATTTTCTAAATATAGTTTCTGGATATATATATATATATGCGGATATATACAGAGAGAGAAAATCTAACAGGCAAAAAATTGAGTAGGGGTGCCGCAAAATAAAATAAATTACTCAGAAGTGCCGTTATTAAAAAAAGGTCGAAAACCACTGTGTTAGAGAATGTTTCCCAAGAGTATTGACTATTGCAGTTGAATCTGCAATAGAACATCCATTATATTCCAGAATAAGTAAGGGTGTAATGCATACTTCTTCTGCATTTTCCAGATTTGTCTGTCCCAGACCACCTTAGTGCTGGTCAACTGGGTAATAGAAGAAGTAAAATGGATCTCCAATTCCTTCTGGCTCTGATATAATGTGCTTTAGCATGTGCATTTAAAGGCAATGAGATTAGTCAAGGTGAGACACTATCAGAATATTCCCATTTTTATACTGCTGTGCATTCTGCAGTCCACCATGGTTTTGGAAATGGTGGAGACTGGGAAGATGTTTTCAGAACTACAATTGCAGCTGCATGTACATATATGTGATATACGTAACTACATCATTGATGGACTCTTGACTGCCTGCAGTGTGTCTGGATGATCAGCATCATGTAGTGTAGGGCCTCTCATCATGTGCCATGTTGAGGGGACATCCTTCCTAAAATGAGGCTTTCAGACCTGTATGCAATACTCAAGATGTATCCTTACCATTGCTTTATACAAAAGAATAATTACTTCCTTATTCCAGTATACCACTGACAAAACCCTAATGAGCTGTCCTAGCTGTCCATCTGCTCAGAGACCATGTCTGATTGCACAATTATACCAAGTCTTTTTCATTCTCTGCTACCTTGAATATGGTACTACACGGTCGGCATGGTATCCTGTGATTACTGCTACCCATATGCAGAACCTTGCATTTCTCAATGTCAAACTTCGATTGACACTTCTTGACCATCTGACTAATTTTTTGAGACCTTGTTACAGTAGCATACCCTGACAACTGTCATTAACTGGCCTGACAACCTTTGTACCATCTGCAAACTTAGATTTTATTTTAGATTATCTAGATTTATTAATGATATTTATGAAGGCATCAATATCAATACTGAAAATTACCCCAGGGGCTCATACCTGATGAGTATGGGCTTGGCACACCCAGGGTCCTGAGCTGGATATCATCATTCTTCTCTTTCTTGGTGATTCTACTTTTGACACTCTTCTCTCTCAGGGTAACTCAGGAATTTTTTTTGGCTGGTGCAGTATAAGTCTCAGGCTTCCTTGCACCATATAGCTAATAATAATAATAACATAAATATAAATACTGCAAACAACACTGGGCTCAGCAATGAACCCTGGGGAACTCAACTAACAAAAGTAGTCCAAGAAGAGTAGCATCCATTGATAACACTGTCATCTCCCAGTCAAACTATTACTTTATCTATGGCCCACACTATTCCAATTTTTACAGCAGTTTTTTTGTGTGGGCTAGTACCATAAATTTTTTTGAAGTTTAAGTATATTATGTATGTAAGAATTATTTTTTGCATCCAGTTGTTTTGTTACTGTGTCAAAATATCCAATAACACTGGTCAGACAAGAATGCCGCTGTAGAGCAATCACAGCATGGATCTGTTTATTAATTTTTTCTTTTGGTGGCCATTACTTCAGCCCTACTGATTTACGAATAATTAATGTAATAATTATGCATTCCTGATACACTACAATTTACTGTGTTTGAAAAAACCAAATCAAAACCAAACCATCCAAGCCTATCATAGTGTCAAAGTGAAGTGATGTGATTTCCCCTTAAATCACTTGTCAGTTCATTTATTTTTTTGTCTGGGTTAGTTTTTTGCTATCCTAAGTGTAACTTCTAGTTGAAGAAAGGATGAAATGTACTGTTGTTTACAAAAATTTACTTTGTAACTAAATGTAATACACTTGACAAATGGTAGCTGTATTCCCCTCCAGAGGTAGCTATTTGTAGTTAACATTCCACTGATATATACTCTTTTATTGCATCTCTAGCTGAGAGGAGAAACTATGTGTCTACAGTAATTAGTCTCTGAGGATACCTTCTGTTTACAAAAATTACTTAGCAAATAAATACTGAATATACTGAAGTGAATGTAGTAGCTAATTTCCCCCTCTTGGAAATATGGTAGTATGATGTACAGTAGATACGAGTACATATGATATTTGCTTTTTCCAGTTTCTAATATTAAATTGCTAGTTTTTTGAACATTATTTTTTTTTTCATAATTTGTTTTGGGGATGTGATTATACCTGCAATATATCCGAAACTGCGGTATGAAGAAGTGTTATATATAGAGCTTGCGCTGTATTATGATCACTTAGTGATTCCTTTTCCTGGATTTTCTTAATGTATGAAGAGTCACTGCTGAACATAAAACTCTAGTTTACAAATTGGTTTCACTGTTATCCTGTATTCTGTAATTTTAAACAATTGTATGAGGGATGAAACCACCATTTGATGTAGGGAATGAAAATAAATAATTTTTTTTGTAGTTTTTCGGATTGATTAATTGTCATATTCAGTTGTAGTCTGACTTAATGGATAAGATTAATTCTTTAGGATACATACATTTTATAAAACTATTTGTCAAAATATTTATTTCACTATCTAAACCTGGTTGTGTATGTGTTAGTTGTCTGACGACACCAGGGGTTTCCTCCATCTCCGCTGTTGTGTACTGAAATATTTATAAGCATTCAAAAATTGATTAAATACTTTTGAACATTTGTGAACAAATGAATGGTAAGTATTATAGTGAAAAAACATACCTGTATTTGTAGGTTTATAATACAGGTAGTCAACGCAGAAATGAAAAACTTTGAAGATTTATTATTTTTTTTACTGACAAATACAAAAAGAGGAATATTCACAAAGATCACAGTCGGTATGCTTGAGTTTCAAGTGATATACGTAAACATAACATCTGAGTACGTAATGTGATGGTCCAACATCACAGACATTCAATATGTGCAGCAGTTGTTGTTGTTATTTGAAAGCTATTGGCGCAAGAGCAGCTTAGGCTATAATGCGCCTAGCCTAGGTAGGAGAGTTTTGTATATCAGCATTTTTTCACTTTACTTGTAGTTTATGGCAGAACCAAGACTTTGCTATATATATTTGTGTAGTTTCTCTATAAAAGGTGTACTATTAATTTTATATGTTTTGAAAGTATCCAGTTAACTTAAGGAAGGAGAAAACTTTGGTTATATTTGGCCGGTCATCTAAAATTGTTTTAAGCATTAGGTTGTTTTGTTTATTCATTATTGATTGAAAGGCTCTTTGACGTTCTCTATGAAATTTTGGACAGTTCACCATGAAGTGATGTATAGTCAGCGGAACTTGACAGTTTTGGCATTGAGGGGGGGGTCTTCACCTCTGAGTAGGTAACAGTGAGTCATATGTGTATGCCCGATTCGCAATCGAGCGAGGATCACTTCTTCCTGTCTATTCGATCGGAAGCTAGTAGACCATGGTCGAAGTGTTTCTTTTATTAGGCGAAGTTTGTTGTTAGTCTGATCTAGCCAGTGTTTTTGCCATTGTTTTATACTGCTTTGGTGGATCAAGGACTTGTAATCTGTATATGGCATTGTATGAAAGGCATAATCAGATGTGGAAGCTTCTTTTGCTACTTTGTCTGCTCTTTCGTTTCCAGTTATTCCTGTGTGGCCTGGGATCCAGCAGATTCTGATATTGTGATTTCTTTGTAATACCTTTGATACTGAAAATTGGATATGTTGTAGGATTGGATGTCCTTTGGTATTTGCGTTCTGCAAAGCAGTAACAGAGCTAAGCGAGTCCGTGAAAATAATGCTGTTTGCTATCTGTTTATGTTTGATGTGGTTTATAGCCATTGAAATGGCTTGTAATTCAGCAGTAAAAATACTGCATTCTTTTGGGAGTTGTTGGATGAAGGTACGATCCTCAAAATGAATTGCAGCTCCTACACAAGTCTCTGATTTAGACCCATCTGTATATATGAAAGTGTGATGTGGATATTGTTCTTTGTATGCTGCATATAACTGCTGGTAGTTTTTTCTGGATAGAGTGTTTTTCCCCCAGGTTTGAAAATACATATCATATATGGGTTGAATACCATGGTGGAATGGTCTGTGCAATTGCAGTAGCTATGTTGTCATAATCAAGCTCTCGGCTTAGTAGTAAATCTTTCAGACGGATGTTGGCAGGTCGATTCATCCGTGGATGGGCTTGGTATATGTTTTCCCAGTTATATGAAAATAGAAAGTCTCTATTTGGATGATCACTGATAGATTTTATCTTGACGGCATAGTGCAATAACAAGTTCTGTCGTCTAAGCTGTAATGAAGGTTCATGGGCTTCTGCATAAAGGCTTCGTATAGGTGAAGTTCGAAAAGCGCCGAGTGCTATACGGAGTGCACTGTGGTGTATGGGGTCTAACCATCTCAAAGCACTTGGTTTAGCCGAGTCGTAAACAGCTGCTCCATAGTCTAGTTTGGCACGAACTATATATCGATAAAGTTTGAGAAGTGTATATCGATCTGCTCCCCAAGTTGTTGCGGAAAGAACTTTGAGAATGTTTAATTTCTTTAAGCAAGAAAGCCTGAGTTGTTTAATGTGATCAAGGAATGTTAGTTTCTTATCCAAAAGAAGTCCTAATAATCTTATGCTTGGTACTACTGGGATAATATGTCCGTCAAGTTTCAATTCGGGATCAGGGTGGAGGTTTCGTTTTCTACAGAAGTGTATACACGCAGTTTTTTGTGTGGAAATCCGGAAGCCATTTGTTTGAGCCCATTTGCTTATTTTGTTTATTGTTCCTTGTAGCTGCCATTCTATACTTCGCATATTCTGAGAGTGATAGGAAATGCTGAAATCGTCAACGTATAAAGCTGCATCAACGATTCTTGGAATGTGCTCGGTTATTGTATTTATTTTAATAGCGAACAGGGTAGTGCTAAGCACAGACCCCCCGAGGCACTCCTTCTTGGATGAAAACCTTTGAAAGTATTGTCTGCAGCCTAACTTGGAATGTCCTGTGTTGCAAGAAATTTTGGATATATTTAGGAAGATGTCCACGTAAACCAAGCAGGTATAGGTTTTGAAGGATTCCATAACGCCATGCCGTATCGTAAGCTTTTTCTATATCAAAGCAGATCATGACGTGATGTTCCTTTCGGATGAAGGCATTCCATATACTGTTTTCTAATTTTATAAATAGGTCTAGTGTTGAGCGATTTTTCCTGAAACCATGCTGTGCCGGGTCGACAAGACTATTACTGTTCAAATACCACATTAAACGAGCGTTGATGATTTTTTCCATAACTTTGCCTAGGCAACTTGTTAAAGCAATTGGACGGTAGTTGCGTGGATTGGAAAGATCCTTTCCCGGTTTTGGGAAGGCCAGAATTATTGCATGATGCCAACTATCTGGAAACTGGTTTTCTAGAAAGATTTTGTTGAACAGTTCAAGTAATGCCATTTGGGATTGGTGGTCAAGTTCCTTTATCATCATGTAGTGAATTTGGTCTGGTCCTACAGCGCTTTGCTTTGTCTGCAACAGAGCTGTTTTTAATTCATGGAAAGTTAACGGAAGGTTGTACTGTTCGTCATTTCTCGTGGAAAAATTCGGTTTGTGTTTTTCTATTCTTGCCTTGTATATTTGAAAATTAGGAGTACAGTCCTCGTATAACACGTGTTTACATTACACGAATTCAATCATACACGATTTATAAATAGGGGAACGATATCTTATATAACACGAACCGAACTCACTTATGCACGATTCGCCTTTGTGTTTACAAGAAATGGCAGTCGAACGCAGAATCACCCCAACCGAATGCAACACGATAGGAATGAAGAGAAGATTCTGAAAATGTATTTACGTTTTTTATATCAGTGAAGGGGAAACACATTTCACCATAATAACGTAAAAACCCACACAATTCCAGCTATCGGTATTATCACAAATGCAATTAGATCGAGTTTACTACCAGTTTATAACAGATTCCACTGGCAGAAATGTAACTGGAAATTGTTTTTATTGTTTTATGGTAGTAACCCCTAGAAATGTGCTTTAGTAAAATGTGAGGTGTTAATAGTGTGTCTCTGCCTTTACGGTGTTGTTTATTCAGTTGCTACACGTGTGCAGCTTTGTTTATGTGTATCAAGCGTGCCTCCTCGTTTTGTAATTTTGCTTTATTCCCTAAATATGAGTAAAATGTGTGAAAAGGAAGCGTCCTGGTGAAGACACTACAGATTCAGAGAGAAAAAGAAAAGCAATATCGATAAACAGAGGCCGACTGGATCAAAAATTCTTACCCGGGAAAATTTATAGTGGCCTCATACTACGGTTTATGGCCAAAATCACTCCGGCCCACCGGGGTTTCGCCTCTGTCGATAGAGAAAAAATATGAAATTGTGAAACGCTTTGAGCGAAATGAAAGACCATGTGATATTGCACGTGATACAGACCTAAATGAGGCATCGCCAAGAATTACAAAGAATGCAGAGAAAATAAAAAACTTTCATAGCAGGAACAACTCAAAGTGTAATTAAAATCCATTAGATTAAGACACAAGAATTGGAAGAGATGGAACGGCTGTCATCTGTTTGGATAGAAAACCAAACAAAAAACAAGTTTGCTTACAATAGAAGCAAAAGAATTAGCAATATTTTATTACGTAATAGTCGTAATAAAATACGTAAGTATTTTATTACGATTATTTATTGTGTTTGGTAATGTTTTGGTTACAAATGTGTGTTCAATCTTGGGTGGTCGGCACCTAACCCCATTTTTCCCATAGGGCCTGTTGTTTATATTGCACGATTTTGCATTGCACGAGGGTTTCTAGGAACGCAACTATCGTGCCATACGAGGACTGACTGTATATGATGTGGTTGCTGATGTTTTGGCAAAGGTTTCACCCAGTGCATTGGCTATTTCTGAAGGCTGTGCGGTGATTTGTCCATTCCAGTTTAGGATTGGAGGTGGATTAATCTGGTATCTGCCATTCATTTTTCTGATTTTATTCCAGACAGTTTGAGATGGTGTGGAACTTGTTAAAGTGGATGCTGATAGCAAATATCTGTGCAGCAGTCATAGAATGGACTAAGTCAAGTTGTTTCATTACAGAACACAACCCAGTTTGGGTACTGTGGGTTATGGTTTAGACTGGCCAGCATGTGCACAGCATAATTTTTCCTTCTGATATGATCTTTAAATGTTATCTCCTGAACCAGGGGCTCACATCTGGTGAGTATGGGCTAGGTACACCCAGGGTTCAGAGCTGGATATCATCATTCTTCTCTTTCTTGGTGATTCCCTTCTACTTTTGACTCTCTCTCTCTCTCTCTCTCTCTCTCAGGGTAACTCGGGAATTTTTTTGGCTGGTGCAGCATAAGCCTCAGACTTCCTTGCACCATATAGCTAATAATAATAATAACCAGCTAAAGGTCATATGGATACAGTTGTATTCAAAGGGCTACAGCTCTGTCCATATAAGATTCAAGTGTTTGATAATGCCATCACCTTTTATCATACTTTCTGACAAATGTGATGGAATTATCAATAGAACCGTGATTTTTTTTCTCACTGTTTATAGTTAAGTGACTAACCTTATAATTTAATTAACACCTTTATTATAAAAGTTAGTTTCATCATTATTATATATATTTCCTCTTAATCATGGAAACAAATTTTAAAAAAAACACACCTGTCCAGCTAGTACTGCTAACAATTAAAGGCGGACGATCATTTCTCATTTCTACTACTCCATTTGATTTTCTAGTAAATCTAGTTTCTTCTATGCAGTGATCATCTGCTGATGTCCTGAAAGATCAAACAATATCAGTACTCTAAGAACAGGCAAGTAATTAACAAGTATTTAGTTCAGACCCTAAAAAAAAAAAAGAAGCAATTTTAAACCAAAAATGAGCAAAAACTTCATTCATTTAAATGCTTAAGACATATGGGGAGATGCTAATGAAGGTCTTTTCAACTTTTTTTATGTATCACCCTAATAATAAACCTTTCACTACTTGTGAATTTAAAAGACAAAGCACACCCTAAAAAAGAAAGAAGAAAAGTAATTCCCCAAAATTTGAACATCATCCTGTTGACAACACACACATACTTTTTTTTTTTTCTCATCAGAAATGGCTACCTGTCCCTGGTTGATTTTTAAAATATTCCTCAAAGAGAGATGACATGAAAAGTGAAAATTTGTGTCCTTGAAACTACTCTCCACCCAGGTTAATATTCAATACATTACCTTACAAACACTCTTGAAAGAGTCAACAATGATATTTGCTTTCTACAGTTGCATTAGGCGCCTCCGTAGCCAGATGGGAAGGTGCAGCAGTGTGTAGCACACGCTTCTTGATTAGACCGGGGTTCGAGCCCGTCACCACCAAATGCGGAGGATGCGGAAAGGTCAAGGGAATGACCACTACATATTCCCGGAGAAATATGGCATTAGTTGCTAATGCTCCTAAAAACCAAATAACAAACAAACATATAGTTGCATTAGTGTGAACATCAGCAGCATAATTAGGGGGAAATGTAGCCTCTGCTATAGTTACCAAATGGAGTTAAATAAATTACTAAAATAACTAAATTTATAACAATTTATAATTTATTTTAAAATATTTTTTAAATGACTGATTTTTTTGTTATCTAGATCAATTGTAACACTATAGTTTGATATAAAAGCTACAAACTATAAAGTATTTAAGGGCAAAGGCCTCATGCTATAAGGTAGAATGACTAATATGTAGGTTAGTGCAAATGCATCATTTTAACATAGCTATCTACCAAAGTAGTTAAATTAATTAATTAAATTGGCATCATTTTGGTTATATCTCATATTGTGACTGCCTTCACAATGAGATGCCATGGTATTGTACAACCTCAAATAAATAACACTTCACCAGTGGAGAAGACTGTTGTTATTTATTCTCAGCAGATACCACCACCCAGATGGCACCATTTAAAAGCTTGTTGGCTTCTCTTCATTGGGTGGGCCCCTGGGGTTGAATGCTTCCCATTTAGAATTTGCTGTTGGTAACATTATCAGTTGATCCCACAGTATAGAATTTAAGAACCTTCTGAGACCACCACAGTCACCTTTACAAAAGCAAAACCCCCCTTCCCTTTAACTTAATTTAAAAATGCCAAAATTCTATATATGAAATAGTAACAATTTACTAAAGAGATTTATCATTAAAAAAAAAAAAAAAGAAAAAAGGTGAAGCTGTAAAAATATGTTTGTAGGTAGTTCTCAAGAACGCAGTTACTTTATAACTTCATTATTGTTTCTCAGGTTAATTACAAGTGATTTCTCTTTAGGCAACATTATACCCATCCTGTTTCTTTTATAATTATTTTCATGTCCAGATGCAACTGATATATTTTCTTCATTTTAGAATCCATAATTTTCCTTGTCACAGAAGTTAGACTTAACAGATCTGTAGTTATCCAATGCATCCTTAGGGTCACCTTTGTAAACAGGAGGCACATTTTCTCATCTCCATACTTTAGGGACTTTCTGTGTCTAGGTGGACCTTCATAATATTTGAAGGTTTGGTGATATGCCTAGATATTTATTTATTTTTTTAAATATAACTAGATAAATACCATTAACCAACGTGTTATTCATATTTAACTGATAATTTCCCTTTCAGTCCTCTGTTAATCACAAAAATATTTAGTTATCAACTACTGATATCTGAGTAAGTAGTGCTACCAAAAACTATGTTGATATTATATTTATTTCCGAATTGGAAATATATACACAATGGAGTCAAATGTTTCGTGGTATTTTCTTACCACTTATTTGGTGACAGCTGTCTTTATATCACCATCAAAAAAGATCACTTTGGTCACAAGTTCTTGTGACTAAAGTGATCTTTTGATCACAAAGTGATGATTCTAGTGAAGGTGACTAAGGTGCAGAAACTGGTTAGTTCCTACACCTACACCTTAGTCATCTTCACTAGAATCATCACCACTTCACCTGGCTTGAGGATGACTATTTGTTAAATCCCAAAATGCTACCAAAATATTTTTGAGATGATTACATTTCATAACTTATACAACTTCACACAGAGTAAAAGGGTATATTTCTTTTCGATTAACTATAAGTAACCAAAACTATTTACCATTTGGATATTCCCGGGATACACAAAAATAAAGAAATGTCCATTTTTTTCCAGACAAAATAATTTTGAAAAATCGTTATGAATGTTGAAGTTTCTTTTCTTATTTTATAAAAACCGGCCTCCATAGCCGAGTGGTCAGAAGTGGAAGTGCAATAGTACATGCTCTTTGAGTAGACCGGGGTTCAAGCCCCTTACTGCTAAATGCGGTCGATCTGCCAACCCGCACTGGACCAGCGTGGCAGATTATGGTCCATTTCCCTCAGCTTGAATTGTTGAGGAGGCTTCCATCCTGCAGTGGGTTGATAGCTGCAGTTTACCTTTTTTTCTTTTTTTTTTTTTTTTCCTTATTTTATAAAAAAATAAATCAACTTTAAGAGATATTTTGAAGGTTAATAACATGCAAAAAGAATCTTATAGCAGAGATACACATGATTTGCTTAAGAAAAGATTACGATTAAATTTCAAAACAACAAATATATTTTCAAGTCCTTTCATATAACACCCTATTATTATATATAATACTTACTGCGATTTTAACTGAGGATATTCTAAACTCAGTTTGAGAAAGAGGGAATGTTTTTCATCATCTTTTATTGGATGGAATCTGGCTGAAGGTCGATCATATAATACTGCTGCTCTGTATAAAACAAACAGGGCAGTAGTCTATTTCTTGTATCATGTGTATGTTATATATACAATGCACAATTTTAATATTTATATCATGATGAAATTCTTAACAAAATTACTATGAAACATGAGTCCTTGTGCAGTTTAAAATTCTTACTTTTTGTAGTATACAATTTTGATTACGTTCTTCCCCATTACATACTAAATTCATTTTATAAAGGGAACAAAGAATATTTGACATTTATAGAACAAAAGGCTTATATATTATTATAATGAACAAAAAAAAAATTCTTTGTTTGCAGTTTTTTCATCAAACACAAATATGTTTTGTTAATATTCAAAAAATGTTAATTAATACGAGTAAATTAAAGCAAGGGAAATTAGTTGGTATAAAATAGGTAAACAAAAAACACAAAAAACTGAATATCTCAAAAATAAATTCACTGTATTTTAATAAACTGAATGAATAAAGTTATATGTGAATATTTTACATTCAATATACCTTTTATATTTTAACTCAATTATATAGGTATATCCAATTATAGTAACAAAATGCAATTCCTAAAAACCTTCATTCAAGGAAAATAAAAAGAAAATAACATGAGGGCCGGAAGTTACAGCCTAGATTAGACTAGCAGACATCCCCCCCCATGAGTATACTTCTTTATATTAACACAGTACAACCTCAATATAATGTGGGTGATGAAGGGAAATAACAAATTCAATGGAATAGTGTGGTGAAGCAAGCAGTTTGGCATGAATGTCTTCTAAATAAGTTTTCACATTATGGTTTGCCAACTATTTTTTGTAACTGAGTATCCAGTTTTCTTTCTGACTGCTCGCTATGGGTGATGGTAAATGTCCCTCTGTCTTCTAACTTCTCCACTAATGCTGGTGTTTTCCAAGGTTCAGTTCTTTTTCCCATCCTTTTCCTCTTGTATATTAATGATCTTCATCCATTGACCAGAAAGCTTATCCACAGTTTTGCTGGTGATAGCACATTTCATTCCAACTTTCCAGTTTGAGAAACCTTGCCCTGCACAAACAGCTTAAACTTCTCGAATATCCACTACCAATTCCTTAAATGCTGATCTCCAGGTAATTCTCCAGATGGGGCAAAGATAACTTAGTTGATTTCATTCCTTCTAAACCTCAGTCCTGTCTTATATGTTGCAAAAAGGATTCTTTTGCTCCTATGTTTATATATATATATATATATATATATATATATATATATATATATATATATATATATATATATATATATATATATATATATTAATAGTTATATTAGTGATAAAAGGAAAGCAAGAAATAAAGCAAAGCAAGAAAGTTAAAAGACAATAACTAATATTTATTAGTTATTAGTTTTTTGCCTTCATTCTGGGTGGTTGGCCCCAGTTGAAGTCATCTAGATTGTCGGTAAAAAGCGATAATAATAATAATTTTTTTTTTTTTTTTTTTGCGTTTTCTTAAGTCCTTGATGGTATTCTTATTATTGGATTGATTTACTTTTTCTAATGATATTCTATATATATATATACAGTCAGTCCTCGTATAACACAATAGTTGTGTTCCTAGAAACACTTGTGCAATGCAAAATCGTGCAATATAAACAACAGGCCCTATGGGAAAAATAGGGTTAGGTGCTGACCACCCAAGACTGGACACACATTTGTAACCAAAACATTACCAAACACAATAAATAATCGTAACAAAACACTTACACAAAACACTTACACAGACAACTTCGTGTCTTCCTCATCTTCTACCTGACCTCCTGCAACAAGTGTTGCAGTTCTTCAGTTGAAAGTTCTTCTTCATGAGACTGAAGCAACTCTTCTAAATCTTCTTCCTCCAATTCCTCAACCTGCTTTGCGAGGGAAACACAATGTGCTTTTAATTTAGGAAGCTCGTTTACAGGATCAAAGCCTTTAAAATCATTAATAAAATATGGTAAAAGAGGCCACCATGTAAGCATTCTTTTGTCACTTTGTTCCAAGCCTCCAACAATTATGTAAATTTCATTCTTTATGTTGAATCGCTTCCAGGAGTTTTTAACTGTTGGTGCATTTTCACCTTCTGTTTCTGATATCAGCATCTTAAATGTGCGTCTTGTGTAATGGTGCTTAAAGGAAGCAATTATTCCTTGGTCAAGTGGCTGGATAAGAGATGTTGTGTTAGGTGGCAGTTCAGCAAGGGTTGGAGGGTGACTTGGTGCATTGTCCAAAATAATTAAAATCTTAAAATCCAAATTTTTCTTTTTGCAGTAGCTTCGAAACACATCCTCAAACACTTCTAGTAGAAGGTCAGTGAAGATCTGCCCTGTCATCCACCCTCTTCTGCTGTTTCTAAAGTAAACACCCAGGGTAATCCTTATGATCCCTTTAACGCTCGTGGATTGGCTGCATGATAAACAACAACAGGCATCAGTTTCAAGTCGCCACTTGCATTTGCTTCTAACATAACGGTCAATCTATCCTTAGCAGCCTTGAAGCCTGGAGCTCATGCTTCCTCTCTTGAGATATATATTTGTGATGGTATTTTTTTCCAATACAGTCCGGTTTCATCAAAGTTGGTCCAGTGTATAGCCCTCTTCCCCAATTAGTTTTTTCAGTATTGGCGGAAATGCCTTTGCTGCTGCTTCATCTGCAGTGGCAGCTTCACCTGATAACTTCATATTATGGAATGCATGATGTTTCCTGAAATTATTGAACCAGCCACTACTGGCAGTAAAGGGAGGTCTTCTTGAAGGTTTTCAGCTTTATTTCTAAGGTCTTCAAATATTACCAATGCCTTTGCTTTTACCGTAAGCAAATTTGTTCCTGATCTCTTCTTTGTTTGATCTATCCAAACAAATAAAAGATGTTCCATCTCTTCCAATTCTTTGTTTCTTGATCTAATTGATTTTGTTACACTTTGTGTTGTTCCTGCTATGAAAGTTGCTTTTATTTTTTCTGCATTCTTTCTAATTGTTCTCAGTGTTCCCTCATTTAGGCCTGTAGCACGTACAATATCGCATGTTCTATCATTCTGCTCAAAGCGTTTCACAATTTCATATTTTTCTTCTATCCATATTGCTTTTCTTTTTCTCTTTGAAGTATTTTCACCAGAACGCTTCCTTTTCACACTTTTTTTTCAAGTATTTTACTCATTTTTTTTAGAATAGAGCACAAGTATAAAAAGAAAAAAAAAATTAGGAGGCAAGCTTGATATACATAAATGCACAGCAAGCAAGTAGCAACTGAATAAACAATGCAGTAAAGGCAGAAACACTTTTCTCACATATTACATGCTTAGCACATTTCTGGTGGTCACTACCATAAAATAAAAACAATTTTCAGTTTCCTGTTTGTTGGGGTTCCTATTAGTGGAGTCTGTTATAAATGGGTAATAAAAGTCGATCTAATTACTATACATTTGCGATAATACTGATAAGTGGAATTCTGTGGGTTTTTACGTTATTATATGAAATGTGTTTCTCTTCTACAAAATCATAAAAACAAATAAATTTTCAGAATCTTCTCTTCATTCCTACTGTGTTGTGTTCAGTTGGGGTGATTCTGCTACGTTCTACTACCATATCTTGTAAACACAAAGGCAAATTGTGCATAAGCAAATTACGTTCGTGTTATATGCGACATTGTTCCCCTATTTATAAATCGTGTATGATCAAATTCGTGTAGTGTAGTGTAAACACGTGTTATATGAGGACTGACTGTATCTCTATTGGGAACTTCATCCTCACTAATAGAAGATATATCGTGAATGATGTTACTGTCCTGAACAAGGTAAATGTTGGAAGTGATCACAGAATGGTAAGATGCACACATGATATAGATGTAAGAAAAGAAATGAAAAAACTGACTCGAAAAAATAATACAAAGGTCTTTGAGATAACAGAAGAGGAGAAAAAGCAGTATGTACTGGAACTTAAGAACAAGTTTGAGCTTCTGCAGACTGTTCAGGATCAAGATACTGATGAGGAATATTACAACTTTCTGAAAGTGATAAAACCCAAGAAACCTATAGGTAAAAAGAAATCCAAAAAAAGAAAAAATCAGTCAAGAAACACTTGTCATGATGAACCGAAGACGACAAATGAAGAGCACCAAAAAAACTGACAGGGAGAAAATTGAGCATACTGAGTTATGCAAAGCCATTAGAAAGAGACTCAGAGAGAACATAAGAAAATTTAACACAAGAAAAGTAGAACAAGCATTAAGGGAAAACAAAGAATTTAAATCAGCAGTCATAAGCAGTAATACAGAAAGACAAATGATACTGAAACTGAAGAATAGCGATGGTGTACTTATGAATAGCAGAGAAGGCATAATTCAAATAGCAGAAGACTACTATAAAGAGTTATACAAGGAGTGAGGGAATGATGCCAGCAGTGGGGAAGATGGATCGAAAATTAGTAACACATACAACATACCTGATATCCCTTCCTGATGACGTAGCACATGCATTGAAGAAAATGAAGAATCAGGAAAGCCCCGGGGGAAGATGAAGTTACTGTAGAGTTGTTAAAATTGGGAGGAAGAGACATGACACAAAAACTGGCAAGACTCTTCACAAAATGCATTAGAAAAGGTGTGGCGCATAAGGAGTGCAATAATGCAATCATAGTTTTGCTGCATAAGAAAGGAGATAAATCAGAAATTGGAAATTATAGACCAATTAGCTTGTTATCCCACATCTACAAGTTGTTCAAATGGGTCATTACTAACAGATTAGAAAGAATACTTGATGAGAATCAACCGAAAGAGCAAGCTGACTTTAGGACAGGATTCTCAACTATGGATCACCTTCACGTAATGTCACAGCTAATGAAGAAAGCAAATGAATAAAAAACACCATTGTGCCTGGCATTTGTGAATTATGAAAAGGCAATGTTTCAGACATTGGAAAGACAAGGTATAGATACCCCATATATTATGATTTTGAAGAAAATATATGAGAATGCTACCTTCTTCATTAGACTAGACAAAGACAGTAATAAATTTAAAATTGAGAAAGGAGTTCGACAAGGAGACACAATATCGCCGATGTTGTTTACTGCTTCCCTTGAGGAAGCTTTCAGAAGATTAGACTGGTTGTAGAAAGGAGTCAATGTGAATGGAGAGTACCTAAACCATTTACGATTTGCAGATGACATTGTGGTCATAAGCCATGATCCCAAAGAATTAGAGGGAAATCTTAATCAGTTATGCAGAGTTAGTAAGGATTTTGGACTAAAGTTAAATATGGCTAAAACAAAAGTAATGATGAACAAGTATGCCACAGAAAGGGATATAATGATTGAAGGAGCAGTAATTAGCATTAGCATTAGTAGAGGCATATGATGCAAGAAAGCAAGCTTATACAGCATCAGCAAAAAAAAAAAAAAAAAAAAAACACACTTCCACTTCACCCCTCTGTTCATTCAAAATACCTGTCCAGCTGAACCTTAAATTTATTTAGGCTATCAACTTCCACGACAAGGGATGGAAATCTGTTCCACCAACCAACTACCCGCTGGCTAAAGGCAAATTTCCGCACGTCTATCCTACATCTGTCTTTCCTCAATTTGAATTTATGCCCTCTCAGGTGATTATTCTGGGGAAGAGGAAGAATCCCATCAGCATTGAGCATGCTCAAACCACTCAAGGCTTTATACACCTCTATCAGATCACCTCGCTGGTGCTGCAAATTACAGTGTCTCCAGATACTGTAATTTGCAAAACTTAAGCCTTTCTTCGTAAGAGTACCCTTTGTTCCATTCACTAATCTTGTTGCCCTTCTCTGTACTCGTTCCAGCAGCTCTACATCCTTCTTGAAATGAGGCCTCCAGACCTGTATACAGTACTCAAGGTGTGGCCTGACCATTGCCTTATACAAGGGAATAATCACCTCCTTATCCCTGCTAGAAAAATTCCTGTATATCGTTGACAAGACACCATGAGCTAATCTTGCAGCCCATCTGCGCTGCTCAGAGAACTTCATATCTGCCTACACAATTACCCGCAGGTCCTTTTCATTCTCTACCACTATCAGTGTAGTACCACAGAGTTGATACGTTGCTCTCGGGTTTCATTTGCCACCTCTCAGCCCATCTGCTCAACGTTTCCAGATCCTGTTGCAGCAGCACAGTGTCAGTAGTGTCGTTGACAACCCTGCTAACCTTTGTATCGTCTGCAAACTTGGACATTAAGCTTGATATAGCATCATCAATATCATTATATAAATACAGAAAACAATAATGGACCCAACACTGAACCCTGAGGGACTCCACTAATAACATTAGTCCATGATGAGCAGTGTCCATTGATTACCACTCTCTGTCTTCTCCCCCTCAACCACCCCGTCCATAGCAGCAATTTGCCTCCAATGCCACACTGCTCCAATTTGTGCAGCAGTCTTCCAGGTGCGACAGTATCAAAAGCTTTTCTAAGATCCAAATATATAATATCAAAGTTATTCCCTGCATCCAGTTCTTTTGTGACTGCATCATAGTATCCAATCAAATTGGTCAGGCAAGACTTCCCCTTAACAAAACCATGCTGTGTCCGAGCTATAACTGAAGTCTTGTCTAGATGATCCTGCAGTGCTTCTTTAACCAGTGCCTCCTTTAATTTTCCTGGAACAGAAGTTAAGCTCACAGGTCTATAATTACTTGTGTCATCCTTTGATCCTCCTTTGTGAATTGGGGGTCACATCTGCACATCTCCAGTCTGTGGGTACCTTCCCTGAGTCCAAGGAAGCTCTCATAATTATGACTAAGGGTTTGCTTACTTCCTTTGCTGCCTCCTTTAATATAACTGGATAGATCCCATCCATCCCAGTGCCTTTCTTGTGTTTATCTTCAACAATTTCTCCTCCACTTTACTCTCATTTATTACAAGATTCTCTAGCTTACTACAGGAGCAGCAGTGCGTAGCACACACTTCTTTATTAGGCCGGGGTTCGAGCCCATCACCACCAAATACGGAGGATGCGGAAAGGTCAGGGAATGACCACCACATATCCCGGAGCAATATGGCCTTAGTTGCTAATGCTCCTAAAAACCAAATAACAAACAAACAATCTAGCTTACTGCCAGAGTTGAATACACCTCTGGCATTCCACTCGCTGAATAACTCCTCATGTGTGAATGTCGATGCAAAATATTCATTTAGTTTGTTAGCTACCCGAGCAGGATCATCAACAGTTGACCTATCGATATCAAGTGGACCAATCTGATTCATCCCCTTCTTTCTAGAGTTTACATAAGTAAGAACTCTTTGCTGTTTTTCTTTGAATCCCTTGCCAAAGGTTTCTTGTAATATGCCTCTGCCTAACCTCTTTGTAACTGGGTTACAGATCAACTTGTGCTACACACTGCTGCTCCTGCCCACCTGGCTACAGAGGCATCCCGAATTGGCTTCTATAATTCCTCCTCTCCCTTCAAAAGTAGTCCGAACATATGCAGCAACCAGTCAATATCCTTTTACTGTCCAACTTCAAACTCACAGAACCAACTTTTCCTATTCCTTATTTATTCAATCAATTTTGTTTTCTGGAACAACCTTCCTTCAATATATTTCCTGAAAATTAAAATCTACAGAAGTTCAAGCCTAATCTCAACAAGTATATTCTTTCACCCTCTGAAACTTCAACCCATGTATGTTACTAAGTACTACAGGTTCTAATACCTCTTCTGTTTGGGGTTTCCATTAAAAAAAAACTTTAACACCTGCATTATAAGTGAAGCATACAATATTAAAAAAAAAAAACTATTTAGCGGGCATTTCTTAAAAATAAAAAAAAGTTGTAAGAAACATTAATTTCTTACAATAATCTCATTCTTCCATATGAGACATGTTTACATGGAATCCAATTCGCAATAATACTACCTAAACGTAAAATAAGGAAAAATTTAGCCATTAATCCAATGGCCACCTTAGCTGAGTAAGTCAATGTAAGTCAAACAAAAAAAGCTTTGTTTTTGAATTCAACTTATGAAAAATTTGAACCATAAAATAAACATTGTTCAATATATTCCCCCCCCTATTTAGTTTGCTTTTTTCTGTCCCATTTTATATTAATTTGAACACTTGTGTCCACCAGATTCTTCATTATGTTTTAATTTATTCTATCTTTTTTATATTATTAATTTAATTAATCGAGTTATTTAAGTTTAATTCTTTATTATGATTTCTTAATCTGGAGTTGTATATTTGCATGTTATTTTGGATTCTTTGATTACAGTTGACATTAAATTTATTTTAATTGTTATGTTTCCTTATGTATTTTATAGAGGGCAATGGCCATAGCATATTTTATGTTTAGTTGATTTGTATTTCTCTTAAATGTAAGGGGCATATTGGACATCCACTTATATTTGGCTGAGATAGTAATCAGTAATTGAAACACAACCCTGTTTGAAGTTCTATATGCTGGAATAATAAAACATATAATGGAAACAAAAATGCAATACACCTAATGCTCAGTTAATAAATGCAATGTGTTTTGCATTGCATTTGTTAATCACATGTTAGGCTTGTTATGTTATCTGTTTTTTTTTTTTTAGGAGCATATTAGCAACTAAGGCCATATTGCTCCGGGATATGCAATGGTCATTCCCTGACCTTTCCGCATCCTCCGTATTTGGTGTTCACGAGCTCGAATCCCAGTCTAAACAAGAAGAGTGTGCTATGCACTGCTGCTCCTGCCTACCCGGCTACGGAGGCGCCGCACATGTTAAGCAAACATTAAATTTCCATATAAACTCATAACTTGCTGAGATACAGTATCAGAGATTTGTGAATAATTCGATTTTTTAAAAATTAAATAAGAATAAATGGATAGCAGTAAAATATGAATAAATTGTATTTATGCATATTTACTGCTATCCATATGCAGTATCTTGCATTTCTGAATGATAAACTTCAAATGCCACTTATCAGCCCATCTGCCTATTTTTAGATCTTGTTGCCATAGCATATCATGTTTACTGTCATTGACTACCTGCCAAACCTCATATCATCTGCAAACTTAGACATTAAGTTTGATACGTGTTCATCAGTAACATTAATTAATATAGAAAACACTGGGCCCATCACTGGATCTTGGGGAACTCCACTAATAACATTAGTCCAAGAAATACAGTGCCCATTGGTAACCACTTCATTCTCAAACTCAATCATCCCTCAGTAATTTGTCCCTAATGCCACACTGCTCCAATTTGAACAGTGATGTTTCATATGGAACAGTATCAACAACTTTTCTGAAACCTACATATAGGATGTAAAAATTATTTTCCTGCATCCAGTTCCTTTCTTACTGCATTATAGTATTCAATTAGATTAGTTAGACAAGATCACCACTTAAAAAATCCATGCTAAGGTTTCTATATAACTGTATCCCTGTTTAGATGGTCCTGAATTACTTTTTTAACCAGTGACTACATCATTTTAACTGGAACAGAAGACAAGATTGCAGGTCTGTAGTTTCTCATTTTGCCCTTTGATCCCCCTTTGTGAATTGGGGATACATTCCAACATCTCCCCAAATCCAAGGATGTTCTTATAATTATGGTTAAAGGTTTATTTACCTATTTATTGTAATATAACTTTATAGATGCCATCAATCCCATGTGCCTTGCTTACTCTTGGCTTCAACAATTTCTCTTCCACTCTCCTCTCAATTAGCACAAAATCATTTAGCTCTCCGTTAAAATATGATAAACTTCTGGCATCCCACCTGTAAAATATGTGTAAACAGAGCTGCAAACCGAACCAAACTAAACTGCGAACTGAACCAAACCGCAAACCAAACCACACCCATTTTTCTGAACCGTGAACTGAACCGAAGCCACTGAACAGATTTTTTTCTGAACCAACATTTTTTGGGAAAGTGGTTCAGTTTTTGGTTCAAACATCGACTCCAGCCTACAGGTCAACAAAAATTTGGAAAATTTTCATGGGAAAATCCAGTCAGTAGGAAACATACTCCTTCCTCTCTTTTTCCATTGTTCATGGCTAGGCTTCTAGAATGGTTACTAAGAAGACGTGAGAAGCACTGCATTAGATTAGGAGCCCATCTCAGGGCTAGGGAAAGAGTTTTTTCGCTTTGACCACGAAATGAGTTGCGGAGGTCCCTGCTGAGCAATTTGAATAGAAGCTCTGCAGTGGGGCGTGTGGAACACTACACAGTTACACCGATCAAATCAGTGATAAGGAAGTGAAAGGACGTAGTACTGAGAATCATTCATTAGAGTTTTTCTTGGAAAAGATTAGCATATTTCGTTTCTGAGGTTTTGTTCAGAGGGTTCATCATTCCTGTTTCCACTCTGGGAGAATTTACTCTACCAGAGTGATAATGATACTGAGGATATTGAAGAATCTGAGACTACAGACTCTAGTAATACGAATGTATGTAAGGAAAATTTCTATGATCTACATCTTCAGGGTATTATGGTATCTGTTCATTGTGCTGCGAATTCTCTGCAATTGGCTGTTAAAAATTTTCTGAAAAGTGATGAATTGAAACTTCCCTTGGCTAAATCATGAGCAGTGGTGAAAAAGCTGTGAACCCCTTCTATCCTTATACACATTAAAAGAGAAAAGTGTAGGAAACCAATACTAGACTGTGAAACCAGATGGAATTCCACTATTAGTATGTTACGTCTTGTGGAGCTAAAACAATTTTGCATCAATTTATCTGGGTCTATAAAGGAACTGCATTTGTCAGCCAGTGTGTGGCAAAAGATTGAAAATATTGTAGAAGTTTTGGAACCCATTAGGGTAGCATGGAAGTGCTGCAGTCAGAGCAACTCACAATGACTGATTTTTACTACACCAGGATGAAACGTAAAATGGAAGTTAGAAAAATTGAAAATGAATTGTCATCTTTTTTGGTAACCTCTCTCACGCTACAAGAAGTAAATTTGCTGGAAAGCAAGACATTTTTTAGCTTGAATGTATCTGGACCTTAGGTACTAAACATTACTAGATAATATCTAAAAACAGAAAGCTAAGGAACATTTATGTGACATTCATGATAGCTTGTGCCAGCTGCAGTCTACAGAAACAAATCGTGAAATGAAAATTTCAGATGAAATTGCATATATTACTGTAATGGGCAAAACCATGGATGAAATCGAAAAGCTGATAGATAGTGGAAACAAATAAATTCAACTTAATGACTCAGGTGAACAATTTTGATGATATCGAAAGGGTACCAACAAAATCAAGCATCTTGGGATATTGGAAAGCAAAAGAGTTTAGTCACACAGAGCTTTATCAGCTAGCCAAAGTAATCTTCGCAGTTCCTGCAACACAAGCCATGTAGAAAGATTCTTTTTGACATTAAAGATCATTTTGACTTATAAGAGGAATTGTTTAGGCTCAAGATTAATGGAGCATATTTTATTTTTAAAATTAAATAATTAATTTCAAATTATCTATGTTGTTTTTAAGATTTCATGATCAATTTTCAAAGTAAAATTATTTTGATACATTAATTCCTTATGCACATTATCTGAGTAACTAATAATATTTTGCTTGTAACTCATGTTTATTTCTTCTGTTCTTAAAGTTTTATTTTTTATTGTCATTATTTTCTGTAATTTTTTATATTAACTGGAAATATCTGCCTTACTTAATATTATTAAATTATATTAAAAATTTTGTTTGAATAATTATTTTCTTTCCAAATTAAACGTTCTCTTGTATACATTTATGAGTACTGAATAGGAGAAGAGATTAATATTCAGAGTTAATGTTTTGGTAATTTCTGTTCCTTTTCAATCAGAATATCTCAAAGCGTCATAAAAATACCCAACTATTATAATGATTGATTAATTTTTTTCTTGTTACTTAATTTTTACTCGCCTGTATAGAAAATATAAGTGTTTTTCTTTGAAAAGATTAGCATGTTTCATTTCTGAGGTTTTGTTCAGAGGGTTCATCATTCCTGTTTCCGCTCTGGGAGAGTGGACTCTGAATGTTAAAAATAATTTTATAAAATCTGGTATTTTTTCCTACATTAGTTCGATATTATTTCGATATCGAGATCTCACTTCAAGCTGAAATGATTAACATGTGATTTTATTACTTGTCAAATATATACTTTTACATGTCAAATATTTACTTTTACATGACTATTACTTATTTTACATAAAAGTAAATTATTAACATAATTTACTTTTATGTAAAATAAGATTTTATAGTAATATTTTATTATAATGCGATATTATTACTATCATTAATGAACTAAGAAACTATAAGAATTATATTTCAGATGATATACTTCACAGAACCAAACCACTGGTCAAAATCACCTTTTTAACCAGACCGCAAATCAAACCACTTCAGAAATTTTTGAACTGAATCGCAAAACCGAACTGGTCCAAAATTTTAGGTGGTTTGCAGCTCTATGTATAAACGTAGATGCAAGATACTTATTCAGTTTGTCAGCAACCTGCGCACAATCATCAACAGTTAAAACTATTCATATCTAGTGGACCAATGCAATTAATTTCCTTCATTCCAGTGCTTGCTACTTTTCTTTGCTAGAGATGTCTTGTGATCTGTGTTAGCTTGCCTAACTGCCTTTGTGACTTGATTGCAGACTAGTTTAAAGTTTAATATAGGCCTCTGTGTCACCTGATAATTTATATGTATACATGCATTTTTCTTCTCTAACATGAGTCTCATCAGTTCATTTGACATCTTGTTGTTGATAAATGCTGTTTGTTTATTTTCTGCAAAAATGAGTTGTCCTCTTTGGAACACATAATTTTATGGATCTACTAACTACAGTCGAACTTCCCTATAACGAATTCGATAAATCTAGCGAAAAAATTCGTTATAGATAAATTTCGTTATACAGAGAATATCTTTTTTTATTATAAATTATCTAATTAGAAAAATGAAAACGAATCTACATTTATTTTTAATGTATTTTATTTCAAAAACATACTTATTTAAATTACGTTTACACAATTTTTGCCAGTAAGTATCACAAATTAAAAAAATCTGTAATTTTTGTTTGCACAGTACAATTAAAAAATTGTCTGATTCTTAAAGAAAACCTCACATTTGTTCAGAGCATTAAAAACATTATCAGGAACATTTTCACAAAACTGTAGACCCATACGAACTGGCGCCTCCGTGTCCAGGTGGGAAGGAGCAGCAGTGTGTAGCACACGCTTCTTGATTAGACCAGGGTTCAAGACCAACACCACCAAATACAGAAGATGCGGAAAGGTCAGGGAATGACCACTGCATATCCCGGAGCAATATGGCCTTAGTTGCTAATGCTGCTAAAAAAAAAAAAAAAAAAAAAACCAACCAACACCCAACCAACCCATACGAACTGTTAATCAAGCGTTAATCATTTCTTCACGAGTTGGCTTTTCTACGGGTTGTTCTGATGCATCATCGTTAATTTCTTCGTGATCATGGTCGCGTTTAACACTGTTCAGCAGTATTTCATCTTAATTTGGATGTTGTACTGTGATCTACATAAACAAAACTATCCAGTGTTATTTCATTTTTGATGTTTCCGGACGATTCTAATAATGCCCAAAAGTTTTTCAGTTGTGAAAGGGGCAGTTCATCTAGTTCGTCCAGTTCAGAACTGGCAAACTTTTGCCAGTTCAGAGATGCAATCTCTAAGGTTAATTGTAACCTCCAAGTTTCTATTTTCTGATAACGCATTGACAATCTCCATTATTATTCTCTTTCGATAATGAAATTAAAATTTTTAATAATACCTTGGTCCATTGGCTGGAGTTTTGACGTTACGTTTGGTGGTAAAAACAACTTCGCACTTTTAAGTTTGGCAGAAATACTGGCAGGATGTGCCACACAGTTGTCAGTTACCAACACGATTTTCCTTTTTTTATACGCTTGTCTAATTTTAATATCCAGTCTTCAAAGATATCACTTGTCATCCATGCTTTTTTATTAAAGGTGTAGTCAACTTCCAAAGATTTTGTACCTCTAAAACACCTTGGGTTTTTTGATATTCCGATGACTAAAAGTCTTAATTTTTCTCTTCCTGTCATATTTGCTCCAACTAGCACAGTGATTCTTTCTTTGCTTTGTTTTCCGCCAAAACATTTATCATCCTTAAAAGCAAGTGTTCTATTCAGTAAACATTTAAAGAATAAACCCATTTCGTCAGTATTAAAAACATCCTTACACTCATATTCTTCCAAAATCTTCTTTAAGGTATTGTTCCTCCAACTGTTGCAATCTTCTTCGCTTACATTAACACTTTCTCCACAAATAACCTTTTCCACAATTCTGTGGCGCTTCTTAAATTTATCTAGCCACCCAGTGATCGCATTAAATTCTGTATGTCCAAGGGACTGTGCAAATTTCAGAGTTTGTTGCTTAATTATTAGGCCCAATATTGGGATATTCTTTTCACGTATCATTTGCACCCATTTTAGAACAGTTTATCAACACCTTCATATATACACAACTTAATTCGCTTCTTGTCTGCTCCTCCTTCAATTGCATTTAAATTGATTCTCGATTTTTTTAAAATCGTAGATAAACTGCTTGCAGATATGCCATATTTCTCTGTAACATCTTTTTTTCTTAAAACCCTGGTCAATACCATAACAATCTTTGCTTTATCATTAATACTTAAACGCTTTTTCTTCGACATTGTTTTCGCAATTGTAAAAATTACTGGACTGCAGCTCTTGCCGATATATACACCACAAACTTCGCTGTGCTGGCCGTATAGTGAATTGTTATTTGGAAAATTAAATGCACAGCATATAATCCTTATGGGTTTTGATAATTAACTATATAGTATCGGTGTAAATACACCATAGTTAACCCATATATTTGAACTACGTATGTAGCGTAGAGGGCATCGCTGATGAAGATCAGGGCCGTGCCGTGCTATGATGCAGAGAGGTGGCCGCATCAGACAGCACCGTAAGGGGGCAGCATAAGCAGCGAAATCAAAATACGGGAAATCAAAATAGGGGCGGCATTTCGAAGACTTGCATCATACTGAGAAAATCTACCGCACGGCCCTGATGAAGCCACACAGCTTTGAAATGATCGTCTGGGTGGTGGTACCACTGAAAATAAATAACAGTAGTCTTCCGATACTATATAGTGAATTGTTAGTACAGATACCACCTACTCAATGACGTTTGCTTGCCAATTCAACAGTATCACTTCCTTTGAAGAAATATATGACTTTATGAATTTATTTTATTCTACTTTCATTCATATATACACGAAAGAAAATTTATGATTAACGTATGCTGTATGTTACTTTTCAGAAAAAAAAGAAAAAAAAAATACAAGCGCATATAACCTATGTGATTGATGACAAATGAAATTAAAAAAAAAAAAAAAAATCATGAAAACCATCTACTGGGAGTCCAGTTAGACGAGAACGGACATATCATATAATGATTGACACGAAGGTCACGTGGTACAGTGAGGTGAGAAGCGAATGTCACTCAGTAGGCGTTACTAAAAACAGACTATTGTAGCATTCTATATATTTCTGCCGCAGCACGCTAAAGGCTTACCGCACCGAATTTTGCTTTCCCCTGAGCCAACATCAATTTACATATCTTCCCTATTTATTGCAACATTTACGACCACTTTTAAGAAAACCCATTTGGTTTAATAACTGTAACAAAAATGAAACAAAGACCCTCCTACAGGCATCAATGGCCACAAGTGTTCACTAAAAGGATGATTATTTAATTCCAGATGCTAATGTGCAATTTCGGAAGGATGTGTTTTTTTTTGTTTGTTTGTTTTATTTGGTTTTTAGGAGCATTAACAACTAAGGTCATATTGCTCCAGGAAATGCGGTGGTCATTCCTTGACCTTTTCGCATTTGGTGGTGACAGGCTCGAACCCCGGTCTAATCAAGATGCGTGTGTTACGCACTGCTGCTCCTTCCCACCGGAGGCAGTATATTTGAGCGGCTGTTTAGCAGTAAATGCTTGAAAATCTTCAAAAATGCTTTTACTAATTTTTTTAAAAATTCGTTATAGAGAGCCTAACACTTCGTTATATAGGGTTAATTTTACATGTAATTTCGTTTCAAGGTGCAATGTTTCGTGAAAAAATTCGTAATATAGAGAAATTCGTTAAATAGAAGTTTGTAATAGAGAAGTTCCACTGTATTTCTTCAGAACTTCATATTTTAAGGGAATATAAGTTACTATAAATTAGTGTTATATATGTTGCATTATATCTGGCACAGTTGACAAGATAGCTTGGTATTTATTACCAGTGTGTTCCATAGCTTATTTTAGAAGTTATTACTTGGTTTAAAGCTTTTAGTTTTTATTTTCGTTAAATACAAAAAGAAATTATGAAACCAGAAATGCAGAGATTTGCTGATCAAACTTTCTAATGAATCCTGGTTCCCATATTCAAACATTTTCTGGGCCAATTATGAATTTCCAGTGTTGATTCTTTTTAAACTTTTAGAAAGGCTACAAACATCTTGTAGATGGCTTGCTAAATATTGTCAGTATTATTCAGAACAGAGTGCAAGGTAAGGCTAGATCCTTTCTTTATTCTTTTTCTACTCTGATGGAAACTCAGTAGAAAAATACAGACTCTTATACTGAATTAAAGCATTTTTAGCAGATTTTACACAAGTGGTTTTGCTAACATTGGCAATACCTAGTTTTTGTATTGTAAAAACTGGGAATTGTATCCTCCTTTCTTCCTCAGCATTCCAATGATTGTTTGTTTGTTTGTTTGTTTCGGGATTTATTAGGCGCATCGGCAACTATGACCATAGTGCGCCACATTCCAATGAAACTGTTATCCTCTTTATGGAGAGACTGCTAATGATGATGATGATGATGACAGAAGTGGAGGTATATATACTATATATACCTCCTATTAATATATATACTATATCTGCACCCATTCTAGCAGATCTACATCCTTCCTAAAATTAGCCCTCAAGACCTCTATGCAGTACTCAAGATGTGGCCTAACCATTGCCTTGTACAATGGGATAATTACCTCCTTATCCCAGCTGCAAAGTTCCTGTATATCACTAACAAAACTCCATGAACTGTCCTGACAGCCTGCCCACTTTGTTTAGAGAACTTTATATCTGGCTGCACAAGATCTCCCCCAAGGTCTTTTTCATTTTCCACTACCCGAAGTGTAACACCACACGGTTTATAAATTAATCTGGAATTACTGCTACCCATATGCAGTGCCTTCCATTTGTCAATGTTAAACTTCATTTGCCATTTCTCAGCCCGTCTACCTAATTTTTCTAGATCTTGTTGCAGTATCTTACCTTGATTATTGTCATTAACCACCCTGCCAACCTATGTATTGCTTACAAATTTAGACATTAAGCCTGATCAATGTCATTAATAAATACAGAAAACAACAATGGGCTAGCACTACTTCTGTGGGACTTCGATGATAATAATAATAATAACAGTGTCCATTGATAAACATACCTTGTCTTCTTCCACTCAACCATTCCTTTATCATTAGTAGTAACTTGCCTTTAATGTCACACTACTCCAATTTGTACAACAGTCTTTTATTCTTTTTCTTGGTGATTCCCTTCTACTTCTCTCTCTCTCGGGGTAATTCAGAAATTTTTTTTTTTTGACTGGTGCAGCATAAGCCTTGCACCATATGGCTAATGATAATAATAGTAATAATGTGCAACAGTATCAAACATCAAGTATGTTGAAATAAAATTATATGATATTAAAATTATTTTTGCATCCAGTTTCTTTGTTACATCATAGTATTCAATCAAATTGGTCAGATAAGATCTCCCCTCAACGAACCCATGCTGTGACTGAAGTATAAGTGCACTCCTGTGTAGATGGTCCTGCATTACTTCTTTAACCACTGCCTCCATTATTTTTCTTGGAAAAGAAGTTAAACTAACACGTCTGTAATTAATCATGTCACCTTTTGATCCTTCTTTGTGAACTGGGGATACATTCACATATCTTCAGTCCATAGGGCTCCACCCCTGAATCAAGAGATGCTTTCATAATTATGGCTAAGGTTTTTCTTACTTTGCTGCCTCCCTTAATATAATTGAGGGGATCACATCCACCCCAGGTGCCTTTTTTTATGTTTAGCTTTAACAATTTCTCTTCCATTTTCCTTTCAGTTATCACAGAATCATTTAGTTCCTGTTAGAGTTTGATAAACTTCTGCCATCCCTAATAATTCCTCATGTGTGAATGTATATGCAAAATACCTATTTGGTTTGTCAGACATCCAAGCAGGATCAACAGTTAAACCATCAACACCAAGTGGATCAATGTGATTCAATCCCTTCCTTCTACTGACTGTTAATATAGGGAAAGAAGTCTTTGCTGCTTTCCTTTGCATTCTTTTCTGGAGAATTCTTGTAATCTGCCTTAGCTTGTCAAACTTCTTTGTGACTTGATTACAGACTAGTTGATAACTATTATAGGCTTCTCTTTCACCTGATACTTTTATGCATCACATGCACTTTTCTTCTCTGCCGCAAGTCTCATCAGTTCATCTGACATCCATTTGGGTCTAGGCCTTGAATCAAACTTCTACGTTGATATGGGAAGCCAAGTTCCTTCCATGATTATTTCCCTACTTGCTTCCCATTCAGAATTTTCTGTTAGTGACATCATCAGTTAGTTCCACTGCATAAAATTTAAAAACTGTCTGAGACCACTCTGGTCACCTTTACCTTGACAGTAGTTATGTCTTCAAGTAAATTCCGCATAAGTACACTGTGATCACTGCCACCCGCAGATCTTTTACCTGCAAAATCTTAATGCATGAAGAATTGATTAAGACTTAAATTAAAATCTGGCTGCCATCAATAACTGGTTACTTGTCTTTGCTGCTTGCATCTTTATCAGGGTATCTTTATCATCCAATACCTGCCAAAAATAACCTCTGTTTTCCTATATATAATAAGAGAGAAATGTATTTTATTTTGGTTTGCAAATCTAATGTTTAAACTTATAATGTTATACTTAATGTTCTTATTCCCGTAATGATATAAATTATTCTATTAGTTTTTTTATTTATAAAAAAAAATTCTTTGCATGCTTGGCTCCGTATTATTCTCGGCTCCGTATAGCTATTTTTCACTGTGATTCAAAGATGGGCAATGCACTTGGTAAAAGTGACAGGAGGGTACCCATATCGCACATCACATGGAAAAGTGATACAACTCAAAAATTGTGAATTCGAGTTAATATAATAGGAGGGTGCATAAGCATGACCTCTACATCCTGGAAAAAACTACATATTTACAATTCCAATTTTGAGCCAGTAGATAGAGTGCAGCTGTGTCGCTTTTCCACTAAGTAGATATTGCCACGGTCACAGTAGAAAAGTGACAGATCAGAGTTGTAACAGATAGAATTATCTTTGTTGCACTGGTAAAACGACACTCTTTTTAACTGTGACTGGGTGATAGGAGTGATGTTTTCTTATTCTATTACAAATCTAAATTTAACTGCTGTATCTTTACAATTTCAGAACTTAAAAGTGATAAAATACATTGTTTCTTCTGGCAGGAGTGTGAAGGTAACTGGGGGGTCCATAGAAATAGACACTTGCGTTCACAAGTATAGTAAATAAATTTGATGAATTTGAAGTGTTGGTCAAGACATCAAAGGCGGATATTGTTGGGATATCCAGAGACGTGGTGTCACACACATATAAGGAATGCTGAACTGGAATTTGGGGGAGTACAATGTGTACAGAAAGGATAGACAGGATAGGAAGGGAGGAGGTGTTATGCTGTTAATTAAGAAAAACATAAAATCAAAAGAAGTGCATCCAGTTGATATAGATGAACAGTGCACTATTGAGTCAGTTTGGTGTGATATAAGCACTGCAAAAGCAAAAACAAGAGTAGGAGTGTGTTATAGGCCTAATGTCTTGAATGAGTACAATGAACAATTGTACAGAGAAATAGAGTGAGCTAGTAAATCGGAATGTCTTATAATGGGGGATTTTAACTTCTCAGATATTGACAGGAACTTGTGGGTTGGTCACTCACACACTAGTCAGACTTTTGTGGATTTATTGGATGATTGTTTTTTACAGCAGCATGTTCGAGAGGCAACCAGAGAAAGTAATACTCTTGATCTGGTTATCAGCAGTGATCATTCATGTATTAGGAATTTGCAGATAAAAGAACCACTGGGTGGCAGTGATCACAGTGTACTGACGTGGGATTTACTTAAAGATTTAATTACCATCAGGGGTAAAGGAAAGGGTTTTTGCTTCCATAAAGGTGAGTACAGTGGTCTCCGACAGTTTTTAAATTTTGCACAGTGGGATCAACTGACGATGTTACCAACAGTAAATTCTAAGTGGGAAGCATTCAAGGAATTAATCGTGGAAGCTACTAAAAGTTTCACACCTATTAAGAAATATTGTTCAAGGTTTAGGCCTAAATGGTTGTCAAATGAACTAATGAGACTCATAACAGAGAAGAAAAATGCATGGGATGCATATAAATTATCAAGCGACTCAGAAGCCTATGGCAGATATAAGTTAGTCTGTAATCAGGTCACAAAGGAGGTTTGGCAGGCGAAGGCAGATTACGAGAAATCCTTGGCAAAAGATGCTAAGAAAAACAGCAAGGATTTCTTTACTTATATAAACTCTAAAAGGAAGGGGATGAATCAGATTGGTCCACTTGCATTGATGGTTCGACTGTTGATGATCCTGCTCAGATAGCAAACAAACTGAATGAGTATTTTGCATCTACATTCACACGTGAGGAATTATTAAGGTTTGAAAATGACAGAAGGTTATCAAATTGTAGCAGGATACTTAATGATTTTGTAATAACTGAGAGCAAAGTGGAAGAGAAATTGTTGAAGTTAAATGTAAGAAAAGCACCTGGGGTGGATGGGATCTATCCAGTTATATTAAAGGAGGCGGCAAAGCAACTAAGCAAACCCCTAGCCATAATTTTGAGAGCATCCTTGGACTCAGGGGAGGTTCCCACAGACTGGAGATGTGCAAATGTATCCCCAATTCACAAAGGGGGATCGAAGGGTGACACGAGTAATTACAGACTAGTTAGTTTAACTTCTGTTCCTGGTAAAATAATGGAGTCACTGGTTACAGATGCATTGCAGGATCATCTAGACAAGACTGCAGCAATAATTCAGACACAGCATGGGTTTGTTAAGGGAAAGTCTTGTCTGACAAATTTGATAGGATATTATGATGTGGTTACAAAGGAACTGGATGCAAAAAATAATTTTGATATCATATATTTGGATTTCAGAAAAGCTTTTGACACTGTTGCGCATGGAAGACTATTGTACAAATTGGAGCAGAATGGTATTAAGGGTAAGTTGCTACAATGGATAAAAGGATGGTTAAGTGGGAGAAGACAGAGGGTGGTAATCAATGGGTGCTGCTCTTCTTGGACTAATGTTATTAGTGGGGTCCCACAGGGTTCGGTGTTAGGTTCACTGTTGTTTTGTATATTTATCAATGATATTGATGAAGGTATATCAGGCTTAATGTTGAAGTTTGCAGATGATTTATAAAAAAAAAAAATGCAGTCAGACACTGTTGCGCATGGAAGACTATTGTACAAATTGGAGCAGTGTGGTATTAAGGGTAAGTTGCTAAAATGGATAAAAGGGCAGTTGAGTGGGAGAAGACAGAGAGTGGTAATCAATGGATGCTGCTCTTTGTGGACTAATGTTATTAGTGGAGTCCCCCAGGGTTCGGTGTTGTTTTGTATATTTATCAATGATATCGATGAAGGTATATCAGGCTTAATGTCGAAGTTTGTAGACGATACAAAAGTTGGCAGGGTTGTTAATGATAGTAATGGCAATGTGCTACTGCAACAGGATCTAGAAATTTGGGCAGATGGGCTGAGAAATGGTAACATTGACAAATGTAAAGTACTGCATATGGGTAGAAGTAACCTCAGAAAAATGTACCAACTGTGTGGTACTACGCTTAGGGTAGTAGAAAATGAAAAAGATCTGGGAGTAATTGTGCAGTCAGATATGAAGTTTTCTGAGCAATGAAGACAGGCTGCCAGAGCAGGTCATGGGGTATTGTCGATGATATACAGGAATTTTTTTTAGTAGGGAAAAGGAGATGATTATCCCTTTGTATAAAGCAATGGTCAGGCCACATCTTGAATACTGCATACAGGTCTGGAGGCTTCATTTTAGGAAGGATGTAGAGTTGCTTGAGCATGTACATGGATGGAAGGGTCCTCTTACCAAGAAAGGCTTAAACTCTGCAAATTGTAGTGGCTGGAAATTAGGCACCTGTGAAGTGATCTGATTGAGGTGTATAAGGCCTTGAATGGGTTGAACACGCTAAATTCTGATGGGATTCTTCCGTTTGCTCAGATTATGAATCTGAGGGGGCATAAATTCAAATTGAGGAAAGACAGTTGTAGAGTAATGTGCAGAAATTTGCCTTTAGCCAGTGGGTGGTTAATTGCTGGAACAAACTATCTCCTGTCGTTGTGGAACTTAGCTTTAATAAATTCAAGGAGGAACTAGACAAAACTTTTAGAGGGAATGGATGTATGAAATTGGTTTTTTTTTTTTTTTTTGGCTGATGCTACATAAGCTCATATGCTTGCTTTCTTGCATTACATGCCTTCATTACTACTACTATTCTGTGATAGAAAAATCCGTAAAGCATTGAAATTGGGACCAATTTATATTCCTTAGCAGTATATTACATTAACACATTAAGAAACAAGGAATCTGTATAGAGTAACTGAAATACCCATGACGATTTCATCGATTTTAAAAATGTTTGTCAGCATTATGGGAACAACTCAAAGACGAAGACAGTGAAAATGTAAAGTTGGGCGAAATCAAGATACTAAAGGTTGAAAAATGTAGTCCCAGGGCATTCTTCATAAAAACATCGTACAAACAAGAGAACTGTAAAAAAAAATTGTGACTAACAAGAAACTTCAGTCATCGCAGTGTAAAACTATTGAAATGAAATCAGCATACACCAAGAAGATACATGTCAGATAAAAAAAATAAATAAATCAGATATCCTGGACCTGATTAAAGCAAATCATATCCCTAAAAGCTACAAAAAGTTTTATGTTTTGGCATTCTTTAAACCTTATTTTGATTAAAAAGAGAATTAATGTATTTTTTAATTAAAATTCTTTTTAGTGTTTTTGTTACATTGTTCATTTCAAAATATATTTTCATTAATTAACAAAAGATGCTATTTTTGTCTAAACTATTTCAGAATGTTAATTTTTCTGTACCTTTCCTATATTAAAAATGTCACAACTAAAAAAACAAAGAAATAACAAATAAGAAAAGTGACACAACTCAAAGTAATGGCCTCTATGGTAGTCATAGTAACACAAATCTATTAGAAAGGTTTATTGCACTTTATTATGCTGGTAATTTTTTTTAATCTGTTATTAATGTCCACATTTGAGATGAAACCTTATCTGATTTCTTTGTTTTCACTTTTCTGAAAAATTGCATTTTTTGAGTTGTGTCGCTTTTCCACACATTGTGCGATATAAGGAAAGACCTTAAATATGTGGACTACAGAGTTTGATAACTGTGTTACAGCAGACCACAATCAGAAATTTAGAGGGGCTCTAATTGTAGTACATTATATAAGGGTGTGAGAATGAATGGTAAAAATGAATGAAGGGGATATCTTTACAGTTATAAATGATACTAAAATTATGGGGCCACAAATTCAAATTATGGGAGAAGAGTCTTAGACTAACTTGTAGGAGGTTTTCTTTTAGCCAGCATGTTGTTAATCAATTCTCTATGGGTAAGTTGAAGCTAACAGCTTGGAGAAATTCAAAGGTCAAGCTGGATCAGTTACCTACATGAGAAGTGAAACACAAAAAAGTGTTATCTTCTTTTTTATTTTTTTATTTTTTTTCAGAAAAAGGCCTAGAGCAGTGGTTTTCAACCTTTTTTTAATAACGGCACCCCTAAGTAATTTATTTTATTTTGCGGCACCCCTAGTCAATCTACTCGATTTTCTGCCTGTTAGATCCGATTCTCTCTCTGTATATATATATATATATATATATATATGTTATATGATAGTTATTACAATAATATAATTATATAAGGCTTAATGTCGAAGATTTATATAATAATTTATATAATAATATAATTATATAAATTATATTTCATAATACAAATTATATATATATATATATATATATATATATATATATACACACACACATATACACACAGTATATAATAATTTTATTTTCTATATAGAGGTACTAAGTAAACATCAATTATAAATCACTACAAAATTAAAAAGATACTGTACACCGTTTTATAATGAAATAAACATAAATAAAAAAAAATAATAAGTTTAAGTAACTTAAAACCCAAATTATGTAACACCCCTGGAACATTACTGCGGCACCCCGGTTGAAAACCACTGGTCTAGAGCTTTTTTGCACCATATGGTTAATATCAATACTGTCTTGAATAACCTCCCACTTCCTAATGTAATGTAATAAGAGAATTTGCTCAACAGAGATACCTAAAGAAAGTGCTAAGTAAAAAAAAAAAGTTATTAGTTTGTAAATCCACCCTATCCTAGGATCGATTTACACATTTTTCTTCATGATAAGCTGCATAATAGTTTTTAAATGAAATTCTGTAAGATTAATAATGATAATTTCATTACCTTATATTCCATGTGTCATGTAACTTTTCTTTCATTGCTTTTGTTACACATAAGTGATGTGCTGCTCTTCTACCAAAGTGCTCCTCAAACCTAGATATAAATTCATATAAGAATGACCTTTTTCATTCTACAAATATTTTACATTTGAATATTATATTTACAAGGCATAAATAACAAAGGTGATTTCTGAAAAATGCCTTATAACATAAAAAAAAAAAAAAAAAGGAGAAACTTGTTATATACAGGATAGTTAGAAATATTAGCTCAGCTTGTTGTTAACATCTCATAGTTAACAGCATAATGCTTTTTAATTTAAATACAGCATCAAGTTTCACTGTAGCGTAAATACACCTCTAACATAGAGCAATGTACTTTTAGAAATCTCAATCTGGATAGCATTTAATAATGGATAAACACACTAGAAAGCTGTTCCTGTCTTAAAGCCAGGACAGTTTGACAGCTTTCTAGTGTGTTTCTCACAAATTAGTAAGAAATATTAATTAATGCAAATTGCAAGATGAAGCAAAAAAAAAAAAACCATGTGTGTACCCTGTATGCACAAAAGATGTTTTATGTGAAAACATCTTTGACGAAAACTAGAACCTTTTAAAATCGAACAGCTAGAACCGAAGCCATGAACAAGGTAACATTTTATGCTCACGCCCACTACTTACTCTACTGAATCAATGTTAGTGACATTAGCATCATACTTCAGTCTGAAATATTTAGTATGAACGATGTAATGTTTTATGCACATGCCTGCTACGTCCTCTACCAAATCAACCTTTGGAAGAGATTAACAAAATCCAAGCCAATAGCCTAATTATCCATTTGTTGAATTGTATGATTGCAACAATACAAGTATTTGTATTGTTGCAATCCTGATAGGATATGTTCAGCTCTGCTTTGATTCCCTGCATTTCTTTTTCTTCTTTCCACCACTGGCACACTTGTGTGTATGCTGGGTGCTCTCCCTGGCAGTTAATACATAGAGGTTTTGGAGATGAATATCCTGTGAATTTGTAATACTCTGAACCACATTGAGCACATGCAAGAGCACCATGACAGGCCATTCGCGAGCATTTGTATTTTTGGAACCTAAAGCACTTTAGAGAATTTGGTACATATGGCCTTACTGGGCAGTTTGGATACCCAGCTGTGATGGCATTAGGAGACATTGGAGATTTAAAATTGATCTAGTGGGTACTAGATTCCCATTCCTTCACACAAATATTCTTTTTACAACTGTCTTTCCTTGTGGCTTAAGCTCAGAACAGATGTCTTCTTCTGAAACTTCAAAAAGATCCCATTCAGAGATCACACTCACAAAATGAATTTAGTGTCACATGAGGGATGATTTTATCAGAATTCCTCCAACAGAAGTGGCTTGAAGAAGCTGTTCTAAATGCTTATTACACTTTTGGTTTTGATTAAAAGGTCACCAGAACACAGCTTTATGATTTAAAAGGGCCTGCAAACCCTTCTGTACAAAGAAGGGGTAACAGACTTTCACTAGTGGAGTGGATTATCAGGAAGCATAGTGCAGATCCTGATACCTCCTCCTCTGTTCTGGGTCTTCTTAGTTGCAGTAATAGCATTATTGTAACCATCATTATTATCTGGTGGAGGCAGTGCTGGAGTCTCAGAAGATAAGTTTTGATTATCAGGATTCATGAGCTTTTTTTGTGGTTCAGTGCTGGGGATACCCACCCAACATGGACCTAAATAGAAACTCCACTACCAAGCAAGCAATAAATTTGTTCAGGAGTGGGACACCAAGTATACCCAGACACCATACTCACACTTCCACCAGCCTGAATCTTGTTTCACGAGAGCAGGGAGACATGGCTTTAGCGCAAGCAAACCCACTAACTGGCCGATTCCCAGCAATTTTTTATTGTTGGGAATCGGCCAGTTAGTGGGTTTGCTGTTTTAAAGAATTCCAGAACTAGGGGTCATAAATTCAAATTACAGGGGCTGCAGTTTATATTAGATTGTAGGAAGTTTTCTTTTAGCCAGCAAGTCGTTTATTTCTGGAACACATTGCCCTTGCAGGTAGTTGAGGCTGATGTTTGAATAAATTCAAAGGTCAACTGGTATTTACATGTGTGAGGAGGGAAGCATATAATTTGCATTTTCTTATCTACTTGTTTTGTTTTTTTTTGCCAGTGCAGCAAACGCCTGTGGCTTCCTCGAACTATATGGTGAATACTATTACTATTATTATAACACCGAGCTGGGGGATATCATGAGAAGGACTAGAACAATGATGACCAAGAGCTGCCAGCACCATCTGAAGGTAGACCTCACTAAACAACAGAAAAAAGAAATTGAAAACCCTGAACGATTACTTCCAGAAAAACACAGTGCCAATCTACCAGGCCAGAAGGAAGACAGACAAGTGACACATCCTGTTCAATCTGAAAGAGGAGAGGAGATCCATTCACTCAGACAAAAAAAAACAAACAAAGACTGAAAGATGGGCAAAGAATAGATGGGCAAAGAAAGATGGTTCACCAGCAGAATGCACTTCCCTCACACCAAAGCATTGATGCTTGCCATAAGAAAGAAAAGGTAACACCAGGCCCTATAGAGAATACACCAAGGACTCCAGATATCGACATGCCACCTTTCCCAAGAAACAATCCAATACATCACCACAGGATGCAAGGTGATCACCCTGAAGGAGTACACACTCACAGACATGACCAGATTGCCAGGATAATACATCAGAAGCTAGCAAAGAAATACCAGTTGATCAAAGAATGTATACTGTATTATAAGTATGAACCTCAGGCTGAAATAGGCCCCTGCCCACAAGCTGTACTAGGATCACATCATAAGAATGGACAAGATGATCCTGCAAAACAATCCAGACATAATCCTCATTGATAAGAAGGAAAAGACTACCTACCTGATCAAAACAGTGGTGCCCAATGCCAGCAACATCCAGAAAACCTATGATGAATAGATCAGGAAGTCAAAGGGTTGTGGCATAAGGAACAAGTAATGACCATACTCATCACCATGTTAACGAACAGGATGATTCAAAAGAGCCTACATAAGAACCTAACAGCAACATGCCTCCCAGTGAAGTCTATAGGGCACCCCCAGAAAGCCACAATCCTGAACATCTGTAGGATAGTCAGAGAGCTCCTTAACCAATAATAATAACAACAGTCAGATATAACTACTATTCCAAGAACCTGATACCAGTACCCTTTTAGGAACGGAAAAAAAAACATAAGGAGAACAAAGAAAGATAATGATAATTGTAATAATAAAAACAACAACAAATATAATAATAATAATATAAGTAGAAGGCATGCAATTAGCCCAGTGGTTAAGACGCTGGACCACTAATGTTATGAACCCAGATTAAAATCCCACATTGAGATGGATAAAAAAAAAATTGCAGAGGAGGGAGAAAAGGAAAATCATGAAAATATCTTCACTGGACTTAACTCCCTTAACATCGAAATGACGGCTGAGCCATTTCAATGTTAAGAGTGGTGCCATCTGGTGTTGCTTGTGAAACTACCACCCATCACTGGATGCCAAAGCTAAAACAGGTCGACCTCCATAGATGTATAAAGATAAGAAGTAGAAACACCGAACATACTGCATCGAGTGTGACGCAGGATAAAGTCACTCTGTTTAGACAGAGGAATCAGCTTGAAAAGTTGGAGACAGTCACCCGTGGACAACAGTGGAGTGAGTGGGCTGTCTCCCACAACTGAAGGACAAGCCTATCCACCCCCAACCAACTGGAAGTGCTTCCTGTGCAATTGCACTAGTGACCAGCTGGGAAGGAGGAAGAAGCGAGAGCAAATGAAGTGGAGCATTGAAATTAATATGCTCATCATGTGAGCATAATATGAAGTAATGAAACTAGAGACAGACATAACAGGAGGAAGCTACACACGAAGTGCTTGGAACAATTCCCGACTGTTCAAGTCACGGAACAGCGAATAGCAGACCAGAGATGGACCATCATCCAGAACCTGATAATTCCTGCAGCAAAAGAAAAAAAATCAAGCAGAATGCAAGTTACCAACTACAACGAACAACGAATATGGACACAACAGAAGCAGAAATGGAGGAGGAATAGCAAGTACAACAACAGACAAGATCATAATATCCAATCTCCAAGGCAGAATGCACTGGTCCCAAAGGAACTAGTCATTGTTAGTGAATCTGTTGTCAGGGAGGTCAGAAATATACTATGCAAGAAGGATAAGTGGAACAGGACCAGAGTATGTCTGCCAGGGGCAAAAGTTGATGACATTGCAGAGCAGATATCTTTTAAGGGCACAAAAGGTGATATTGTTGAAAAAAATGGGTCAATGTTGGAAAAAAAAGTCGTGAGTTAGGGTTGAATGTGAAAGTGTCTGCAATTCTGCCCAGAAACGATAGGAGGGAATATATGATGATAGCCTTGTCAATCAATTCGGCCCTGGAGAGATTGTGCAAGGTTCAAGGGGTAGAATTTTTTTCAGCCTGGTCTGTGCTTGTTAACAGGAGAGCCTGCTTCTACAGGGATGGGGTACACTTATATAGAAAGGGTGCAAATATTTGCTGATGCAATCGAGGCAGAGTTAGGCGAGTCGGAAAACTGCTAGCTTGGGAGGGATACACAGACTAATAGATTAACAGTAGCCGCTGGCAGAGGTGAAAGTGATTCTTGCACTGATTCTATTGAAATGCAATTGAGCAACAGCCTGGAAAGCAAGGCAATGGAGATTTCCAGGACTGTTGGGAGTCATAGTGGAACAAATAAATAAACTAAACAGTTAGGATACATATACTAAAAAGTTAGGGTAACTAAGAGTAGAAACAAGTGCATGTTCACCAAGGAGTATAGTTAATAAGATGATCTTGAAGTGTTAGTTGAGACATCAAATGCTGCAGATATTGTTGGAATATCAGAGACGTGATGTCACAGAGACATAAGCAGTGCAGAACTGGAATTTGTGAAGTACAATGTGTACAGAGAGAATAGACAAGATAGGAAGGGAGGAGTGGTTATGCTTGTTAGTTAAGAAACACATAAAATCAAAAGAAGTGCATCCAATGGACGTTGGTGGACAATGCAATTTTGAGTCTTTTTGGTGTGACATAAGCACTGGGAAAGGAAAAAATGAGTAGGTGTGTGTTATAGGCCTAATGAATCTGATGATTATAACAAGCAATTGTGCAGAGAAATAGTGCGTCAGTAAATCAGAATGTCTTATAATGGGGGGATTTTAACTTTCCAGATATCAAATGGAACTTGGGGGTTGGTCACTCGCACACTAGCAGGACGTTTGTGGATTTATTGGATGACTGTTTTCTACAGCAACATGTTCAAGAGGCAACCAGAGAGAGTAATACTCTTGATGTGATTATTCATGCATTAAGAATTTGCAGATAAAGGAACCACTGGGTGAGAGTGATCACAATGTACTGATGTGGGAATTACTTAAAGATGTAACTACCATCAAGGCTAAAGGGAAGGGTTTTGCTTTCATAAAGGTGACTACAGAGGTCTCAGACAGTTTTTAAATTCTGTACAGTGGGATCAACTGATGCTGTTGCCAATGTTGAATTCTAAATGGCAAGTCTTCAGGGACTAAATTTTGGAGGCTACTAGGCTTTTCATTCCAATTAAGAAATACTGTTCAAGGTTTAGGCATAAGTGGATGTCAGATGAACTAATGAGGCTCGTGGCAGAGAAGAAAAATGTATGGGATGCATATAAAGTATCAGGTGACACAGAAACCTATGGCAGATATAAACTAGTCTGTAATCAAGTCAAAAAGGAGGTTAGGCAAGCGAAGGCAGATTACGAGAAATCCTTGACAAAGGATGCAAAGAAAAACAGCAAAGAGTTCTTTACTTATGTAAACTCTAGAAGGAAAGGGATGAATCAGATTGGACCACTTAACATAGATGGATTGACTACTGATGATCATGCTCAGGTAGCTGGATAAAATGAATGAGTATTTTGTATCTACATTCACACATGAGGCATTATCCAATTAGGGGAGTGCCAGAGCTTTATCAAATTCTAACAGGGAGCTAAGTGATTTTGTAATAACTGAGAGCAAAGTGGAGGAGAAATTGTTGAAGTTAAACATAAAAAAGGCACCTGGGATGGATGGGATCTATCCAGTTATATTAAAGGAGGCAGCAAAGGAAGCAAGCAAACCCTTAGTCATAATTATGAGAGCTTCCTTGGACTCAAGGGAGGTCCCCACGGACTGGAGGTGTGCAAATGTATTACCAATTCACAATGGGGGTTCAAAAGGTGACACAAGTAACTACAGGCCTGTTAGTTTAATTTGTGTTCCAGGGAAAATAATGGAATCACTGGTTAAAGAAGCAGGATCATCTAGACAAGACTGCAGTAATAGTTAAGCAGGGCTGCCGCAAGTGGGTAGGCAAGGTAAGCATTGTTTATGGGCAGCAGTTCAGGAGGGCACCAAATTTAATTTTTACATATACAAGTCGGACCTCTGTTTAACAAACTTCTTTATAGTGAAATTTTCTATTTGACGATATTTTTTGAATTCCCCTTGGTAATTACATTTAAATAGTTTCCACAGAACGAAAAAAAATTTCCATATAATAAACGGATTAAGTGCATATGGGCTTATTGTCCTGGTGGCATTGTGATGATGATGTTAATCATGATTTGATCATTTACAAAATAAAATAATAAACAAAAAATAACGAACAGATTACGAAAGACTTAACTGGGAACACATTGTTAGCACCTCTGGTCTTCAGGCAATTAGTTTGACTCTTAATTTGTACTACTAAGCAAGAATTAGAAGAAAAAGAAACTGGAAAATGGCATTTTTTTTAAAAACAGCTAACAAAAATTAACACACCACATACAACCACTGATTCTTTCCTTCATACATTACTAGAAGATTTCATGTGCATTAAAAACAAGAATTGTTCATGCTCGTTAACAGGAATGTTCCTTTTCTTTCTTTCTTTTTTTGTTGTTTTGGGGGCTGCTGTCACCACACCCTGCTAATATAAAGAGAATCTGATACTAACAACTCATACAATTACTGGAAAAAAACATCAAATCGTTAAGAACTAGAAAACATCAAAAAAAAAAAAAAAAATAGCCTAACCTCATCAGCTCACACATGCTGACTGGTACAGTCATAAAACATCCACAATGAAAACACTTGTATTCCGAAGCTATCAGATTCACACTCTCACACCATTCAATTACACTCTTACGTCCATCCTTTTGCAAACGGAATAACACACAATAACCAAGGTAGCGGAGCAGCATGACAACGACAACTAAACAACAGCACGATAATTTTGCATTTCATGCTAAAATCAGAAGCGAATTTGTATCCAATCAAGCAACCAGAAATGCAAAATGAGGTAAATTACGCATTCCCAGTAAGTGCCCATCACAGAACTCGACTGAACAATCACTCCATTCTTCGGCCACGTCCGCAACGGAGATACCATGTTCTGTAGTCCAGAATAAGATAGTGTATATGATACTATTTTTATCACGGCAATGTACAGCATTCAGGGGATCTTCAAAAGAATTATATGAAAATGACAATAGTAACTTTTTAAAACTTACTGAAACAATTGCTAAATTTGATTCAGCCGTGACAGAACATATTCGCCGTATTCAGAAATCTGAGTGGAAAAATATCGTGCATTATTTGGGTGATCAAATACAAAATGAAATTATTGAAATAATTTCACAAAATATTACAGATAAAATACTATAAATGACTAGAGAAGCTAAATATTTGCTATGATTGTACTATAATCACTGAAGACAAAAATAAAGTTAAGGATACAAGGAATCATTCTAAATTGATAGCCTTAAAAATAACGTCTTATAGTTTCTTTGTTCAATTATAATTTGGCATGATACTTTAAATAAAATTAATCAGGTAAGTAAAATGCTCAAAAAGAAAGAAAGAAAGAAAAAAAAAGAGATTCCGATATATATGAAACTCTTGGATGTATACAAAATATTACGGAATATTTTAAAGAAAATATAATAGAGGAAGTAGCCCTAAACTATACCGTAACATTTCTGAATTTAAAAAAAAATGGTCAGATGACAATTTATTAAATCATTGCAAAGATTTACGTATTAAGTTAAGTGACATTGATCATAATGAGTCTGATATTGATGGTTTACCGTTATCTGAAGAGTACTTCAAATTTATATTAAAGATAATATTACCCAATTTGAAGTTTTACAATATATTTTTAAAAATGATTTTACAGATACTTTTCCAAATGTAGCAGATGCATTAAGAATTTTTCTAACTTTACCAGTTTCAGTTGCCTCAGGTGAATGGAGTTTTTCAAAATTAAAATTAACCAAAAATTATTTACAATCGACGATGTCTCAACAACGAATCACTAATAATGTCAACAGAAAATGATATTTTGGAACAAATAAACATAAATGAAATAATTAATAAATATGCACACCTTGAAGCAAGGAAACATAAATTTGTATAATTTTTTAGCATTATAATTTTCTTTTATTATTGTGGGTACGATTAACAGTGATTTGGAATTTAATGATTTTTTTATATTTGTTTGTTGTTTGATTATATTAACATGTGAAATATGTTGTAATTCTTTTCTTTTTCAATAAATTATTAATAACTATGTATGCTTTTTTATTTTTTAATCCAAATATTTTGGGGTGGCAAATTTTATTTCGCTTACTGGTGGCATATACGGTCACAGTGGCCCTGGTTAAGACACAGCATGGGTTTGTTAAAGGGAGGTCTTGTTTGACCAATTTGATTGGATACTATGATGTGGTCACAAAGGAACTGAATGCCAAAAATAATTTTGATTTTGACTTGGATTTCGGGTAAGCTTTTGATACTGTTGCACATGGAAGACTGTTGTACAAATTGGAGAGATATGGCATTAAGGGTAAGTTGCTACAATGGATAAAGGGATGGTTGAGTGGGAGATGACAGAGAGTGATAATCAATTAACACTGCTCTTCACTGAAAAATGTTATTAGAGGAGTTCCCCGGGGTTCGGTATAGGGCCCATTGTTTTGTATATTTATCAATAATATTGATGAAGGTATATCAAGTTTAATGTCCAAGTTTGCAGATGATACAAAGGTTGGCAGGGTTTTTAATGACAGTAAAGACAGTGTGCTACTCCAACTGGATCTAGATAAGTTGGACAAATGGGCTGAGAAGTGGCAACTGAAGTTTAACATTGGCAAATGCAAAGTACTGCATATAGCTAGCAATAACCAAACAGAAATGGCCAAACTATGTGGTGCTTCACTCAGGGAAGTGAAAAGTGAAAAACACCTGGGGTAATTGGGCAGTCAAATATGAAGTTCGCTGAGCAGCAAAAACGGGCTAAAAGGGCAGGTCATGGAGTCTTGTCAATGATATATAGGAATTTTGCTAGCAGGGACAGGGAGGTTTGTTGTTATTTGGTTTTTAGGAGCATTAGCAACTACGGCCATATTGCTCAGGGATATGCGGTGGTCATTCCCTGACCTTTCCGCATCCTCCGTATTTGGTGGTGACGGGCTCGAACCCCGGTCTAATCAAGAAGCGTGTGCTACACACTGCTGCTCCTTCCCACCTGGCTACAGAGGCGTCTGGACAGAGAGGTGATTATCCCATTATACCAGGCAATGGTCAGGACACACCTAGAGTACTGTGTACAGGTCTGGAGGCCTCATTTTAGGAAGGATGTAGAGTTGCTAGAATGAGTACAAAGAAGGGCAACAAGATTGTGAGGGGAACAAAGGGTGCTCTTACCAAGAAAGGCTTCAGTTCTGCAAATTGCAGCGCCTGGAGAGTAGGCACCTGCAAGGTGATATGATTGAAGTGTATAAGGCCTTGAATGGCTTGAGCAAGCTGAATGCTGATGGAATTCTTCCTCTTGCTCAGATTAAGAACCTGAGGGGACACAGATTCAAATTGAGGAAAGACAGTTGTAGAACAGATGTGCGGAAATTTGCCTTTAGCCAGCGGGTAGTTGATTGGTGGAACAAACTTCCATCAATTGTTGTGGAAGTTGATAGCATAAATAAATTTAAGGCTGAGCTGGACAGGTATTTGGAACAAATGGAGGGGTGAAATGGGAGGTTTTTTTTTAAGCTCATGCTGCATAAGCTTGCTTTCTTGCACCGTATGCTTCTTCTAATGCTAATGCTAATAGAAGAAGAGTGGAAGAAAGCTCTAGCAGAATTTGGGGGAATAGACCCCACAAAGACCCACATTGTAACAAAGCAGAGACCCAACATAATCCTGTGGAAAGTCACAAACCACTTCAATAGGAGAATAATACCAGATATGAACAACAATGAAGTAACACCAGACACCATCCACACACCTATTTACTGTACCATTGTAGAAGCAACCAGGATGAAGTGAAGGGAAACCAGAGACCAACATAACACAAAAATCAAAGAATCACCAGCTTGGGGAAGAAGGCTACAGAAGAGATAATAGTGATGATAGACCAAATGAGTCAGTACCAATGTGGTAACAGAAGTAAGAAGCTGATCAGAAATGTGATGGCCTTCTTCAAGAAATAAAGTCCACAGCAAACATGAGACTTATAATCAGAGAACTGAAGAATAGAGTTTCTGCTTGGCACCCTCAAGCAGAAATTCCTGGCACTCAGCAAGAGACCTGCTGTTACAGGGAGAGTGCTCAGAGGAAAACAGCAACAGGATATTTAATGAATACAAGAGAGTCTTCTACATGAAAATCAAACAAGAGGAGACAGAAGGCAAGGGACTCCAAACCAGAAGGCACTTGAGGAGCTATGGAGCAACCTGTGGAGCAGGGAAGTTAACCATAACAGCCATGTCCCCTGGATAAATCTGGAAAGGAAGAAAACCAAGAACACACAAGAGATGACAGAATGGGAGATTCGGAAAGAAGAAGTATAACAGTTGGTCAGGAAGTCCCACAACCGGCAAACCCAGGGAATAGTAACATCCATAACTACTGGTATCAGAGGTTCATCTGCGCACACATGCACACAGAGCACAGCAGAGCAGAGCAGTTCACCCAGATAATAAGACAGTGTGATACAAAGCAAGAGTCTGACTCAAAGAATCACATACCTGTCGGCTAAGGACAAAGACACCACAAACCCAGAAAAGTACAGACCAATCACCTCTCTCCCAACAATGTACAAACAGAGCTTGTTTACTGTTGGGATTCTGCTAAATGACTAGGAAGATATCAGACCAACTGCAGAGCCAGAACATAATGGCTGAGCACCAGAAGGGATATAAGCAGAGGATACAAGGAGCAATTGACCACTGTCATTGCAGTTATGGAGCAAACCTACAAGAAGCACTGCAACCTGTACACTGCATACAATGACTATGCATGGCCTTCAACTCCGTGCCCCACAGCTGGCTGATAGAGACATTGACAACCCAACATTGACATACTTCCTAGAAGTAACCATGGCAAAATGGAGGACCACCAAGGTCGAGAACATCATGACCAGACTGATACTCATCAGAAGAGGAACCTTCCAGGGAGATGCTCTGAGCTCACTATGGTTCTGTCTAGCACTCAACCCACTGTCCGCCATGATCAATAACAGCAAGTACAGGTATACCCTATTGTCTTAGGAAGAAGGGAGGAAGAACCTGTACATTAGTATGTACAGGTTCTTACATGATGTACATAGACAACATCAAACTCTATGCTGCAACTGAGAATTAACTCCAGCAGTTACTTCAGATCTTCAAAGAATTCAGCACTGATATCAGGATGCAATTTGGCCTAGACAAATAGAAGATCCATGGATTGCATCAAGGACATCCAGTAGGATGAATCTATCAGCTGAAGACCAGTGAAGAGATTGAAGTCATGACAGAGGGAGAGACATACAAATATTTGAAGATGATGCAGGCCCACCAGTTAGAACACAAGGAGATCAAGACCTGCCTAACTGAAAAATACCATCAGATAAAGAGAAGCCTGCTAAAATCAAAGCTACATGGCAGGAACATGGTCACAGCCATAAAATCTTGCGCAGTTCCACTACTGACGTAATTCTTTGGGATCATAGATTAGAAAGATGCCAAGCTGAAGGAGATTATGAGGTCAACTAGTATAATGATGACTAAGAATTGCTAACACCACCCAAAGTTGGCAATTTAGAGACTGACCATATGCTATAAAGGAAGGAGGGGATTGAGTGACCTCATTGAACAAGAGAAGATGATTAAGCATCTGCATGATTACTTCCAGGAAAGCACAGCACCAATCTACCAAGCCATAAGAAAGATAGACAAATGGCACACAGCACTCAACCTCTACAAGAAGAACACACTTGCACAGAGAAAAGAAACAAAGACAGAAAGATGGGCAAAGAAGACATTCCATGGCAGATACTACAATGACCTCCATCATGACTACATACATAAGATGGTTCCCAACACATGGCTCATAAATGGGAAGCTCTTTCCTGGGACAGAAGATTCATGCTCACATCCAAGACCAAGTAATACACACCAGGAACTAAAAGAAATACATGCCAAGAATGCTAATGTAACAGAAGACACGTCTGCCAACCCCTCAAAGTGCAAAGTAATCTCTTTCTCATCCTGCAGATCTCCACAAATAATAAATACGGAGTACACTATTAACTCTGTGAGCATTGAAAGGTGTGATCAAGTTAACGACTTGGGGATTCTCTTCTCCAGCAGTGCTAAATTTGATGCCCATGTCCTTAAAATCACCAGCAAAGCATTGAAATCACTGGGATTTATCAAACGGAACACCTACAAGTTCAAAAACTACAGATATGCTATCATTCTTTATAAAACTATAGTTCTCCCAATCCTGGAATTCAGCTTACCCATCTGGAATCCTCACACGAAAACTCTAATTAACAAAATTGAAGCAGTCCAAAAAAATTTTGTCTGTTACCTTATGTTCTGTAATCCTTTGTTTTATCATACGGTGTACTATGAATTGCTGTGTGATTACTTTCTTCTGAGGCCTCTGTACACTAGAAGAGTTACTGCTGACATCACCCTCTAGCCATAGTAATCACTGGAACTTATGAAGCATATGATATCCTCAATAAAATCAACTCCAATGCTCCTTGTAGACAAGTCAGGAACCATACACCGTTTTGCCTCGACTCTGCCACCACGGACTTTATGAAGTTCAGTCCACTGAACAGAATCTGCAAATCAGCAAATGACTCTCTCATTGACTTCTCTAACAACTCACAATCGCTGATGAACTCCACCCACAACTTTGCCTCTTCTCTTAAACTGCAAAGTGACTAGCTCTCATCTAATTATTATAGTTTATTATTACAGTAAACCCCCGCTATTCGCAGGGGTTACATTCCTGAGAAATGCCACGGATACCGAAAACGTGAATACTGAGTTATGGCTCCCACAGTAATAAAGGGGTTCCGTTCCAAAGTATGAAATATATAAGAAAAACTAGTTTAAAATTTTGTCTATGTATATTATATGTACCTTCATAATATGACTATGTACATAGAAAGTATGTAGTGAAATGCAAGCATATGGCATCAAAATGAAAATAAGAAACAATTTAACATTAAATGTAATATTTATTAGAAATTTCAAACAAATCTTTCAAACCAGTGCCTTTGCTAGCTAAAAAACTTATCCCACCAGTGCTATCACCAGTTTCGCTAAAGTGTTCATAAAGGAGTTTTGCCTTTTCACGAATGATGAGTGAACTTAACGTAATTTTATTTTGAGTTCGGTCTTCTATCCACAGATTTAAAGCTTTTTCCATTTTTTTCTAATTTAACATCACGAGTTATAGATCAAATTTTTGAAGCAATTAGCGCGTTTTCACGGACACTACGGCGGATTTTTTCTTCCGAATTTTTGATGGATCGTACCGTTGACTCATTGATTTTATGTTTTGCCACTTTCACCATTAGAAATGTTGTCTAATAACTCAATTTTATTAGCTAATGTCATCACCTTCTTTGATATTTTCCCACTTCCCTCGTTATTCGTAGCCATATTTTTGTACGGGTTAGAAAGAACTTGTCCACAATAAAGTGACTTCCTTCCATTAACACACTCGAAAAAGTCTGTTTTACACTGCAAAACGGTATATTTATCACTTTTGTATGCATATCAATTTATAAATTGATGAATTTATTCAATTTATAAGCATATAAATTAGAAGCAAATGACGAAACCTTCCGTGACAAGTGCATAACACATACTGATTAGCGAGAAACATCCACGCCGCGATTTTGTCACTCCTCTTCCCCCCCCCCACCCACTGAGCGCTGTTTTGACCGGGAAAGATAATTTTAGCCACGCCCATGTTTTTTTATGGAGGAAAATGTTCACGGCGCTTTAAAATTCACATTTTTTTAGGTTTCATATTTATTAAATCAGCAACCGAGAATACGTGAAACCTCAAATACAGATACCGCGAATAGCGGGGGTTTACTGTATTTGTTTTATTATTTTTCTATTCTCTGACTAATTAATTTATTATTTGTTTTACCGGTAACTTAACTTAATGCAATCCTCTTTTGTACATATGATTTTAATTTTAAATCTACATCAATGTTTATCTTCCTGTTGGATTTCATATTTTTGTTATCAATTGTGTTCATTGTTCTGCTCTCAGATACGCTGTTAATGGTTACCTGTTGTGTATCTTGTTAATAAAATAAAATAAAAATAAATAAAACATGTCGACATTGCCACCTGGCTCCAGAAACAATCCAGCACATCACCAAAGGATGCAGGGTGATCACCCAGATAGATTACACTCACAGACATGACCAGGTGGTTAGGATAATACATCATAAGCAAGTGCAAAAATACCAGTTGAACAAAGAAAGTGTGCCATATTATAAGTATGAACTCCAGGCCATACTAGTGATCCCTACTCACAAACTATACTTGGACAGTGCCATAATAACAGACAAGATGAAAACCAATAGTAAAACAATAATAACAGTAACTGGACACAACCAACCATCCCATGCACTTGGTACCAGTACCCATCATGGAGCAGAAAAAAATCCCATACAGGAGATGAGTTTTATAATAATAATATGCAAAAATCAGAAGAATAATCATAAAGTAATTTCTTAATAAAAGAAATAATAAGAGTGAAATCATTATGACACTTATTTACTACCTGTTAAAAGCAGAACATGAGACTAGTTGAAAAAACAGTTTGTGCAAAACACAGATAAAGAGAAACAGGAATGATGCCTGGCATTAAAATTTTATGTCATAAAGCGATGACAGAGAGATTCATAGTAACATTGATAAATAACAGATGGGTTGCACAAACAAAAATCTAATAAATTTCATTTGAGTATCCTTGAGACTGTACAAGAGAGATATAACAGTAACAGTGACCAAATTATTATCACAGCAATCAATAATGGAAAGTAACTTTCAAACACAAATGAGGAAAAAACTATTTTAAAATTTGACAGATACAGGCGTGATTACACAGGGAAGGATGGAGATTAGTTTGAAGGATAACACCTAAATCTTCATTAATATCTTAGTCAAGATATAGGAAACACCGCGCCTCTGTAGCCAGGTGGGAAGGAGTAGCAGTGCGTAACACACGCTTCTTGATTAGACCGGGGTTCGAGCCCGTCACCACCAAATACGGAAAGGTCAGAGAATGACCACCGCATATCCCGGAGCAATATGGCCTTAGTTGCTAATGCTCCTAAAAATCAAACAACAATAACAATAAGGAGAGAGAGAGAGAGAGAGAGAGAGAGAGAGAGAGAGAGAGAGAGAGAGAGAGAGAGAGAGAGACAGCAAATAGTTGCCACTTGATGTTGGCAGATTGGAATGTGAATGACATATTATTTCAGTAAAGATCATCTAGTAATGACACTGAGTATAAACTAGGGCTTACAATACTGGGATCCCAGTCATTTTTTTCCGGTATTGAAATACCAGTATTGATACAAAAAATACCGGTTATTCAGTACTAATTTTAAAAAAAAATAATTTCTTATAATTTAATCACATAAAGGTTATAAAATCACCTTTTAATGATTATGACATCCTATCTCTAATATCAAATGTTCGATAAATCATTGAAAAGACACCATGCAACATTGCAACCTGTCCACAATTCTCGGACAACTTCATGTCTGACCGTATCGTACTCCACTACTGATTTTAGTTCAACTCCACCAAGTGTACAAGTTATTTCGGGGTTGCTGTTACCCAGATGTGAGACCTTGCATTTTGCTGAATTAAAGCATAGCTGCCACTTTTCTGACCATCCCAGAAGTCTATCTAGGTCACTCTGAAGACGCTCTGCTTGGCGGCGACCATTAACTACTCTACTGATCTTTACATCATCTGCACGGTTAGACCTCACACCCTCCATCCTTTCATAGATGCCATTTAAGATAATCAAAATCAACAGTGGTCCCAATACCGATCCTTGGGGAACCCCACTTCCTACATTAACCCAATCTGAGGAATAACCATTTATCACAACCCTCTGCCTGGTGCCCTCAAGCCATAGTGCTATTCATCTAAAGATTTTCCCTATGATTCCACCCTGCTCCAACTTATAAAGTAACCACTCGTGTGGGACTGAGTCAAATGCTTTGCTGAAATCCAAATAAACAATGTCGAAATTATTCCCGAAGTCCAGCTCTTGAGTGACACTGTCAAAATAGCTAACCAGATTAATTAAACATGATTTTCCAAAACCATGCTGTGTATCCTACAGAATTCTATTTCCATCTAAATGAACCTGAATTCCACCCTTGATTATTGCCTCCATGATTTTCCCTACTACTGAAGTTAGACTGGCCGGTCGGTAATTTCCCGTTACACTCCTAGAACCGCCTTTATGTTCCAATTTACACCAATCCAACGGAATCTCTCCTGAGTCCAGTGATACTCTCATAACTAGCTTAATGGTTCAATGCACTCACTTGCCGCTTCCTTTAAGATTATAGGGTATATGCCATCAACCACAGGAGCCTTACTCACCTGTTCTCATTAAATAATCATTTGAAATTTCAACATCATTAATTACATTTTTTTCAACTTCACTTCCATAATATCTCATTGACACAAAGGGGTTTTTTTTATGTAAATATCGATGCAAAGTAACTGTTGAGTTCATCTGCAACTTCAGCTGTGGTATCTAATACTGTCCCATGTCCATTACATAAGGGTCCAGTCTGATTTGTCCTTCTGTTCTTTGCATTTATATATGTGAAGAATTCTTTAACTACACTCTTTGCTCTCTTCTTTATTCCTTATCCCCACTCTTTGCTCTCTCCCAGACTCAATAAAGATACTATAGTGAAAATTATACTTTGCTTAATAAAACATCTTTCTCCTTCAGAAAATGATGAACATAATTCAACCATAGAAGACCAACATGGAATGGAACATCAGTGTTCCACAAATTCTTTCCAAAATAAGAAATTGTCTGACTCCAATGAGATTTCAAAAGATGAACTTGAGTCGGAAATTAATGAACTACTTTTAACTATTTTTGCTAAAAAAGTTCAAAGCCTAGAAAATATGGACCGAGATTGTCTACGATTATCTCAGTACAATAGTACTAGAATAGAATCTGAAAGGGTGTTTACTGCCGCTAATCAAATACTGTATGTACCAAAATTAGATCCATTTTAAACGATCATACTATTGATTGCTTATGTTTCTTAAGAGCTCACTTTATTCGGACAGGTAGTGTGGATGCTTAAACATAACTAAACTTTGCAGTAACACTATGTATTTTTTTGTTTTTATAATAACTGTATTTTAATGTTTTTTTTCAGAATATTTATTATTGCAATAAAAGTTTATTTTAAACATGAATTCAAGTAATTACAGTACTTGTTTTTTTCCTTACTTTATTGCACCTAATTGTCATAAAAATGTATTGAGAAAAACGTTTGTTTTTGGAACACTGGTATCCCAGTTTCATAAATTAAAAATAACGAAATACCAGTAATGTAAACCCTAGCATAAACCAATTTAAAAAAAAAAAAAAAAAAAACAGTGCAAAAGAACTAATGCAATTTTGACTTTTTTTTTTTTTTAATAAAATTCTAAACTATGATATACTTACCCATGAAAGGAAAAAAGAAAGCAATTACCAATTTTGGTCTTGTATCATGTCCAATTATCACAAAATTGATGTACAAAGAAACAAAACTGGTAATAATGAACATATATAATTACTAAACAATATAGTTTACATACCATTTACATATTCTTACTAAAACATGTTGGTGACCTAAGGAGAGCTGCAAAATAGTGTATCCATAATTATGCCAATCTATTATAAGATGAGAACATTGAATCCAGCAAACAATCCACACTATAGGTAGAGTAGGAATGGAAGGAGGATTCTAAACAGGAAAAAATATTTTTTAAAATACATAAAAAAAGTAGAGTACATGCATTAGTAAAGTTAAAATTGAATTTACTGGAATTACTAAGAAATAAAATGACTGACAAGTGAGAAATTGTAATTATTTGAATTTTTTTTAAAAGATTTGAAATAGACCTATTATAAATGTTATACATCACCATCATAACACTAATTATGCAAAGAATTACTATGTATCACATGAAAACTTTCAGTCAACACTGATCACAACAGTTTACTACCTTCCTGATGACAGAAAACCAAAGAGGAATGTTCAGAAATATGTATGATATAATTTGTTTAGCCACTGGGTGTACTGGGTGTTATTATTTTAATCAATCTTTCATTTAACATTCAATTAATTAATTGCTATTGATATAGACTATAAAATATTTAAGGGCAAAGGCCTCATGCTACGAAGTAGAATGACTAACATGTAGATCATGCTAAAATAGATATAAACAGTATTTTGCATGTCGTAAATAAGCAAAAAGAAGCAGCATTATAAGTCGTGATTGGGAGATTAATGTGCCTACTATCTTGCAACCCCCACTGTCTTCACACCCGCTAATCAAAAAAAAAGAGACCAAATGTTTAGTTTGTTTTAGTGCGTTGCATCGATTGTTGTGTTCTGTCGCACTGCAAAAGGACAAATTTTATTTTGTTATTTATGTCGGGAATGTTGAAATTTTTTTTATAGTAAATACATTTTTTTTTGTTTAGAAATTGCGAAAATGATGGGTAAATGCAAAAGAGTTGCGCTTTCGGTTAAACAAATATTTGAAATTATTCAAAAGTTTGAAAACGGTGCACCTGTTAAATCTTTACAGAACTATTATAATGTTGGTGACAAAACCATACGCGAAATTGTAAAAAAAATAAAGGGAAGCTATTAGATTTAAAATCGACATCGAAAAAAATAAAGGGAAGCATCTTATTGGACATGCGAGTAGTACGGGGTAAGTTTTTTATCTATCGCCATATTTTTTACGTAGGTTGTTGTACATTTCTCGATACAGTAAGTCTCTGACTTACACAACTACGGATTTATAAATTTGTTTTCCCTCAATTTTTTTATTATTTTTTTTTTTTAGGATTGTAAAATTTAAAAAAAAAATAAAATAAATAATAAGAAGAAATCAATAACGACGATCACGGCACACACAAATTGCACAAGTGAGATCGGAGTAACAAGCAAAAATAAAGGAAAGAAGAGAAGATTCCTACAATTATTTATGTTTTTTATATGACTGAAGATTTCAGTGAAGGGGACACGCACTTCACCATAATAACGTAAAAACCCACAGAATTCCAGCTATCAGTATTATCGCAAATGCAATAAGATCGAGTTTACTACCCGTTTATAATAGATTGTGCTAACAGAAAAGCCCAATAAAACGGCAAGTGCAAATTGTTTTTATTGTTTTATGGCAGTGACCTCCAGAAATGTGCTTTAGTAAAGTGAGCTTGCGCGGTGTGATAATAGTGAGTTTTCGCCTTAACCCTATGAAGTTCTTTACAGAAAATTTCATTTTGACCATTATCATGGTGCTGACTAAGAGAATAGTGACAGCACTACTAGTGAATCTACCAAGAAAAGGAAAGTGATCGATTTGGATCAAAATGTATGAAAATGGTCAAACACTAACAAGTATCGCGCTGAATTCAGATTACAATAATACAGCAGCAATATGTTACTAGTCATTCCCGAGTTACGTAAAACTTGACGAAGTAAAAAGTCCTGGAACGTATCTCTTGTGTATGTCAGGGACTTCTGTATTTTTGGATTAACCAGGAAATCGATTATCCAGGATTTCTTTTTTACCATCTATCCCGGAAAATCGAGAGTTTGAAAGGAGATTTATGAAAAACGATTTCTGTTCTGTATGCTACATTAGCAATCGTCTATGGTTCAAAAACAACACAAAGAAACCAGCTGCTAAAGCTACACCATTGATACACACTGCATTTCCAGATGTTGATGTCGAAGGATCCTTGTGTGTAATAGCTGCAGAAGATCACTTAAGAACAACACCATTCCAGCGCTATCTAATTGTCAAATGGCTTTGTCTACCCAGAAATTCCATCGCATTTACTGAAGTTGGATTTAGTGACAGAGAGGCTTATTTTTCCTTGCTTACCGTTCATGCAATTAAGGTGCCTGAGATGCATATGGACACTACGGCATTCTGGGCCAAGTGATCAATGTGTTTGTTTCAGTCAACATGATGGTGCATCGCTTAACAAGGAAGATTGACGATGATCATTATATAAACATGCATATAAAATGCAAGAAAATACACAAGCCGAGCTATTTGATTGGTTTAGTAAGAAAGCTAGTGGTTAAAGTGTGGCTTCTATATTTGGTCAACATGCTTCTCTATCGATTGTATCAAATCACGATAGATCAGTCATTCTTTGATAAAAGTCATATGGAAATTAATTTGGCTAAAGATGACATAACAGAAGCGGTTTGATCGAGGAAAGTCTCACTGCCCAACAGTAAATGTTGTGGAGCAAGAATAAAATCTTAGAATCACCCCAGGAGAACCTAAAGTACTGCAAAGCCTACTGTTTGACAAGCACACAGAGAAACTGTCCTTTCCCAGCACTTATCTTGGACAATTCAGAATCTTCAGAGAGAGAGAGTTTACAAGTGACTGCATTCATGATGGCAATGAGCAAGCTCAGACAATCTGACTGATGCGGTGTTACTCCATATGATCTCCTTTACATAACAATGAAGATAATGAGATTGAGAACAAGAGTCTCTTTGACAGTGAAATTCAAATACATAGGTAAAGATACAAAACTAGCCCATGAGCAAGTTCAATCCAAAGAATACATTAATTGCAGTATCGAAAACAATTTGGCCTTCCTAAGGGCAATTCCTAACTCAATCTACTACCGGGCTCAATGTAAGTGCAATATATTAGCTATAGAAGCCAATTCAGAAGAACAGTGCCCATGGAAGTATATGTCGAAAAAGCATGCAGCAGAAACAGTACATCTATGAGACAGCGAGTAGAGAGACTCTGTTAGAGAGGAGTCATTAATTAACCTAATTGCCCTTTTCTGAATGGAATCTATAAGCCTCTGAGGGAGGTTTTGGGGGAACCCCCCAGATGTGGGAACAATATTCCATGGTAAGGCGGATTTGCGATTTGTACAGAGTGAACAGCTGTTTGGAAGAAAAGTAATGCCAAGAGGGAAAGAGAAAAACAAGTTTTTTAGATGCAGAGGAAGCAATATTTGTAATGTGCTTGTGCCAAGAGAGAGATTAGAAGTCAGGGTAATCCCCAAAAGAGATATATCATCTTGCCTAGAAACCAGAGTGTCACAAAGGTAAGCATAGGAGAATCCTTTTTTTCAAGATATAACACAGAACTGAGTTTTAGAAGAAATGAAATTAACTAAGTTGTCTTTGCCCCACTGGAGAATTACCCGGAGATCAGCATTTAAGGAATTGGTAGCGGATATTCGAAAAGTTGAAGCTGATTGAGCAGGACAAGATTTCTCAAAATGGAAAATGGAATGCAACGTGCTATCGTCGGCAAAACTATGGATAGGATTTCCAGTCAATGGAAGAAGGTCATTAATATACAAGAGGAAAATAGTGGGGGGAAAGAACTGAACCTTGGAGGACACCTGCATTAGTGGAGAAGTTAGAAGACAGAGAGCCACCTACCATCACCCTCAGTGAGCGATTAGAGAGAAAACTGGATAACCAATTACAAAAAAACAGTTGGCAAACCATAAGATGGAAGCTTGTTAAGAAGACCATTATGCCAAACATGATCAAAAGCCTTTGGGATGTCAAGTGCAACTGTTTGTGTTTCACCAAACTTTTCCACTGAATTTGTCCATAAATGGGTAACATGAGTCAAAATATCACCAGAGGATTGACATTGATGGAATCCATAATGGCGATCGTTGATCAGACGGAAGGTATTTTAGAAAGAGTAGAAGTAATTGCAATGGGACGATAATTGGATGGGAGCAATTTGTCACCCTTTTTAGGAATTGGTGGTATGAGCAAATTTCCAAGCAGAACGAAAAACAACTTTAGAATAAGAAAGTGAAAAAAGGTGGCAAAGAAGAAGAGTAAGTTCAGGAGCACAGGTTTTGAGAACAAGTGGAAAAATACCATCAGGACCTGGAGCTTTCTTAGCATCAAGATTCGTCAAAATTCTTCTGACAGAAGACCACAGGAGGCATTGAATGGAGAGTGTTGGGAATGGTGGGAGGTGTTTTACCAAGATCAATACATGAGTTTTACATTACATCAATACATGATTTTACCAAGATTAATACATGAGTTGGAAGAAAAATGGGATGCTAGCAGGTCTGCTTTATCCTTGGCTGAAGTGACAACAGAACCATCTGGTTTTGATAGAGGTGGGAGCAGAGATGGAGAAAAGTTGCGGCCAATAGCTTTGGCAAGAGACCAGAATGCTCGGCTACCATTAGGGCAAGAAGCAAGTTTTCTACTCTTAGCCTTTTCAAAATCTAGTTTGGACTGATTTAGGTTTAGATAAAGGACGAGATTTTAAAGTGGAGTGTGAAATAAAGGATTCCATTCCTACAAGAATAATTTCACTGACACAATCTGAGCAAATGCTGGCATCAGAAGTTTTGAAACAGTAATCTGACCAAGGAAACGAAGAAAATAAATCTCGCAGATCATCCCATTTTACATTCTTGTAAAGCCAAACAACACAAGGTTGGGAATAGCCATGAGATAAAGGCTCCATTGGAGAAGAGACAATCACCAAGTTGTGATCTGAGGTGCCTAAAGAACCACTCACTTCGACTTCGACCGTGTACTTTGGGTTGGGTAAGGGTTGTTTGTGAGAAAAAGATCAAGCGTGTTGGCTGTATGGTTAGGATTGTCCAGCATTCTTGTAGGTAAATGAACAATCTGTGCAAGGTTATTAGTAATTGCAAAAGCCTCAGCATCTTGACCAGCTGGGTTGATATGACTAGAAAACAGAAATCAGCTGGAGTTGTGAACATTAAAATCACCAAGGAAAATTACCTCACTCTTAGGAAAGTTGGACTGGAGAAAGTCAAATTGTAAAGAGAGGAAGTCAAAGTGCTCCAAGTGATTAGTTGTTGTTTGTTTGTTATTTGGTTTTTAGGAGCATTAGCAACTAAGGCCATATTGCTCCGGGGATATGTGGTTGTCATTCCCTGACCTTACCGCATCTTCCGTATTTGGTGGGCACGGCTCGAACCCCGGTCCAATCAAGAAGCGTGTGCTACGCACTGCTGCTCCTGCCCACCTGGCTATGGAGGCACCTCATGTGATTAGTGGAGTTGGGAGAACGGTAGAGACAACAGATGAATTTGACACAATGAGGTAGAAAGATTTTAAGCCAGAGAAGATCGAAAAGAGGAGATTCCAAATTACCAAATCTCTGACAAGGAATATCGGAATGGACATATGCACAAGTACCACCTTTGAGACAAAAGGAATCATACAGCAAATAATTTGGGCAACTGAGATGAGGAGTAGTTGAATCAACTGATAACTGAGATTTTGTCAGAAAAAGTACATGGGGTTTTCCAGGCTGCAAGTGAAAATGGATATCGTTGAGATTACAATTGAAACCACATATATTTGTGAAATGAACTAGGAAGTGTTTGGAAGATCTAGATGTTTTCACAGATAAGCTCACTCTATTAGTTTGACAATTCATGGTGTACTGAATAGTAAATAAAAGTGGGGGGAGGATATGAAGTATTAAAATTTTTGGATATAGTGTACACATGGTAAAAATATACCTAGATCCATGATATAATGTGGCTTTGACAATGCCCTCTACATACACACTACTCGGACTTCCTCCAGTCACTATCTGTCAGAGTAGAGATAGCAGGATTATACACTAGCTGATACAGAAGCCTCCTAAAGAGTTACCAATAGGTTCGGTCAGGTGTACTAACTAGCAGCCAGCCTGCAAACACCGTTTTAGAGCTGTACCCTCGAAATGTATGGAAGATGGATCTTGCCATGATGTTCATCATAACGTCAAAAGTCATCAGTCATACTACATGATGGAAGAGATGGGGAAGGGTTGACTGGAACGTAAGTCTGGAGACTAAACATGGGCTCCACCACTTCAAGCCTCCAATAAGCAAAGTGATGGTATTGCACCAGTTGATGAGAGTCGTCTACCACCTAGTAAACTCTAGTGATAATACTTTGCATTCTTCTCAGAGATGACTTGTAATCTGTCTTAGCTTACCTTACCTCCTTTGTGACTTGACTGCAGACTAGTTTATATCTGATATAGGCATCGGTATTACCTGATAATTTATGTGCATTCTTTGTATTTTTCTTCTTGACATGAGTCTTATCAATTCACCTGATATACATTAGGTCTGAGCCTTGAACAGTATCTCTTAGGGGGTATAAAAAATCTAGTGGCATCCCTGAATGCTTTCCATTTAGAATTAGCAGTTGGTATCATCAGTTGATCCTAGTGAATAGCAGTGGGTGACCAACTCACAAATTCCAGTCAAAATTTGGAAAGCTAAAATCCCCCATTACAAGACATTCTGATTTGCTGGCCTACTCCATTTCTCTGTATGGTTGTCATTATACTCAATCACGAGGCCCATAACATACTCTTTCTTTTTTTTTTTTTATAGTGGTTATGTCACACAAAACTGATAACATTTCAGTGGCCACTCACGTTGACTGGATGCACTGCCTTATATTTTATGTGCTTCTCAACTAAGATCATAAATTTCTCCCACTTCCTGCCTTGTCTATCCTTTCCATACACATTGTTATCCCTATATTCAAATTCTGTATCCCTTGTGTCTGAGTGACACCATGTTTCCAATATCCCTACAATGTCTGTGTTTGACTAAACCAGTACTTTAAATTCTTCAAATTTACTTACTATGCTCCTAGAATTAGTCCAGACTCCAGACTCAGAACTCGAAGAGGGACTCAGCTCTGTTCCTCATATAAGCCCATCAGAATGCTGCCTTGGTGTTCACACCTTACACACACACTGCAAAAAAAACACACAAAGATAGCCCACTGGCTCTTTAATGTCTCATCATAAATAACACCACAAAAAGGCCAAAATTAGCATAATGTATATAGCTTTCATTCACAAAAGAACCGATATCGGCAATTCTCTCCTGAGCCAAATTACTTCTAATTGATCTTTTTGTTTACTGCTCTTGTTTGAGGCAAAATTCTAGTCAACTCCAACAGTTTTTAAATTCTGTACAGTGGGATAAACTGACGATGTTACCAACAGTAGATTCTAAGTGGGAAGCAGCATTCAAGGAATTAATCGTGGAAGCTACCAAAAGTTTCATACCTATTAAGAAATATTGTTCAAGGTTTAGGCCTAAATTGTTATCTAATGAACTAATGAGACTCGTAATACAGAAGAAAAATGCATGGGATGCATATAAATTATCAAGCGACTCAGAAGCCTATGGCAGATATAAGCTAGTCTGTAATCAGGTGACAAAGGAGGTTAGGCAGGCGAAGGCAGATTATGAGAAATCCTTGGCAAAAGATGCTAAGAAAAACAGCAAGGATTTCTTTACTTATATAAACTCTAAAAGGAAGGGGATGAATCTGATTGGTCCACTTGACATCGATGGTTCGACTGTTGATGATCCTGCTCAGATAGCAAACAAACTGAATGAGTATTTTCATCTACATTCACACATGAGGAATTATTAAGGTTTGAAAATGGCAGAAGGTTATCAAATTGTAGCAGGATACTTAATGATTTTGTAATAACTGAAAGCAAAGTGGAGGAGAAATTGTTGAAGTTAAACGTAAGAAAAGCACCTGGGGTGGATGGGATCTATCCAGTTATATTAAAGGAGGCGGCAAAGCAACTAAGCAAACCCTTAGTCATAATTATGAGAGTGTCCTTGGACTCAGAGGAGGTTCCCACGGACTGGAGATGTGCAAATGTATCCCCAATTCACAAAGGGGGATCGAAGGGTGACACGAGTAATTACAGACCAGTTAGTTTAACTTCTGTTCCGAGTAAAATAATGGAGTCACTGGTTAAAGATGCATTGCAGGATCATCTAGACAAGACTGCGCAATAATTCAGACACAGCATGGGTTTGTTAAGGGAAAGTCTTGTCTGACAAATTTGATAGGATATTATGATGTGGTTACAAAGGAACTGGATGCAAAAAATAATTTTGATATCATATATTTGGATTTCAGGAAAGCTTTTGACACTGTCGCGCATGGAAGACTATTGTACAAATTGGAGCAGAATGGTATTAAGGGTAAGTTGCTACAATGGATAAAAGGATGGTTAAGTGGGAGAAGACTGAGGGTGGTAATCAATGGGTGCTGCTCTTCTTGGATTAATGTTATTAGTGGAGTCCCACAGGCTTCGGTGTTAGGTCCACTGTTGTTTTGTATATTTATCAATGATATTGATGAAAGTATATCAAGCTTAATGTCGAAGTTTGCAGATGATACAAAGGTTGGCAGGGTTGTTAATGACAGTAATGGCAGTGTGCTACTGCAACAGGATCTAGATAATTTGGGCAGATGGGCTAAGAAGTGGCAACTGAAGTTTAACCTTGACAAATGCAAAGTACTGCATATGGGTAGAAGTAACCCCAGAGAAACGTACCAACTGTGTGGTACTACATTTAAGGTGGTAGAAAATGAAAAAGACCTGGGAGTAATTGTGCAGGCAGATATCAAGTTTTCTGAGCAATGCAGACAGGCTGCCAGGGCAGGTCATGGGGTTTTGTCAATGATATATAGGAATTTTGCTAGCAGGGAAAAGGAGGTGATTATCCCTCTGTATAAGGCAATGGTCAGGCCACGCCTTGAGTGCTGCATACAGGTCTGGAGGCCTCATTTTAGGAAGGATGTAGATTTACTTGAGCGTGTACAGAGAAGGGCAACAAGATTGGTGAGGGGAATGAAGGGATCCTCTTACCAAGAGAGGCTTAAGTTCTGCAAATTGCAGTGGCTGGAGACTAGGCACCTGCACGGTGATCTGATTGAGGTATATAAGGCCTTGAATGGGTTGAGCATGCTGAATTCTGATGGGATCCTTCCACTTTTTCAGATTACGAACCTAAGGGGGCATAAATTCAATTTAAGAAAAGACAGATGTAGATTAGATGTGTGGAAATTTTCCTTTAGCCAGCGGGTGGTTAATTGCTGGAACAAACTTCCATCTGTCATTCTGGAAGTTGATAGGTTGAATAAATTTAAGGAGGAACTGGACGGGCATTTGGAGGGAATGGTGTGATTTTTTTTTTTTTTTTTTTTTTTTGGCTGATGCTGCATAAGCTCATACACTTGCTTTCTTGCATCAAATGCCACTGCTGCTACTACTACTACTACCGCTTAATCTGAATTTTCACTTTCTTATTACAATACTCACATTTAAAAATGATAGAACACTTCAAATATATTGAGTAATTGCAGCTTGTGAGAAATCATTTTTTAAGATTTCCCACGCTCTTTTCTCGCAGTTCAATAATAAAATGAACATCAGCTAGAAGTCAGTTACAGTGTATGTTCATTGGTATGGCTACAAGAAAGCAGACAGCTTTGCCAATTGCAAGAAATTAGAATTCTGCAAGCTGTAGATAATGGTGTGCATTCTAAGGCTGATATCGCCAAACAGTTCCACTGTTCCAGAAGAGAACTCTGTTCACTATTCTGAAAGATTGGAAAAGCTTGAAAGTTTAGAGAACTCTGCTGCTGCACTGTGCAGAATTCGAGCAGGAAAGGCTGAGTATCAGGATCTTGAAAAGGTAATTTTGGAATGGCTAATGATGATGTGTGCAAAAAAAGTCCTGTAGATGGTAAAATTTAAAAGATAAGGCTGAATCGGTTGCACATCAAATGGATATTGAAGAATTTAAAAGTTCAGATGGATGGTTCCAGAAATTTAAGACTTGTCATGGCCTGTCTTTCAAAAAAGTGTCTGGTAAAAGTGCAGTTGTGGACAGTGCACAAGTGACAGTGTCTAGTACCTATGACCAAACATGATGTCAGTTCTTCAGCCACTTGCTCAAGGTATAATCCAGTTTTTAAAAAAATTACCAAAGAATGCTATTAAATAAATTTGTGCTGTCTTGAAAGCAAAATTCAATGTGAAATCGACATCCTGCAGGCAATGTATTTATGTGTTTAAGCATGGAATGAAGCTGATGAAAAATTGATTGCCAACTGTTTCAAATCCTGCATGTTTGAATCGTCCATTCAAACATGTAGGATTTACCATTTTGAATGATGCAATTGTGATGTTTCACATGCTTCATCCTCTATTAATTTAATACTGTAGTACATATTATAAATAAGATTATACTACATCCTATTAGTAGAATTATATTAAATATTCAAGCTTTTACTTGTTCAGTTGGGGATTTTATGAACGATGGATATAACACTCTTTCGACATAACCGTTTTTCTCATTCCCCTGGAGGGTCGTTATATAGAGCTTCGACTGTAATTTAAAATTACTGCATGAAATAAGAAGAGTACAGCAATGCACACTTTACTGGATTTTGTCACAAGTCTATGCTATGCTATTACATTTATAAATAATGCTACTGATTTTCTAATTTCTTATCTAGAAACAAAAAAGGTATGCCAACCTACATTATTAGACCCTTGAAGATATTTATTTACTTCCCTTAAAGAACCACAATGATGCACTACACTACAATTTACTAATTACAATATATGATATTCACTGAATGTAACCAAATTGTTTTTAAAATCAGATTCTTTAAATATGACTGAATTCTAAGCTAATAATTTGACTTGTTCCCAAAGGATCCAATGAATAATAAAAGCAACTATTAGCAAGTGTGCCTTTAACATGAAATCATTGATAACAAAAATAGAAAGCTAAGAACAAATTTTAGCACCTGATAAGAAATGTTCCCAAGGGAATTTTTTTTAATATGAAAATTTTGTTCTTTTAGTGTGTACAGTATAGTATATACAGTATACAGTACAGTATAGTACAGGCTTAGTACAGTATATAAAATGAGGTCCCTCTAAACCAAAACCATTTAAACTGCAAATTATATCAGAGTAGTCTAAATAAAATAGGAAACATTAAGTATACAATTCTTTATTCAAAGCTATGGTAAGTTCCTTATCGTAGCTTTGTATTGTGGTTCCTTACCACAATATTTTTCAACATAGCACAATGCACATCTTCTATTGACAAACTGTCTGGATACTGTCAAAGAATTTCTCTGCACCACATGAACCAAATAAATCTTTAAGGACTTCAGTGACTGACAAAGATGATAGTTACTTAGAACCAAATCATAAGAATAAGAAGACTGTGATAGCACTTCAAAATGCAGCTATTGCATAGTGTCAAATCTTGTGCAAATGCTTTTAAGATGGGTGCGCTCGTGCAGTACAAAATCCCTTTTGGGATCAACCTTCAATGTTTGGTCTGGATTACAGGCTTCAGATAGCTCATAAACATATCATAGTACAAAGCATTCTTGACAATTGTTCCCTTATTCATATAACTATCCGAAATAACCTTCATTTTTGTCCCAAAATACAATCAGCATCACCTTCCCTGCAGGTGGTATGACTCGGAATTTCTTCAACTTTTGGCAGCTGGAATAGCACCACTATCACCATACAAAGCCAAAAACAGAGGGCTGCATCAGCACCTGATAAGAAATGTTATTGTTTCAGCTGCCCTGTAAGTAGACAGCTAGCCATCTGTACATGTTTTACTGAATCCTCAGCCACCTGTGCACACTTTACTGAATCCTATCCATCTGTACATACTTCACTGAATCCTGTCTTAGAGAAGTATGATAAGATCTAATGCTCATATTGAGTTGCTTACTCATGTCATTCAGCTTAATACACTGGTTTTCATAAATAAGCCATTTCAACAGCAGAAACCTTGTCTAGTGTAAAAAATGCAATTAATCTCTCCAGGCCAGGTAAAGGAGAATTTTCAAAACCATGGACTTCATTTTTAAACATTTTGACCATTTATATAGTGATCTCTGTTACAAACAGCTACAAATGGAAGCAGAAATTTCAAAGCCATAGATCATTTTTAATTTTCTGGGCCATTTCTATACTATCCTCTGTTACAAAGAGTCCTTGCCATACACACTAATCATCCTACAACTAATTTCGATAGGCTTCACCCCTTATGCATTTAGAAATCATAAAACTACTCTTATCTCCATCTTAGTACAACTTTCCATATACAAAATCATTTTGAATGCTATAAAATATATATTTTATTTTACCTGTTTTTACCTGTTGTTACCTGTTTTTATAGCATATAAAATTATATGCTATAAAAACAGGTAACAACTGGATTAATGGGTGCTAATGCAAACTATATCAAAGATGTCATGTTAGAGGCACATTTAGAAATAATGAGCCACTTTTGGTATTTTCATTTGAACCACCCTCATACAATGACATATAAGCAATAAACTTACCTGCACTAATATATGTTTAGGCTTTCTTAGAGAAAACAGGGTAATCAGTAATATAAATGACAGCCAAAGTGTTTTTAAGATGTAAACCAACAATCTTGGTAAGTCTGAAATTATATTAATAAAGAATCAGCATTGATATATATTTGGTAAATACTTTTTCAAATACATATATATGGTGTCAAAAAAATCCAATTACCTAATAATTTATAATGTTAAAACCATGTTTAAACCATAACCGAGCATGCTAGTTATTTTTTTTCCCTTATACATGTACTTGCTTAAAGGGCTAAGTATAAAAAGTTATCCCATTTATTATCTTAAAAACCAGCAAGAAATAATTCAAAATCATTCCCTTTTTGATGACCCTTTATTTTCAATCTTTTCTAAACAAAACTGTGAAAATTCCATTTTATTTATACTAATTTATTTTTTGAAAATAAAATGCCTCTGCAATACTTTAAACATGTTTTTATACAGTTTATAGTAATAGCCATATAGTGCAATAGCCACAGGCTTCTGTTGCACTCACTGAGGGGACAAAAAAAAAAAAAAAAAAAATTCAAGTAGATAAGAAAATACAAATTATATGATTCCCTCTTCACACAGATAACTATCCAGTTGACCTTTGAATTTATTCAAATTGTCAGCCTCAACTACCTGAGAGGGCAACTTTTTCCAACAATCAACAACTTGCTGGCTAAAAGAAAAGTCCCTACAATCTAATCTAAACCTCAAGCCCTGTGATTTGAATTTATGTCCCCTAGTTCTGGAATTCTTTATAACAGTGAGAATTCCACCTTCATTCATTTTATTAATCCCTCTCAGAGCCTTATAAACCTCAATCAGGTCACTCTGAGGTACCTGGTTGCCAAGCTCTGTAGCCCACATAATTGGAGTCGTTCCTCATATGGCTGTCCTTCTACTGATTTCACCATTTGAGTTCCCCATTTTAAGACCCTTTCAAGGAGCTCAATTTCTTTTATTCAGATGAGATCTCTATACTTCAACACAGTATTCCAAATGTGGTCTTACAATTGTCTTATACAGTGGGATTATGACCTCCCTATCTCTACAGGATAGGGAGGTCATAATCGATAAAACACCATGGGCTTTCCTGTTTCCTGCCTGTTTACGTGCTCAGAAAACTTCATATCTGACTATATTGTAACTCTCAGATCCCTTTCCTTAGCCACTGTTTTTAATTCAATCCTACCGAGTGTATAATTTGTTTGTGGGTTGCTATTCCACAAGTGCCAATCTTTAAAAAAGGCAACATAAATGACCAATAACTATAGAAGAATCAGTCTTCTAAACTATGGATACAAAGTATATTCAAGCCTTTTAAAACTGAAATTAGCAAATATGAAAACATTCTTGGAGAAGAATAAAACGGGTTCAGGAAGAGAAGATCATGTGCAGAAGCTTACTTCACACTCAAGCTTCTGATAGAAAAAAGAAGAGAGTTTAACTTAGAAACCCATCTCCTATTCGTAGATTATAAAAAAGGCTTCAACAAGGTGAACCGAACAAAACTATCTGAAATCTTAAAAGAAGATAATATGCCAAACCAGTTGATCGAGGCCATCTTCAATATCTATGAAAATAATAGAATAAAAATTAAGATTGAATCACAAACAACTGAATCAGAGACAATAAATACAGGGGTACAACAGGATGTGGACTGTCACCACCTCTATTTGACATACAGTCGGTCCTCGTATAACACGTGTTTACATTACACGAATTCGATCATACACGATTTATAAATAGGGGAACGTTATCTTATATAACACGAACCGAATTCGCTTATGCACGATTCGCCTTTGTGTTTAGAAGAAATGGCAGACGAACGTGGAATCACCCCAACAGAACGCAACACGATAGGAATGAAGAAGATTCTGAAAATGTATTTATGTGTTTTATATCAGTGAAGGGGAAACACATTTTACCATAATAACGTAAAAACCAACACAATTCCAGCTATCGGTATAATCGCAAATGCAATTAGATGGAGTTTACTACCAGTTTATAACAGATTCCACTAGCAGAAACAAAACTGGAAATTGTTTTTATTGTTTTATGGTAGTAACCCCCAGAAATGTGCTTTAGTAAAATGTGGGGTGTTAATAGTGTATCTCGGCCTTTACGGTGTTGTTTATTCAGTTGCTACCTGTGCGCAGCTTTGTTTATGTGTATCAAGCATGCCTTCTCCATTTTGTAATTGTGCTTTATTCCCTAAAAATTAGTAAAATACTTAAAAGGAGTGAAAAGGAAGCGTCCTGGTGAAGACACTGCAGATTCAGAGAAAAAAAAAAAAAAAAGCAATATCGATAAACAAAGGCGGACTGGATCAAAAATTCTTACCCGGGGAAATTTATAGTGGCCTCATACTATGGTTTATGGCCAAAATCACACCGGGATTTCCCGGGTAAGGCTTATGGCCAGTCCGCCTCTGCCGATAGAGAAAAAAATATGAAATTGTGAAACGCTTTGAGCGAAATGAAAGACCATGTGATATTGCACGTGCTGCAGACCTAAATGAGGCAACGCCAAGAATTACAAAGAATGCAGAGAAAATAAAAACTTTCATAGCGGGAACAACTCAAAGTGTAATTAAAATCCATTAGATTAAGACACAAGAATTGGAAGGGATGGAACGGCTGTCATCTGTTTGGATAGAAAATCAAACAAAAAACAAGTTTGCTTACGATAGAAGCAAAAGCATTAGCAATATTTTATTACGTAATAGTCGTAATAAAATACGTAAGTATTTTATTACGACTATTACGTAATAAAATTCATAAAATTCGTAAAAAAATTATTTTATTTAAAATAATAATTTTTTTACGAATAAAATACGTATTTTATTCGTAAAAAATACTTTTTTAGTATTAAAAAATACTAAAAATACTTTATTATATTATAATAAAAAATATATTATATTTTTTATTACGTATTTTAATCGTTATAAAATACGTAAGTATTTTATAATGATTAAAATTACCCGATTATTTATTGTGTTTGGTAATGTTTTGGTTCCAAATGTGCGTTCAATCTTGGGTGGTCGGCACCTAACCTCACTTTTCCCATAGGGCCTGTTGTTTATATTGCACGATTTTGCATTGCACGAGAGTTTCTAGGAACACAACTATCGTGCTATACGAGGACAGACTGTATATATATTTCATATTATAAGAGAATGGAGGAAAATCTCCAAGAGAGGCAACGAAATTGGCCACAAAGCAAGAATAGACATGGTTTTTTGCTGATGATCAGGTTCTAATAGAAGAAAATGAGAACTCATTGCAGAAGGCCATATTCTCACTAACAAATGAATAGCAAAAAAAAAAATAAGATTTTATTATTTTGAATAAACGAAATAGAAAAATCATTTGATGCGGAAATTTCAACCTCAAAGATAAAAGTGGTGGCATTCAAAGGAAGAGATCCAATAAGAAGCAAGATCTGCATCAACAATAATATTATCAAACAAGTTAATACTTTCAAATACCTAGGATACCATCTGTCCTATGAAAAAGAAAAAGATATTGAACACAAAATAAATAATTACACAGAAATAACTAAAACTATAAGTCATATTTTTAAATCTAATCTGGAAATCTAAGAAAACAAGGATACGAATACATAACATACTCGCCAGAACTATCCTAACTTATGGCTCCTATCCTATCCTAACTTGAGGCATGGACAATGAGCTTTGAATTTATTCAAAGCTCATTGTCCATATAGGAGGAGGGTGACTGGTGCAGAAATGTGCTTTATGTACAGAACCACAGGTTATACCAGACTTGCCATGAAAAGAAATCAAGACATCCTGTCAGAACAAAAGAAAACTTCGATACTGAATTTTACCAATTCATACAGAAACAGATGGATCCACATGTAGAGACAATGGAGGATGGATGCTGTCCAAAAGAGATTTTGTACTACAAATCCAAGGGAAGGAGAGAGACAGTAACAGGCCACTAGGCTTAATACTGGATAGGAAGAAGAAGAAGATATAATTAAATTAATTTCTTTTTTCATTTCATTTATTATTACTTTATTTAGTTACATGCAAATTAAATCAAACACAGTACTTCCAAGATATATGGAAGTATGTTTAGGTGCAACTGCCAAATCTGAATATGATATTCCAAAAGCAGCTGCACACATCATTAAATCAAACACAGTACTTCCAAGATATATGGAAGTATGTTTAGGTGCAACTGCCAAATCTGAATATGATATTCCAAAAGCAGCTGCACATCATCTTGTATAGAGGAATAATAACATCCCCAGGTACTAAATTCCTAGTGATTGAGCAATAACACCATCTCTAAGATGGTGATATACCACACTGTGCTGAGTTGGAATATTCGGATATAGAATAATACCTCATGGCAGAAATTGGTAAGGCAATTCCCACCATGAAGCATCATTATATACTGGAAACTTTTGACGTAAAGTGTTGCACTCCTAAATTGAAAATAACCTTTTATCTTGTAAGTAGTTATAGAAAATGGATTAGATTTAATTTCAATACTTTGTCTTCTTTTTCTGTTTCATAATTTAATGAATTAGATAACTCATGTGAATATTACGTTTTGCCAAATATATGTGTAAAAAGTTGAATCAATCTGATATCAATGCTTACTTACATTTTTGAAAAGATGGAGGTTCCTTAATGAGATGTACAGTTATACTGGATTCGGTAGTTATTTCTTTGTGTGGTTCAGATCCTGAAACATAAAAAATATACATTTCTCTATTACAGAATTACATATCACATAATGCATTTTAATAAAAAACTACTAACAGAAAAGAAGAAACTAATTTTCGATTAATGCTCTCCAAAGAATATTTACTAACTATAAAAAAAGTTATCTTTAACTCAGTTTAAATTTAATAAACAATTAAAGAATAATAGGCAGTCTTCTACAATTCTGTGTGCATGGAGACAAGCTTAATGTATACATATCAAGAGGACCCTCGTTATCCAAGGATAATTGGTTCCAAAAAATTCCATTTCAAACAAATCCACTTAAAATGGGGAACAATTTTCATAATGTTTATTATTTAAATAAAACTAAATGCAACTAGGCATAATATTTTAAGAGTTTAAGATTCTATATCTATAATATTGGTGTAGATACATCATAGATAATTCTTAAAGAAAAACTATGATAGTAGCGTGAAAAGCATCATTTCATCAGTATCTCATATTGTGCTCATCCTTCACAACAAATTGCCCGTGTATTGCATTACCTCGAATAAGTAACATTATTCGAGGTAATGCAATGGTCAGGTCTGGAGGCCTCATTTTAGGAAGGATGTAGAGTTGCTAGAACGAGTACAGAGAATGGCAACAAGATTGGCAAGATGAACAAAGGGGTGCGCTTACGACGAAAGGCTTAAGTTCTGCAAGTTGCAGCATCTAGAGAGTAGGCAACTGTGAGGTGATCTGATCAAGGTGTATAAGGCCTTGAATGGTTTGAGCAGTCTCAATGCTGATGGGATACTTCTGCTTGCTCAGATTAAGAACCTGAGGCGGCATAGATTCAAATTGAATAAAGAAATATGTAGAATAGATGTACGGAAGTTTGCCTTTATCCAGCGGGTAGTTGATTGCTAGAACAGCCTTCCATCTGTTGTTGTGGAAGTTGATAGCTTAAATAAATTTAAGGCTAAACATTTGAAGTAACCGTTTGGGTGAAATAGGAAGGATTTTTTTTTTTTTTTTTTTTTTCGGCTGATGCTGCATAAGCTTTCTTTCTTTCATCATATAGTAATAGTGGCATGTCATGCAAGAAAGCAAGCGTATGAGCTTATGTAGCAATAGCAAAAAAAAAAAAAAATTCACACAACCATTCCCTCTAAATGTTTGTCCAGTTCCACCTTAAATTTATTTAACCTATCAACTTCCACGACAGATGGAAGTTTGTTCCAGCAATTAACCATCCACTGGCTAAAGGCAAATTTCTGAACATCTCTTCTACATCTGTCTTTCCTCAATTTGAATTTATGACCCCTTAGTTTCGTAATCTGAACAAGTAGAAGAATCCCATTAGAGTTCAGCGTGCTCAATCCATTAGCAGCCTCTGTAGCCGAGTGGTCAGGACCGGGAGTGCACTAGCACACGCTCTTTGAGTAGACCGGGGTTCAAGCCCTTGACTGCGTGGCAAATTATGGTCCATTTCCCTCAACATGAATTGTTGAGGAGGCTTCCATCCTGCAGTGGGTTGATAATGGTTGCATTTTACCTTTACCAATCCATTAAAGGCCTTATACAACTCAATCAGATCACTTCACAGGTGCCTAGTCTCCAGCCGCTGCAATTTGCAGAACTTAAGCTTTTCTTGGTAAGAGGATCCCTTCATTACCCTCACCAATCTTGTTGCCCTTCTCTGTATATGTTCAAGCAAATCTACATCCTTCCTAAAATGAGGCCTCCAGACCTCTACACGGTACTCAAGGCGTGGCCTGACCATTGCCTTATACAGAGGGACAATCACCTCCTTTTTCCTGCTGGCAAAATTCCTGCCTAGGAAATAAGTGAACTCATACACCAACCATTAGATGAATTTTACTGTGACTAAAATTTTTACAAATAACAAAAAATATAAAAATATTATATAGTAGTAGTAGTAGTAGTGGCATGTGATGCAAGAAGCAAGTGTATGAGCTTATGCAGCATCAGCCAAAAAAAAAAAAAAAAAAAAAAAAAAAATCACACCATTGCCTCCAAATGCCTGTCCAGTTCCTCCTTAAATTTATTCAACCTATCAACTTCCACAACGACAGATGGAAGTTTGTTCCAGCAATTAACCACCCGCTGGCTAAAGGCAAATTTCCACACATCTATTCTACATCTGTCCTTTCGTAATTTGAATTTATGCCCCCTTAAGTTCGTAATCTGAACAAGGGGAAGGATCCCATCAGAATTCAGCGTGCTCAACCCATTCAAGGCGTTATACACCTCAATCAGATCACCGCGCAGGTGCCTAGTCTCCAGCCACTGCAATTTGCAGAACTTAAGCCTCTCTTGGTAAGAGGATCCCTTCATTCCCCTCACCAATCTTGTTGCCCTTCTCTGTACACGCTCAAGTAAATCTACATCCTTCCTAAAATGAGGCCTCCAGACCTGTACGCAGTACTCAAGGCGTGGCCTGACCACTGGCTTATGGAGAGGGATAATCACCTCCTTTTCCCTGCTAGCAAAATTCCTATATATCATTGACAAAACCCCATGACCTGCCCTGGCAGCCTGTCTGCATTGCTCAGAAAACTTCATATCTGACTGCACAATTACTCCCAGGTCTTTTTCATTTCAACTCTGTGGTACTACACTGACAGTGGTAGAGAATGAAAGGGACCTGGGGGTGGTTGTGCAGGCAGATATGAAGTTTTCTGAGCAGTGCAGATGGGCTGCAAGAGTAGCTCATGGTGTATTGTCGATGATATATAGGAATTTTTCTAGCAGGGATAAGGAGGTGATTATTCCCTTGTATAAGGCAATGGTCAAGCCACACCTAGAGTAATGTATACAGGTCTGGAGGCCTCATTTCAAGAGGGATGTAGAGGTGCTGGAACAAGTACAGAGAAGGGCAACAAGATTAGTGAATGGAACAAAGGGGTGCTCTTACGAAGAAAGGCTTAAGTTTTTCAAATTACAGTGTCTGGGGACTAGGCACCAGCGAGGTGATCTGATAGAGGTGTATAAAGCCTTGAATGGTTTGAGCATGCTCAATGCTGATGGGATTCTTCCTCTTGCTCAGAATAATCACCTGAGAGGGCATAAATTCAAATTGAGAAAAGACAGATGTAGGATAGACGTGAGAAAATTTGCCTTTAGCCAGCGGGTGGTTGGTTGGTGGAATAGACTTCCATCCCTTGTCGTGGAAGTTGATAGCCTAAATAAATTTAAGGCTCAGCTGGACAGGTATTTCGAACGAACAGAGGGGTGAAGTGGAAGTGGTTATTTTTTATTTATTTATTTTTATTTTTTATTTTTTTGGCTGATGCTGCATAAGCTTGCTTTCTTGCATCAAATGCCAATGCTAATGCTAATGCTAATTTTCTACTACCTTAAGTGTAGTACCACACCGTTGGTACGTTTCTCTGGGGTTATTTCTACTCATATGCAGTACTTTGCATTTGTCAAGGTTAAACTTCAGTTGCCACTTCTTAGCCCATCTGCCCAAATTATCTAGATCCTGTTGCAGTAGCACACTGCCATTACTGTCATTAACAACCCTGCCAACCTTTGTATCATCTGCTAACTTCGACATTAAGCCTGATATACCTTCATCAATATCATTGATAAATATACAAAACAACAGTGGACCTAACACCGAACCCTGTGGGACTCCACTAATAACATTAGTCCACGAAGAGCAGCACCCATTGATTACCACCCTCTGTCTTCTCCCACTTAACCATCCTTTTATCCATTGTAGCAACTTACCCTTAATACCATTCTGCTACAATTTGTACAATAGTCTTACATGCGCAACAGTGTCAAAAACTTTCCTGAAATCCAAATATATGATATCAAAATTATTTTTTGCATCCAGTTCCTTTGTAACTACATCATAATATCCTATCAAGTTTGTCAGACAAGACTTTCCCTTAACAAACCCATGCTGTGTTTGAATTATTACTGCAGTCTTGTCTAGATGATCCTGCAATGCATCTTTAACCAGTGACTCCATTATTTTACCCAGAACAGAAGTTAAACTAACTGGTCTGTAATTACTCGTGTCACCCTTCGATCCCCCTTTGTGAATTGGGGATACATTTGCACATCTCCAGTCCGTGGGAACCTCCTCTGAGTCCAAGGACGCTCTCATAATTATGGCTTAGTTGCTTTGCCGCCTCCTTTAATACAAAAGGTACTAGGAAAGTTTTGCAATACAGCTTTGTTTATTTAATTTTTTCAAAGTAATTTCCTCTACATTCAATACACCTCTCCATCCTCCGAAACCAATCTTTAAACCAGTTCTGCCAAGTTTCACTAGGGAGTAAAGCACACTCGTTGTCCCAAGCCCGTAGAAGGTCCTCATCACTGGAAAAACTATTCAGTGCTTACTTGCAAAATGGTGAACAACAGGTTCCCATATAAATGGAACCTGTCCTAACAGAGGGTAGACAATTTCTCATCTACTCTCTGTTAAGACTCCAGAGGCACAGTTGAACATTCAAAAGAGAATTTCAGCTAGCCCCGGAAAATCTATCAGGAAACTCTCGCAACAAACTGGAGCGAAATCAACCTGAAATTGAAAGCCTACTGCATGACGTGTGTCCAAGAACTGCTGCCACCTGATGCAGCAAAATATGAATTATTGTGAGTGGCTGCTTAACAAGATTGCAGATGGTGAACTCAACCCACTGCTTTATTTCATGAGTGATGAGGCGTGGTTCCAGCTTTCTGGTCATGTGAATTCTCATAACGCTCAATACTGGTGTGCCGAAAATCCTAACAGCTGACGTCAGAAACTGATTCACGACTAGGAAACTGGAGTATGGTGTGCAGTTTCTAGCAATTGAATCATGGGCCCAATATTGTTTTGACACAGTGACACTACAGTGAACACAGCAGTTAATCTTCAAATTTTTGAGAACTTCTACACTCAGTTAACAGAACGCGAGCGTGAAAACTGCTACTTTCAACGGATGGCACCACATGTCTCTTGAATCACTGGCCCATATTCATGACAGTTTCATAGAGGAAAGCACAGTTGGAAAAGGATTATGGCCACCGTGTTCTCCAGATTTGTCTTCATGAGACTTTTACCTGTGGGGATATTTGAAAGGAAGAGTTTGAGCACAACCCCCATACAATAAATGAACTGAAGGACAGCATTCAAAGAAATATTGAGGTTATTGAGTCACTGTTTTGCATCGGGTCACCTTGAATACGATTACACGTGCACAAAGTTGTATAGATGCAAAAGGACATCATTTCCAGCTTCTCTTATAACTGTGTGTATATTCAGAGAGAATAAATAGTTACTTTTGACTGAGTTTTTTTTTTGTGTTTATCTCATTTTACTCCCGTATAGATTTCTCTAATTATTTTGCGAGTGACTAGGCTGGTTTTACTTGAAACATCCTGTATATATTACGGCTAAACACAAAAGCCTGTATGTATAGATTTAATGACATGATTTGAAATTTTAAGAATTATTTTTGAAATATATGCTTAAGAATTATTATTATTACTAGCCATATAGTGCAAGGAAGCCTGAGGCCTTAGGCTGCATCAGCTAAAAAACATTTCTGAGTTACCCTGAGAGAGAGAGAGAGACAGAAGTAGAAGGGAATCACCAAGAAAGAGAAGAATGATGATATCCAGCTCAGGACCCTGGGTGTGTGCCAAGCATACTCACCAGATGTGAGCCCCTGGGATTAATTGACTTCAACCAGCTAATATATTAGTGGGAGTAAAAATAATGTCAGCCAGTACTGGTGACATGATACTTTTTTTTTTTTTTTTTTTTTTTGACTGACAACACCATACAAGCTTGATTCCTTACATGATTTTTCCTTCTAATACTAATAATATTACCCAAGTTATCACAGAAAAAATCCAGATGGAAATGTAAAAAGTGTATTTTAAGAGCCATCCAGCAACCTAAACTTTTACAATTATGTAATTCTTCTTTCAAAAGATGTTCAGAGCTTTCCTTTTTTTTATTACCTAAAAATACCTGTGAACCATAATGATTTTTGACTGCCATGTAACTAACTGAATGATATTTAATTTTTGTTTAAAAGGAATCATGCAATATTTTCTTACTCTGCAATTTAACAAAAATTCCTTCAGTGAGTTTTGCATCCCTTAATTTTGATAATATTCCTTTAACTTCACAATATTCACTCCCCAATTGTTGCAAAAAATGGTCACATGGGCATATGACCATTTTTGGTCTCCTGATTGTCTCCTGACATGACAAATTTTGATTGTTATTTCTGTAAAAAGTTTTTTTCTTTCCATTCTGTTTGAAGTACACCACTGCTTGATATTTTATTAATAGGTTTCAGCTTATTAAATGTAATTTTTTATTTTTTATTGAAAAATTTGAAAAATTAATGTGTCTTTTTTTATGCATAATGCATAAAAATGAAAAAAACTTTTATAAGTTTTTATCAATGGAAAAAAAAAACTTTTATTAGTTTTTCTGAAAATGAAAAGAAAGTGTTATGGTCGAGGACAGATGTAGGGAAGCTCTTGAAGATTAGTTCAACTCTGCCATGGTTTTCTGTGATGACAGAAAGCACTGTTAAAAGTGCCGGATATGTCTAAAATGTAGTATTTGTGTGTGTGCGTGTGTGTGTGTGTCTTATTATGCTGAAACTGTTGTTTGTACCAAGAAGCAGCAAATTTTTTTTTTTATTTAGTCCAGTTTTATATGTAAGAGAAAAAGAAATTACCAACCGAGGATCCAATAATAGTGCATATTTCACATTATTATTCTCAGAAATATACTCTGGGATTGCCTTCCAATGACTGACAACATAGTACTCTTCTGTTGTCCAAATGTATTCGACAAGCAGAAGAAACAGCAATACTTGGTAAATCCACTGCAATTCCATAAAAGTGTGACAAAATTAAAACCATGTAATTGCCAATGTTTCTCGTACATGACTGCACTCAAAATCTGAACCACACTCCTGAACTTTCCTTCATTCCTAAAGTATGGGTTACAGGTATTAGAGGCTTTTTATTTCCAATATATAATAAAAGTGCCCTTAAATTTGGTTCAGATGAATCAACGAGTAGCTGCCATTCTTCAGTTCTGTGAATTGCAATTCTTCCATCAGCCCAATTATATATAGAAACACATAGGGAATCCTAAACAACACAAAATGCAGACAATTTTTTTATTTTTATTTTACAGAAATTTTTGTATCATCAACTAGAAAATTCGATTCCTGCAGGGTTAATTCAAAAAGGTCTACGTTGAACATATTTAAATCATATATAGGTCATTAAGCTAACTTTGTTCAATTATATGTGCTTCTTTGCTACTCTGTACTTGGACCTCTATTGCCTCTTCTTTCTCATCATTTTAGTTGGTGGTACAAGAAAATTGGAAGTTCTTTGAAATTAACTAGTGGTATAGGGATAAATAGCAAAAATAAAATAGGATATCTGAACATTGCTTCTTCATTGAAGAAGCAATGTTCAGATATTCTATTTTATTTTTGCTACTCCTTGAAAAATTAAAATTTTTTAAGTTAGAAATAATAGTCTTCACTGGTTCATATCACACTATGGGACAGTAAATGACATGCACTTCTTTCCTTTCATCCGTTGAGAAGTTTGCAAACCATGATGCGTGACATACATAGGGTACCCAACTTCTGTCTTAATCTCCTAATTGGCATCCAAAGTAGACGTAGAGGATAAACATGTTTATTTTTGTTATAAACCTTTGTCAACACATGTAACAAAAATTTTCCATTGAATTTATACATCCACAGTGGTGATGTCACTTCGTATTGATTGTCAGAAAACCACTTTATACAAAGATAATAAAAAGTGCAGCCAGCCTCAAATGCACACACAGATGACACTAACGATTAACATGCATGAACGTGTTCTAGCAACTTCTTATAACAATGAGTCATAATTATAAATGTAGTGCCTGCACATTGTCAGGTGAATGGTTTCAACACTGAATGTCCTTTACCAGTAGTTTCCAAATATGTTCAATTGGGTTGAGAGTGGGTGGCCATGGGAGGATGGAGAATTCATTGTCATATTCCTGAAACCCAGTTAGCAACCTACCAGGCCTTTTATGGCATGGTGCATTGTCTTGTTGACAGATGCCAGAGTTGTCTGAATACACTGTCATCATGAAGGGATGTACATGGTCAGCAATGACAGAAAAGCAGGCATTCCAATCGAGCAGTTGATTAATGGCAATTAGAGAATCCAGAGCATGCCACGAAAACAGTCCCCAAGCCACAACACTGCCACCATTGTGCTGAACACCAACAGTGCCTCCAGGTGCCATGGCCTTATTGCATTCTCCAAATGCAGATATGCTCATTAGCATGATAGAGTTGGAAATTGGATTTATGAGACCAGGTGACAGATTTCTGCATGTCAGTGTTCAGTGGTGGCGCAGACATGGGCATGCAAGATACAGTTTCTTGTGTCTCGCAGTGATCATGGGCACCTGTAAACTGAGATAGCCTATAGGAGCTAATGTCCAGCACATAGTCCATGTGGCTACTGATCTTGTTATTCCTATTTGTATGTTGAAATACTGTTTTGTAATTAATAATGCACACAATTTTAGTAGACTTTTATCATTATTGTTAGGTTTACAGTTCTCTCTAAAATTTCATAAAATATCTCTCTCTAGATGTAAATATGCTTCTACCAGCCTTCCAATTAAACTAAAATACAGGAAATATGGACATCATTTGCAGAAAAAGTAGAATGCAGTATATAAAATACAGAAAAACATGAACATTGTTTCTAGAGGCAGGCAAAATGAATGTTTAAAAAACAAAAATAAGTGATACAACAAGCAGACAGATAAAGCCTGTGATTGTTCTAGAATACATTTTAAGATTATAGGAAATACAAGACAAGCCGAAGCAACGTGTAACTGTCATTTCCTATCCTGCTAATTAAATCTTCAACCAATAACTATTCTCTCTTTGCCATTAGTTTCTACTAATGTTTTTTCTGTCCTAGGTTATTAAAAAAGAAATTTTCTATTTTATCTTTTTTTTCTCTCCAAACCTTACCGGTTCATATTCACAAAGAAATTTCATCATTCAACTCTCTTTCTTAAATTTTACTCACATAACTCTACTGGATAATGCTTCCCATACAATTAAACTTTCTTCCGAGGTTGCTCTAAAAGCTATCACTACACCTTCCTTGCACTGTACCTTACTTTCAGTATAAATAAATTTATAATTATTATTTAGTTGCAACTTCTCCTGATTCATCCTCGTGATTTCTGTGATGCCTGCTATTTTTATATCACTGACCTGCAGTCTATTCATGAAAAGGAGACAGTTTCATGTAAGCAAACAAAAGGGAATGATTATCATATGTTCACTTGTCGAAGTCCAATTAGCCTGTACAATTAATGATACTAAAGGCAATGTTGGATATTAGCTAAGTTTAAATGAAGGATTAAAATTATACCTCAGCACAGCAAATAGTCGTATAAGAGCTCAATTTAAATCATCAGCCTCTTCCTATTATTGGGAGAAAACCCACTTCAATGTTCATCCTGTCAGTTGCAACTTAGGTCCGTCATTTCCTAGTTGATGTCCCTTATATTAAACCATCCAGTCAAACACTTTTCAATAACTCTCAATGTTGAATATATCATCTGATTTATCTAATTTCTTAGGAAATTAAGCAAATATTAATGAACTTTTATTGTATCTAAAACATATTGGCTTGTACAGGAGCATTTAATTTAACATCTATAACTATATGCTGCCTGTAAATAAACAATGAACAGGCACAATTTGGCCTCAGTAAACCTTGTGTCATTAAGCCCAATACCGACAACATTTTTCTTTGATGTTAATGCACTTTTGTTCACACACACACACACACACACACACACAATCCCCATGTCGTGAATATACACTGGTGGGCAAAACTTAAGGACCAATACTATTTCTAACGGTTATAGCCACAAAATCAAACGAAAATCTGTGGCAATCTGTATAACTGTGGTCATTCAGTAGAAAGCTGGCGCACATGCAGAAATTTGAATCGTGATGAGAGGGCTCACATAAACAGATAAAAGCAGCAGTTATGTGCAAATTACCGAATGATGAGCATGATTGTTACAGTCATTTGATCGGTTTCATACAGTGCTAAAAACAACAAAATGGCCAGTAGAAATATCTGGATGACTTTACCCGGAGTCAAATAATTGGGAAGTTTGAGGAAGGTCGAACTGCGAGGAGTGTGGCTGCAGAGTTCGGTATTGCTATAGCATCATCTCACATGCATGGTCGGCTTTCAGAATAACAGGTACAGCTGTTCGAAGGACCAGTGGTAGTCGTCCACGAAAAACAACTCCCAATGATGACTGCTATATACTCCTACAGGCCAAGAGGGACCGACACCAGACAGCAGGATCCATTGCAAACCAGCTGCACAGGACGCAGGATATCGCAGTTTACTGTGGCCAGGCGACTCCACAAAGGTGGACTGTTTGCCCGACAGCCAGTACCCTGTATCCCTTTAACACCTGCCCATTGGAGACACCATTTACAGTGGTGAATCACACATAAGGACTAGACAGCAGCACAATGGGGTAAGGTACTCTTTACCGATGAGAGTAGATTCAGTCTCAGCAGCGATTCTGGGCGTCAGCTAATCTGACAAGAGGCTGGCATACAGTATCACCCCGCAAACATCACTGAAAGGTATCGATATGGCAGTCGAGGTGTTCTCGTCTGGGGAGGCATTATCTTGGATAGACACACAACTCCAGACACTGGAAAGCGGTACTGTAACCAGTGCATGCTATTATACCGAGGTAATCCTTCCCCATGTGAGTCTGTTCCGAGGTGTCATTGGCCTCGAGTTTGTGTTTATGGAAGATAACACCACACCCCATCGCACTGCAGCTGTTGATATAACTTTTGGAAAGTGAGGCATTGTTCGTATGGATTGGCCTACCCATTCCCGCTGATCTAAATCCCATTGAACACATATGGGACGCTCTGGGGAGATGCCTAGCAGCACATCCACACCCATCAGAAAATGCTCACCAGCTGAAGATGGCGCTGACCAAGGAATGGATCGTGTTACCGCAAGAACTTATCAACAACATTGTTCTAAATATGGACAGGCGGTGCAAAGCCTGCATCGACATTAGGGGGTGGCCATATCTCCTACTGAGGACCACCTCTTCCCTTTGTTCCATCTTTGGCAGTGATGCATCTGTATCATGGCAGCCACTGCTATGTTGCCATTTTTGAATAAAGTCCCTCTGTACCGTTTTGTTTCTGTTGTTGTGTTGTTTCTTTCATCATTTCTGTACCTCACGAGGATCCTTTAGTATGCTTTTCCCACATCCAGGCCACTCCTATGAGAAGCTGCAGGTGAAAACCTGACTGGTCCTTAAGTTTTGCACACCAGTGTAGTATAAGTGTTCTGCTAATTCCTTCTTTCCTGTTAAAGCTTCTGACAATGATTGTGCCTATTATGATGGTTGTTTCAATAGCATATGTAGCACTGTGTGTCTTGGTTCCCATTGGATGAAGCTGTCCAAGAGGTTATCAGGTGACTTCTTATTTACAATTTCATCAACCAACATTACAATTCCATGAATATGTATGATGACTATATCAAAAAGTAGTTTAGGGATGTGACTTTAGCAACAGTATTAACATTTCAATGTGAATCACTTGTACTGGTAATAAAAAAATTGGGTACATTACTTTTGATTTTCTCTCATTAATATATTATCAGAAAATCTTTATTAAGCAACATTACTATTTATGCATTCATCAGTATATCATATTTTCAAAATTCAGCTAATGTTCATTTTAATATATAAAAATTTCAAAATCCAACCTCCATAAGCAACAAAATCTACAGAAAATCCATGTTTTGACAAAGAAAGAGCATGGTAACTCATTCGTGGGCTACGACCAATGTCACCCAAAACAACAAGGCAGACATGGTTTTCCTCCATACTATTCCATCGCCTAGCAAAAACTGCTAGCAAAATTAGGAATCTGTAAATGAAAAAAATAAACTTACATGAGTTTTTACATTTTAAACAACAGATACAGGTGTAGTACTTAATTTCATTTCACTTTTTGTCCCTGTATGCAAATACAAAGTCAACTAAGAACTATGATTAGTACTACAGCAGCATAATTGTTTTTGGACACTAGTGGTTTTGATGGATGTACAGGGTGATACAGCAATACAAATGATTTTAAAAACTCAATAATTAAATAAAGAATTAGTATTTGCCAAATTAAAAAAATTATGACATCATAAAGTGCATAGCATGCCATTTATATTTTGAAGATGATATCCTTGAGGTGATTTCTGTCTCCGAGCAGGGATTATAATCTTCCACACATTGCCCATGACACAGCATAGAATACTGACATATCGGAACCTTGGTTGAAACCAACTGACCTAATTAACTTGAGAAAACCTAGTACTTGGTTCACCAGTGAAAAAACTTGAAATCATGTTAGCACAATGGACTAATTTTACAGTTGTTAACCTTCCATTATCACCTTGAAAAAAAAAAAAAGAAAAAAAAAATTCTGGCTGATAATGTGATGAGTTACACCGATGAGGCAAAACATTATGACCACCTACCTAATATGATGTTAGTCCTTCGTGTGCAGCCAAAACAACTCGTACCCGGCGAGGCATGGACACTACAAGATTTTTAAATGTGTCTTGTGGTATCTGGTACCAACACGTAACCAGCAGATCCTTTAATGCCTGTCAGGTCCGTGGGTGAGACGCCACAGATCAGAGTTGCTGTTCCAACACAAACCACAGATGTTCAATGGGATTGATGTCTGGGGAATTTGGAGGCCAAGGCAATACTTTGGAAGTCTTCCTCATGTTCTGCAAACCAGTCTCGAACAATCCGGGTGGTGTGGCATGGCGCTTTATCTTGCCGGAAGACGGCACCGCTAGAGGGGAAGACAGTTGCCATGAAAGGGTGTACCTGATCAGCAATGATGTTTAGGTAGGTGGTAGACATCAGAGTGCCTGGAACATGGATAACTGGACCCAGGGTATCCCAGCATAACATCACCCAAAGCATGACACCGCTGCGAACTGGCTTGTTTTCGTCCCATGGTGCGTCCAGGCCCCATCACTTCCCCAGGTAAATGACACACACGTACCCAGCCGTCCATATGGTGCAACAGGAAATGCAATTCGTCAGACCAGACAACTTTCAATCACTCAAGGCCCAGTTTCAATGCTCACGTGCCCATTGTAGGTGCTGTCGCTGGTGAGCTGTGGTTAACATGGGCACTTAGAGCGGCCTGCAGCTTCACAGCCCCATTTTCAGCAGGGTTTGATATACTGTGTGTTGTGACACATTACTCCCATCACCAGCATTTCAATTACCGGCAGGTTGCGGCACAGTCAGTCACCCTTCTGTTGCCACATACCGATGTTTGTTTGTTTGGTATTTGGTTTTTAGGAGCATTAGCAACTAAGGCCACATTGCTCCAGGGATATGCAGTGGTCATTCCCTGACCTTTCTGCATCCTCCATATTTGGTGGTCAAGGGCTCAAACCCCGGTCTAATCAAAAAGCATGTGCTACACACTGCTTCTCCTGCCCACCTGGCTAAGGAGGCGCCTGCTACATACAGACAAGTGGTCCGTGCTCTGTGCAGTCGCATATGTTTATGCTCCTGTTCAATGAATAGTTTAAAGGGTTCATCTCAGCATCTTGTCAGGTTTTTGTTACCCATCGACTCAGTTTCTGGCATGCTTTTTCCTGAAGCAAGTTGTTACTACTAAATGATCAGGTAAACAACTTTATTTTCAATTTAAAAACTTGAATTGCATATCTTGTTTGTTCAGCCAAGCCCTTCATCGCATAATAGCCAGTACAAGATCATGCTGACCAGTGTCTTAGAGATCACCACCTCCCCGTAATCAGCTCAACCTGCAGGTAGTCTGTTTAAGTTGTCTCTCTGCAGTGGAGAACAACTACCCACTGGGTACTTAAAAGAAAGGAAAGTCGTGCTATGCTAAAATTAACTGATTGACAAAATACATCCACATAGAGTAAGAAGTGATTTTATTAGCATTAGTAGAGGCATTTGATGCAAGAAAGCAAGCTTATGCAGCATCAGCCAAAAAAAAAAAAAAAAAAAAAAACCCACTTCCACTTCACCCCTCTGTTCGTTCAAAATACCTGTCCAGCTGAGCCTTAAACTTATTTAGGCTGTCAACCTCCACCACAAGGGATGGAAGTCTGTTCCACCAACCAACCACCCGCTGGCTAAAGGCAAATTTCCGCACATCTATCCTACATCTGTCTTTCCTCAATTTGAATTTATGCCCTCTCAGGTGATTTTTCTGAGCTAGAGGAAGAATCCCATCAGCATTGAGCATGCTTAAACCATTCAAGGCTTTATACACCTCTATCAGATCACCTCGCTGGTGCCTAGTCTCCAGACACTGTAATTTGCAAAACTTAAGCCTTTCTTCGTAAGAGCACCCCTTTGTTCCATTCACTAATCTTGTTGCCCTTCTCTGTACTCGTTCCAGCAGCTCTACATCCTTTTGAAATGAGGCTTCCAGACCTGTATACAGTACTCTAGGTGTGGCCTGACCATCGCCTTATACGATGGCATAATCACCTCCTTATCCCTGCTGGAAAAATTCCTGTATATCATTGACAATACTCCATGAGCTACTCTTGCAGCCCGTCTGCACTGCTCAGAGAACTTCATATCTGCCTGCACAACCACCCCCAAGTCCCTTTCATTCTCTACCACTGTCAGTGTAGTGCCAGAGTTGATACGTTGCTCTGGGGTTGCTGTTTCCCATGTGTAGTACTTTACATTTGTCAATGTTAAACTTCATTTGCCACCTCTCAGCCCATCTGCTCAACCTTTCCAGATCCTGTTGCAGCAGCATAGTGTCAGTAGTGTCCTTGACAACCCTGCCAACCTTTATATCGTCTGCAAACTTGGACATTAAGCCCGATATACCATCATCAATATCATTTATAAATACAGAAAACAATAATGGACCCAACACTGAGCCCTGAGGGACTCCACTGATAACATCAGTCCACGATGAGCAGTTTCCATTGATTACCACTCTCTGTCTTCTCCCCCTCAACCACCCCTTTATCCATAGCAGCAATTTGCCTCCAATGCCACACTGCTCCAATTTGTGCAGCAGTCTTCCATGTACAACAGTATCAAAAGCCTTTCTAAGATCCAAATATATAATATCAAAGTTATTCCCTGCATCCAGTTCTTTTGTGACTGCATCATAGTATCCAGTCAAGTTGTCAGGCAAGACTTCCCCTTAACAAAACCATGCTGTGTCTGAGCTATAACTGAAGTCTTGTCTAAATGATCCTGCAGTGCTTCTTTAACCAGTGCCTCCATTAATTTTCCTGGAACAGAAGTTAAGCTCACAGGTCTATAATTACTTGTATCAGCCTTTGATCCTCCTTTGTGAATTGGGGTCACATTTGCACATTTCCAGTCTATGGGTACCTCCCCTGAGTCCAAGGAAGCTCTCATAATTATGGCTAAGGGTTTGCTTACTTATTGTTGCTGCCTCCTTTAATATAACTGGATAGATCCCATCCACCCCAGGTGCCTTTCTTGTGTTTATCTTCAACAGTTTCTCCTCCACTTTACTCCCAGTTATTTCAAGATTCTGTAGCTTACTTCTAGAGTTGAATACACCTCTGGCATTCCCCTCGCTGAATAACTCCTCATGTGTGAATGTCGATGAAAAATATTCATTTAGTTTGTTAGCTACCTGAGCAGGATCATCAACACTTGACCCACCAATATCAAGTGGACCAATCTGATCCATCCCCTTCCTTCTAGAGTTTACATAAGTAAAGAACTCTTTGCTGTTTTTCTTTGCATCCCTTGCCAAGGATTTCTCGTAATCTGCCTTCGCCTGCCTAACCAGTGTTGCCAACTCTTAATAATATTTCCCGCTAGCCACATACTCAAAATCCGCTATTTTTAGCACTTGACCCGCCAAATTTTTAAAATTTTCATTTGTTTGTACTTTGTAGTGAATAAAAACAAACAAACAAATAGTATATATAAATAGTTATTTATTTTCTGTTTTTAATATAAAATCAATATCTAAAAATCTAAATTAATTTCGAAATTCAATACCTCCTCATCATATGTTTCTTGTGTGCCTATTTTGCGAAGCACTTCTTCAGGTAAAACATAATTTTTACAACACTTTTCAACTCTTTTGAGCCCGTATCGTACTGATAAGATTGCATTAACCGTGCCAACACTCATTCTGTTGCGTGTTTTGTTATTTACTAGATTTATGTTGCTGAATATTCTTTCCACATCTGCATTGGATAATGGCAAAATTAAAATACCCAATGCAAATTCGCTAATTTCTTTAAATGGATTTTTACCGCTTGCATCTCGATATTTCGAAACTTCTGACCAAAACTTCATTGTATTGTTGATGTTTTCCCATTTAACGAGAGTAATGTTTATATACTATTGCTCAATTTTTTCAATTTCTACTTCAGACAATTTTAAATTTTGTAATAAATTTATCAGTGGTTCTTTAATATATTGTTAACTGAGATTAATGACATTTTTTCTAATTCTTTTATGTTGTCCGGAAGGCGTTGTTTTAATTGTTGATACAAATCAATCAAGAAATTACGGCATCTCTCTCTTATTGCCATTTCATCTGTTGTTGTTGTGATAAGTTTATTCATTATTAATTCATTTATTTTTCTTTCATTATTTGGTAAAAACATTTTATTGGCAATCATCGACAATAGCATGTTTAAATCATGTAGTAATAATGTAGGATCGGCAGTATTTGATTCAAAAGATTTGTTTACTCTTTGTACTTCAGATAAGATAGGTTTTAAAATAAAAGATATGCTAAATTACTTTCATCTTTGAACATTGAATAAAGAAGTTCTGCAGTATAACATTTGTCAGTCAAACGAGTTATTCCAAAATGGGCTTTTAATTCAATATACTGTTCTAAAATTCTTGTTATAGCAACTTCAATGGATAACCACCTTGTTTGACACGAATGAACTATCTTTTTCGGATCTGCACCATCGTTTATGGCACTGTATAAATATTTGAATTGATTTTGTCGGCTGGTGGATTTACTAAACGCACGATTTTGCATTGCACGAGGGTTTCTAGGAATACAACTATCGTGCTATACGAGGACTGACTATACTAAGATATTATTACACTGTGGTTATTAGAAATAATTATTACTTATTACTCTTATTGCTCTGTGGTTATTAGAAACGTTGAAAGAGATGTCGGTAATTCGGATCGCATTTCTTGGAAGCCAAACAAATACGACGAAGAAAAATTATCCAATGCCATTCCTTCGCTGTTTCAAAAAAAGGCGTCATTAGAATTTTTTCCACATTTTTAGATTTGATTCAACAATTTAAAACTATGACCCAATGATCAGGTCGTTTGACCGCGAGCGTAACTACGTAAAATTGTTGGGGTTCTCCTCAGGGAAATCCAGAATAATATAAAACCGATTCTTCGCTTTATAAAAAAAAAAACTATGAAATATGATATCCCTACTATTTCAATTATGAAATATTTTTATTGTTAATTAAATAATTAATCGAACAATTAATTTAATATTTCTTAAATGAATATTTCTTAATATAAATGTTACATTGCCAAAATACATAAAATGCTAAACATTTATACTCTTCCCGCTAAAAAATCCGCTATCCGCTATTTCATATTTTTATCCGCTAAACCTGAAGCAATTCCGCTAAATCTAGCGGGAAAACCGCTAAAATGGCAACACTGTGCCTAACCTCCTTTGTAACTTGGTTGCATATCAACTTGTATCTATCATAGGCTTCTGTGTCATGTGTTAATTTGTATGTATCCCATGCATTTTTCTTCTCTGCCATATGCCTCATTAGTTCATCTGACATCCATTTTGGCCTAAACCTTGAACAATATTTCTTAGTTGGTATGTAAAGCCTAGTAGCTTCCAAGATACGTTCTTTGAATGCTTCCATTTTGAATTTGCTGTTGGTAACATCATCAGTTGGTCCCCTGTATAGAATTTAAATACTGTCTCAGTCCATCGTAGTCGCCTTTACGAAAGCAATAACCCTTTCCTTTACCCCTAATGGTAGTTACCTCTTTGAGTAAATCCCACTTCAGCACACTGTGATCACTGCCACCTAGTGGTTCATTTATCTGCAGATTCTTAATGCATGAAGAATCAGTGCTGATAATCAAATCAAGAGTATTACTCCCTCTAGTTGCCTCCCGAACATGCTGATGTAGAAAACAATCATCCAATAAATCCACAAAAGCCCTGCTAGTGTGTGAGTAACCAGCCCCCAAATTCCAGTCAATATCTGGGAAATTAAAATCTCCCATTATAAGACACTCTGATTTACTGGCCCACTCTATTTCCCTGTACAGTTCCTTATTATACTCAACAGAGTCATTAGGCCTATAGCACACTCCTACTCTCAATTTTGATCTCCCAATGTTTATGTCACATCAAACTGACTCCACACTGCACTGTCCAGCGATGTCGACTGGCTTCACTTCCTTGGTTTTTATGTGTTTCTTAACTAATAGCATAACCCCTCCCCCCTTCCTATCCTGTCTATCCTTTCTGTAGATGTTGTACTCCCCAAATTGCAGTTCTGCATCCCTTATATCTGTGTGAAACCACGTCTCTGATATCCCAACAATATCTGCCTTTGATGTTTTGAGCAATACCTCAAATTCATCAAATTTATTTACTAAACTCCTAGCATTGGTGTACACGCAAGTATACCTGCACCTGTTTCTATTCTTAGCTACCCTAACACAACCCATGTGTTTACTTGTACCGCAATGGCTCCCAGCAGTCTCTGAAATACCATGCATCTTGTTTTTCAGGCTTCTGCTCATTCTAATAGAAGCAGTGCAAGAATCTCTTTCACCTCTGCCAGTGGCTACTGTCAATCTATTGGTCTTTGTCTCCCCCCAAGCTAGCAGTTTTCCAACCCACCTAACACTGCCTCGATAGCATCAGCAAATATTCTTGCACCCTTTCTATTTAAGTGTATCCCATCCCTGTAGAAGCAATCTCTCCTGTTAACAAGTACAGTCCAGGCTGAAAAAAATTCTACCCCTTGAGCCTTGCACAATCTTTCCAGGGCCAAATTGATCGACAAGGCTCTCATCATATACTCCCTCCTATCGTGTCTGGGCAGTATTGCAGACACTTTCAAATTCAACCCTAATTCTCGGCTTTTGTTCAACAGTGACCTGTACTTGTTAAGTAATTCTGCCGGTCTCCTACTCTTAATATTATTAGTGCCAACGTGTACAACTATATCACCTTTTGTGCCCTTAAAAGATGATATTCGCTCTACAACGTCATCAACCTTTGCCCCTGGCAGACATACCCTGGTCCTGTTCCACCTATCTTTTTTACAAAGCATGTTCCCCGTTTCCCTGACAATAGAGTCACCAACAACTACTAGTTCCTTCGGGACCAGCGCATTCTGCCTTAGGGGTTGTCTCTGTGTCACGCGATGCCCAAGTGCAAGCTCTGGCGTTGATGTGGGCAGCTGAGAGCTTGATGGGGCCCCTCAATTTAGTTTCTTCGAGGGCATCCACCCTGTCCTTCAAGCTCTCATATAGGCCCACAAGAACGCCGAGTTGTTGCCTGATATCGATACACTCCTTGCATCGCGCACACACAAAAACATCCCCCTTGGCAGTATCATGTCCCGTACCCGATTGCTCTGCAAACATCAAGCAAACAGTGCATTTTATAAGGCTGTCAGTCAGAGGACAACTGCCCCCCTCAGTTCTGCTCTGAGCCACAGCACTTCCATTAGCTTGAGCCTTTTGCTTTGCTGCTCTGGTCTGAGCCATGATTCTATTAATTTATTAATTAATTATGTTATGTTATTAATTATATTACGTTTGTAATCTAAATCGTTATATGTATTTATTTAAACGTACAGTTTAACTGCTAATGAAGTTCAACTAACGCTATCTAGTATGGTATATAACCTACGGTATATCTAGTACGGTATCACAATGGCGGGAAAGTTACTAATGGTAGCGGTAGTTACGAACGGTAGTTACGAACACGTGGAAACCCTTACCGATACTTTTACAAGGCCGAGTAAAGAATAAATACACCAAATTAATCAAAAAATCACAAAATAATGTTATACTACTAAATTTAAATCAAAAGTTTTAGAAAAACAATAATTTCAAATCAATAAATAAGAAAAATCCACTTAGCGGCTTTGAACACGACCGTCACTAGTAGCCTCGTCAGCAGACTGTGTTCAGTCAAGTGTTCAACTGCTATTGCCTAGCAGTTGAACACTTTAGAAATAAGGAACTTTAGAAACTATACAGAACTTTCAGTAATTATATAAAAGAAAAAAAGAAAAAAAACTTGCAGACGCCTTCTGCCACGACGGAAATGCTATTTAAACATCTGTTCATTATTATTATTATTATTATTATTAGCTATATGGTGCAAGGAAATCTGAGGCTTATGCTGCACCAGCTAAAAAAAAAATTCCTGAGTTACCCTGAGAGAAAGAGAGTCAAAAGGGAATCACCAAGAAAGAGAAGAATGATGATATCCAGCTGAGGACCCTGGGTGTGCCGAGCCCATACTCATTACCAAGTTCCCCCTATTTAACAATTATTATGCCTGGTCGTGCAACCAAACAAACTTGCGATTGCTGCAAAAAAAATATTAAAATTTTTCTGATTTGTAATGGCCCCTGCAAAAGAATCCTGGGGGGGAGTGCTGTTCTGGAAGATTGATTCCAAAGATTAGTGATACAGCTTGAGCTAGATACGTCTGCAGTCGGTGCAAAATCAGTGTACCAAGTCTGGATAAAAACAACGCAGAGAGAAACAACACAACAAGCGACCTAATCTTTCTCACTCCTGCGGACTCGTCTGTCGAGGAGTCATGATTAGGCGAAACTGATAACCTAGAAAGTAGCAGGAAGCAAGACATTGAGACTGAAAGAAACAGGGGCAACCCTGAAGAGCACCCAAATACACCTTATGACAATGTTACAGTACTGGATCCAACACTCCCTGATGACCCTATCAGGGTCATCAGGGTCAAAACTTTCCAATGAGAACTGGAGGAGCTTACGACTGACTCCAGTAATCACATAACTACAGCCCTGAGAGAAAAGATAATTACCATCTGGTCAAAGATGGAATACTTATTGCTGAATATGGATATCGAATGCAAAAAGACTGTGACCAATTTAGAGGCTTATATGGAGGTACAAGGAAACCAAATGCAACAGTGCCCTCATTCGTACGCAGATGCGCTGAGGACCACTACTAAGCCGAGTAATGAGGCCTATGGCCAGACAACCAAAAGAAAAATATTATTAAAAACCCCAAATATAGTTATTGTAAAACCTATTGACAACCAAGAAATTAAGTCTAGCAAGGAAGACAAGAATACAGTTGTCAATAAACTGAAGCACTTTAAAACTATAAGAATTAAATCGATCAGGAAAACTCGAAATTTTGGGGTACTGATCGAAACTGAAACATAAAAGATCCTGCCATCTCGACACTCGGCCTTACTGCAGAACAATTGAAGAAAAAAAAGCCTCTCAGTAGTCATATTTGAAGTCAGCAAGGACTCCACACCTATGCAAATCACCGAGGAACTATACTACTGTTATTTATCCGTTTCAGATGACCATGTAATGGCCTCATTTGATGTAGCATCTCTCTTTACTTCAATCCCGGTACAACTAGCCATCACACATATGCAAAGGAGAATCTACACAACGACCAGATCCTAAGCAGCAGATCTTCAAGCATCTCACCCTGACTCGGCCCCAGAAGAGCTTATTAAGCCAAAATTTCATAAAAAGTCTAGTCTGATAATAATGTCAACTGGATGGTGGAGTTAACCCCCCCCCCAGCTTGGAATACAATAAAAAATCAAGATAGAATATATATATAGACTAGGGCAATCATCATTTTAAAGAACACGTGGCTGTCCCAAAGTGTTTCAACTGCTGCAGGTTTGGCCACACCACACACATCTGCACTCAGGCTGAGTCAACCTGTGGGCACTGTGCCCAGAAGGGACATCACTATAAGGACTGCCCCAACAAAACCAGCGAGCCTGTGTGCGCAAACTGAAAACTGCGCAAAACTTCCTCATAATCACTCAATAAGAGACAACAGTTGTCCAGTTTATCTAAGTGCAAAGCGAGCACAACAAAGTAGAACCGATTATGGGCCTATGCCTTAAACAGTTCAACACCCAACAGAGCAAATTCATCAAACTTAATGTGCAGCGGGCTAAGGTAGTTCCAGACCAGCTAAAAGTAATTATAAATGAGGAAAATATCAACATCATGATCCTTCAAGAACCTTATATCCATGCCAAGCAGGTGCAGGGTTACCCACTTGCATACAAGATAATCCAAGCAGATAATGAAACTTCCTGGGTGGCAATTGTAGTCAGGAACCCAGAACTCACCACCACCAAAATATCAAGTCTCTGCATATCCTGGGAAGTATGCCTGCATGTCATAGGTTCCCTTGGAACCTGTTATGTGGTTTCTATATACAGTATAACAGACTTGGAGAGGATATTCTATAACAATAAACTATCTGAAAAACATAGTGGCCCTCTTTCCCAATGAAAAAATTATCGTTGGGGCAGTTGTAAACTGCCATTCTCCTGCTTGGTTTGTGGGGGTCTGATGACCATAGTGGCACCCGCAATGGGCAGTGATTGGAACAGTTTATCTCCAATTTACAGCTTATCGTATTAAATAGGCCACACAATTTGCCAACATTTTCATCCACTCTCTGGGAATCAAATATTGATATCCCCCCTGGCAGCAGAGAAGGCTGGCTACATCTCTGGACCACTTCGGACCACTGGGCCATAAACTTCCAAATGTCTAGAATCCAACAGTAACCATTGAATCCCAAACTCACACTAAACAGAATTAAAATAGAAAATGCTAACTGGGAAAACTTCATAGCAGCTCTGGACATCTCTGTCATGCAACTCCTGCGGGGGACTTTAACTTGCTGGATCCAGAAGTGCACCAGAGAACTGTTACCAGGGTCATTACAAATGCTTGTACTACAACCTTTAAATGAAAAAATCTGCTCCCAGCACTGTTCCCTGGTGGTCCCCAGAGCTGCAGCGCCTCCACAGAGATGTAAATAGTAAAAGGAAAGCTTTTCAAAGGAGATCATAGAGATCATGGCCGCAGCCAGAGGTGGAGGTCTTGAGACAACAATACAGAATAGCCAGGAACACCTATATGGTTCTAATCTGCCAAAGGAAAAGGACATCTTGGGAGCATCTGGTGGCATCGACTGGGATACCGACCCTTGGGGGGTTGTATATAAAATTACCACCAATAAATTCCCCAGGGGAGAGGTTCTGACAACCACTCTGAACACCACAAAGCACAATAACAACTACCTGGGAGCAGACAATTAATAATATACTGAATACCATTTTCCAGGCACCAATCTCTGACCTCATACTAATACAAGCCCAACTGTGTGCCTCAATCAGGGCTATACCACGCAGGAAACCGAAGAGCCCTTCACCCTGAAGGAACTTCATCGAGCAGTACTGAAACTCAAGGACAGAAAATGCCCAGGTCCTGACCTTCTGGAGTACAAAATTGTCAGAAGAGTAGCAGACTACAAGCCATACTTACTGCTGAATCTTTTTAACCACTGTCTAGCAAAAGGATCCTTTCCATTTGATTGGAAGACAGCTAATCTTCGACCTCTCCTCAAAAATCTGAATAAACTGCCACAACAGCCAACATCATACAGACCAATTGCCCTTCTAACTATTCTCAAGAAACTCTTTGAGAGACTCATCTTCTTCAGAATTCACAGGTATTATACAAACACAAACCTACAGGCCGACAACCAGTATGGATTCCATCAGGGGTGCTCGACAGTAGACACACTAAATAACCTGATAACATCTTTTCAATCCACACCTGAAAAACACTTCCTTGTAATTGCAGTCGACTTTGCCGGGGCATTCAACTCACTTTGGTGGCCAAGCATCCTCGGCAGGCTGAGGCAAGCACATATTCTTTATTCCTCAAAATCTCTACTCCTGCATTAAAAACTATCTATGTGACAGATCTGTCAGTGTAGAGACTACCTACTCCAGGGTGATCAGAAAGATCCACAGGGGATGCCCACAGGGCTCGGTCCTAGGACCAGCTTTCTGGAACATGGTCCTAAATAAGTTCCTAAATCAAGATCTTGGGCATGTTAAGTCCCAAGCCTATGCAGACAATTTGATCCTTTCCGTGCCTGATTAAGATCAATGCCACAACCATCAAGTGCCACACCCAGCTTAAGCACCTTTGTGTAATCCTGGACTCAAAACTGTCCTTCCTCCCACACCTACAGTATATCCAAAAGAAGATAAGAAATTACACAGCATTGGTGGCAAGGGTCACCTGCGGGGACTGGGGTCTAAACCGACGTACCCTAGCCCTGTTTTACAGTCTTTATTCCAGCCATCTCATATGCTGCAGGGGTCTGGTTTCACCGGGCAACTACAACTTAGCAACTACTACAAAGAACAATACTACTTACTATCACCAAAGCTTGCTGCACAGTGAACACTCCTGCTCTCCAAGTCCTCACTGGAGTCCTCCATCTAGACTTTGAAATAATTAGATGCAGCATGTTGTATCATCTGTCCAAAGGAATCTCCACTACCACCAGTGGATTCACCACTAACCTAGCAATCAATCGCAAGACAGAGAAAAGGCACCTTCTTGCACACCTGCAGCAGGTCTGGCAGAACAGATGGAAGACATCCACTAAGGGAGTAATTACAAAGAAATTCATCCCTGAAGTAACGCTGAAGTTCCCAAGCTGGTTTTCCCTTGGCCTGTACATAACGTACCTCCTCACAGGCCATGGGTTGATACAAGAAAAATTAACATCTCTGGGCATCACAGATGATCCACGCTGCCACTGTGGCACTGACGAATCTTGGCACCATATAATGTATGACTGTCCTGATTATGAAGACTTGAGATCTATTCTGATCGCAAAGATTATTAATTTGCCAAAGGCCCAGGAACGTATACTAATTCATATCCATGACAATTATAAATACTTCACCACTTTTGCACAGGATGTAACTTCAACAGACAAAGAACATTAAGGAACCTAAACCACCAAGACCAATAACTTGAGACAGATTCTGGTCACCCCTCTCCAGTAGCATCAAACGCCTACCTCATCGAAGCTCAATTGAACTGAAATTCACTTCCTTCATCCAAATTCCATCGGGCTGATATCTGCAAATGAATCTGCAGGCAAAATCAACCTGTACTTGATCCCACTCAAGACCCCAAACCCAGACACTGGAGACACCAGCAGCTTTTCTACCACAAGCCACATTGGCAATCAAACCTAGCACTCTAGCCTGGTTTTCTTTTACTCTCCTCCCCAGCCGGAGGGAGGATATTGGTTCCGGTCTCCCCCCCCAGCACCCCTTCTTCTGCTGGTGAGGCATTGCCCTGCCTCACTGAATTTCTAGAGTTGCCTTCTTTATCGTACCCATACCTCTATCTTTTTCCCCCAGGCTTCAGTCTCCCCCCCTACTCTGTCTTACTTGCAGTGTACATCCCACACAACTTATCAATTAATAATGTCCAAATTTAAACCTCTCTTAGCTTTTTATATTCTAGTGTTAACCCCCTTTTTTATTTATTTATCTATTTTTTTTTTTTTCACGTAGGCCCTTGCCACTGAAATCTTTGGAAACTAGGTGGCAGGGCCTGCCAGAGTACAAAAAATGTACTGGGAACCTGACCTGCCTCCCCGGGGCCAAGTGCAGTAATGATGGGTCCCAACGGCTAAATGGTCAGAAGAACAACAGTATACAGCACTACACATCCGTCCATTCCCCACACACTTTTTAAATCTCTGGCCTTCACAGAGTTCTGTTCTACACAAACAGAGTACACAACACGGAGATGGGGGAACTCCTGGTGCCGTCAGACAACTAACACACTTTGCACATATTGCCACATACCATCCAGAAGAGTCTTTGCTCACCTCGAGCCATGGTTGTCCAACACCTTAACAACGGTTCGTGGGCTTTCCCTCCTCGGACCACTTTTGGTAGGTACTAACCACGGCTGACCATGAGAACCTCACCAGCCGTGCCATTTCAGATATGCTCTGACCCAGTCGTCTGGCCATTAAAATTTGGTCTTTGTCAAACTCGCTTAAGCCTGCTGCCTTTCCCATCTGAAGAACAAAAGCAACACTGATTAACAGAGCTCAATATCAGGTGTTTTTTATACCATGTCCTGACCCGTGCCATAATTCACCTGCAGTTGCTTCGATTTGCATAACAACTCGCTGGTCGTGATGTTTTAGCTGATCGGTGTACATGCTCTAGAATAGGAACAGGGTATGCCTGCCAATAGTTGATGACATTGTAGAGCAGATATCATCTTTTAAGGGCACAAAAGATGATATTGTTATACAATATCACCTTATGTGCCTTAAAAAATATTGTACAGGGCAATTTATTCAGAAGTTAGAGTGAAATTTGAGTGTCTGCAATTCTGCCCACACATGATAGGAGGGGTTATATGATATTAATTAATTTGTCAATCAATTTGGCTCTGCAGAGATTGTGCAAGGCTTGAGGGTAGAATTTTTCCCAGCATGGTCTGTGCTTGTTAACAGCAGATACTGCTTCTGCAAGGACATGATACACTTAAATAGAAAGGGTGCAAGAATATTTGCTGATGCTATCAAGGTAGTATTAGGTGGGTTGGAAAACTGCTAGTTTGGAGGGATACACAGACTAATAGAATAACTATAACCACAGGTAGAAGTGAAAGTGATTCTTGCATTGCTTCTATTGAAATAATGAGCAGCCTTGAAAGTAAGGTTTGGGGATTTCAAGAATTTCTGGAAGTCATCATGAAATAAGAAAATACATGGGCTGTGTTAGGGTAACTAGGAGTAAAAACAGGGGGATGTACACTTGCATGCACAGTAATTCTAGGAGCACAGTAAATAAATTTGAAGTTTGATATTGTTGGAATTTCAGAGACATGGTATCACTTAGATATAAAAGATGCAAAATCTGAATATGGGGAGTACAATAGAAAGGACAGACAGGATAGGAGAGGGAGGGATTATAATCATAGTTAAGAACACACAAAATCTAATGCAGTACATCTAGACATGGGTGGCCAGTGCAATGTTGAGTCAGTTTGGTAAGACATAAGAACTGAGAAAGCAAAAATTAGAGCAGGAATGTGTTTTAAGCCTAATGACTACAACAAACAGCTGTACAGAGAAATAGAGTGGGCCAGTAAATCAGAATGCTTATAAAGGGGATTTTAACTTTCCAGATACTGACTGGAACTTGTGGGTGGGTCTCTACTCACAGACTAGCAAGACTTTTGTGGATTTACTGGATGACTATTTTCTACAGCAGCAGCATGTTAGAGGGGCAACAAGAAGCCATAATACTCTTGATCTAATTATCAGCAGTGATTATTCATGCATTAAAAATCTGAAGATAAAAGAAACACTAGATGGCAGTGATCACAGTATACTGATGTGGGATTTATTTAAAGATGTAACTACCATCAAGGGTAAAGGGAGTAGTTTTTTCTTTCATAAAGGTGACTACAGTGGTCTCAGACAGTTTTTAAATTCTATACAGTGAGATCCGCTGATGTTGTTACCATCAGCATATTCCAAAGGGAAAGCATTCAAAGAATTAATCATAGAAGCTATGATTAATTCTTTGAATAGGCTTCTCATACCAAATAAGAAATAATTCTTCAAGGTATAGGCCAAAATAGATGTCAAATGAAGTGATGAAACTCATGCCAGAGAAAAAAAATGCATGGCATACATATAAATTATTGGTCAAATCAATAAAAACTTATGCTGGATATAAACTAGTCTATAATCAAGTCACACAGGAGGTTAGGCGCAAGCAAAGGCAGATTACAATAAATCTTTGGTGAAGGATGCAAAGAAAAACAGCAACGCCTTATTTATTTAATGTAAACAATAGAAAGAAGGAAGAGGATGAATCAAATTGGTTTCCTTGATATCAATAGTTTGAGTGTTGATGCTTCTGCTCATGTTGCTGGCAAACTGAATGAGTATTTTGCATCTACATTCACCATGAAGAACTCTTTAGGGAAGGGTATGCCAGAAGTTTATCAAATTCTAATAGAGAGCTGAATGATTTTGTATTTGTTTGTTTTGTTATTTGGTTTTTAGGAGCATTAGCAACTAAGGCCATATTGCTCCGGGAATATGCGGTGGTCATTCCCTTGACCACCGCATCCTCCGTATTTGGTGGTGACGGGCTCGAACCCCAATCTAATCAAGAAGCGTGTGCTATGCACACTGCTGCTCCTTCCCACCCAGCTACGGAGGCACCTGAATGATTTTGTAATAACTGAGAAGAAAGTGGAAGAGAAATTGTTGAAGTTAAACATACAAAAGGCATCTCGGTGAATGGGATTCATCCAATTAAATTAAGGGAAGCAGCAAAGAAAATAAGCAAACTCTCAGTCATAATAATGACAGCATTCTTGGATTCAGGGGACGTCCTCACAGACTGGAGAAGTGCAAATGTATCCCCAACTCGCAAAGGAAGGGGGACGATCAAAGGGTGACATGAGTAATTACAGATATGTTAGTTTAACTTCTATTCTGGGGAAAATAATGGACTCACTAGTAAAAAAAAGTATTGCTGGATCATCTAGACAAGGCCACAATTATACTTCAGACACAGAATTGGTTTGTTAATCAAATTAGCCAAACAAGATAGGATACTATGATGCAGTCACAAAGTAACTGGATGTAAAAAATAATTTTGATATCATATACTTGGATTTCAGGAAGGCTTTTGATAATATTGCGCATAAAACCTGCTGTACAAATTAGAGTAGTGTGGCATCAAGTGCAAGTTACTACTATGGATAAAGGAATGATTGAGTGGGAGAAGACAGAGTGGTAATCAATGGGCATTGCTCTTTGTGGACTAACGTTTTTAGTGGCATCCCCCTGGGTTCGGTGTTGAGCCCATTGTTGTTTTCTATATTTATCGATGATATTGATAAAGGCATATCAGGCTTAATGTCCAAGTTTGCTGATGATACAAAGGTTGGTAGGGTGGGTAATGACAGTATGCTACTATAACAGCATCTTGAAAAGTTAGGCAGATGGGCTGAGAAATGACAATTGAAGTTTAACATTGATAAATGCAAAGCACTATATATGGATAGTAGTAACCCTAGAGTAACATACCAACTGTGTAGAGCAGTGCAGAGAGGCTGCCAGAGCAGCTCATTGGGTTCTTGTCAATTATATACAGGAATTTTGCTAGCAGGAATAAGGAAGTGATTATCCCACTATATAAGGCAATGGTCAGGCCGTAACTTGAATGAGGTAAACAGGTCTGGAGGTCTCATTTTAGGATGTAGATCTGCTAGAATGGGTGCAGAGAAGAGCAACCACATTTGTGAAGAGAACAAACATTACCAAGAAAGGCTTCAGTTTTGCAAATTGCAGCATCTGGAGACTAGGCACCTGCAAGGTGATCTGATTGTGGTGTTTAAGGCTTTGAATGGTTCAAACAAGCTCTTTAGGTTCAAACAAGCTCTTTTTTTAGGGGTGGGGATGCCAGAAGCGTGTCAAATTCTAATATAGAGATGAATCATTTTGTGATAACAAAGTGGAAAGTGGAAGAGAAATTGTTAAAGCTAAACATAAAAACAGTCACCGGGATTGGATGGGATCTATCCAATTATATTAAGGGAGGTGACAAAACATGTAAACAATGTATGTAAAACTACAGCCATAATTATGTTGTTATTTGGTTTTTAGGAGTATTAGCAACCAAGGCCATACTGCTCTGGGGATATGTGGTGGTCATTCCCTGACCTTTTTGCATCCTCCGTATTTGGTGGTCACGGGCTCGAACCCCAGTCTAATCAAGAAGCGTGTGCTACGCACTGCTGCTCCTGCCCACCTGGCTACAGAGATGCCCCAGCCATAATTATGTGAGTATCCTTGGATTCAAAGAAGGTCCTTATGGACTAGAGATATAAGAATCACAAAGGGGAAACAAAGAGTAATATAAGTAATTACAGACCTGTTAGCTTGGCTTCTGTTCCAAGGAAAATAATGGAGTCACAGTATGGATTTGTTAAGCAAGGGATCTTGGCGGACCAATCTGACTGAAAAGAAACTAGATGCAAAAAATAATTTTGACGCCATATACTTAGATTTAAGAAAAAATTTTGATACTGTTGCATACAAAAAGACTGCTATACAAATTGGAGCAGTGTGGCATTAGTGGTACATCCCCAGAGGTTCAGTACTGGCCCACTGTTGTTTTCTACATTTATTAATGATATGGATGAAGGAGTATCAGGCTTAATGTCTAAGTTTTCAGATGATGTGAAGGTTCGCAGGGTGGTTAATGCCAATAATTAGGGTATGCCTCTGCAACAAGAGTCAGAAAAATTTGGCGGATGGGCCAAGACATGACAATTGAAGTTTAATATTGACAAATGCGAGGTACTTCATATTGGAGCAGCAATCCTAGATTAATGTACCAACTTTATAGGTGCCTCCGTAGCCAGGTGGGCAGGAGCAGCAGTGCATAGCACACGCTTCTTGATTAGACCGGGGTTCGAGCCCGTGACCACCAAATACAAAGGATGTAGAAAGGTCAGGGAATGACCACTGCATATCCCCAGAGCAATATGGCCTTAGTTGCTAATGCTCCTAAAAACCAAATAACAAACAAACAACTTTATGGAACCACACTCAGATGTGGAGAATGATAGAGACCTGAGAGTAATAGTGCAGTCAGATATGAAGTTCCCTAAGCACTGCAGAAAGGCTGCCATTGCTGAATATCATTGACAAGATCCCACATGGGGTCTTGTCAATGATACTCAGGAATTTTTCCAACAGAGATAAGATTATCCCATTGTTTAAGGCAATGGTTAGGTCACATCTTGAGCAATGCATACAGATGTGGCCTCATTTTAGGAAGGACATGAATCTGTTGGAACAGGTGCAGAGAAGAGCAACAAGGTTAATGAGAGAAACAAAATGGTACTTTTAATAGCAAAAGCTTCAGTTCTGCAAAGTGCAGCACCCGGAGACTAGGCACCTGTAAGAGTTCTCACTGAGGTATTTAAGTATTTTTTGAATGTATTGCATAAGCTCAATGCTGATGAAATCCCTCCTCTTGCTCAGACTACACGCACAAGGGGCACAAATTCAAATCGAGAAAGGATAACTGCAGGTCAGATGTACAGAAATTTGCCTTCATCCAGTGGGTGGTTGAAGCCCCATTAAATATTGTAGAGGTGGGTAGTAGTTTAAATAAATTCAGAGAACTAGACAAACTACTCAAGGGAATGTATAGGTGATATGGGAATTTTTTTAAATTTTTATTTTGTCTGATGCTGTATAAGCTTGTTTTCTTGTATCATTTGCCACTACTAATACTAATGTACAATTTTAAAAGAAATTTTTTTTTTTATTAACCCAAGGAGGGTTTCTATTTTTTAATTTGATTTTTTTTTAGCTTGTTCTTTACTTGTGGCAAAGATTAATGCCACAAGTAAAAATAAAACAAATGCAAAAGTTAAACACTGTTAATAATAACATAGTATTATTGCATATTTACTTTGCAATTTCTGGGGAAACCACTGATGGTATGCAAAAACTAAGGTCATATTTGGGATCAGCATATCCATGAAGAAATGCAGATAAATAGAATCTTAATGTTATTAGAAAGGATGTTTGTTTTGGCTGATGCTATATGAGCTTTCTTACTTGCATCATTTTGCTATTAATACACTGATATATTAATAATTAATATTAATTTAAACCACTACTACTAATAATAATAATATTGAAATTTTGGGAAATTTGTACCAAGAGAAGCAGCAGAAAGAAGCAAAAACAATAAAAGAACAGAGGACATACACAACTAATTCCCACAGCACTTACTGACCAAAATGTGGTTAGAGAGACAGATGAGGGAAAATGGAAAGCCTTCTCTGATAATCCATTCTCCTCAGACAGAAGTTAATGAGCAAAACATATCAGATGTTATATAAATATCACATATAATTCTAGATGTCGTTGTTGTTTGGTTGTTTCATGGTGCCCTAGCAGCTTAGGCCATAATGTGGCAAGTTATATAGTTGCAGGGGAGACTGAACATACAACTCATAAAATGCAACCGGGAAGAGTTCCAGAATGACAAAAATAAGCCAAGATTTTGTTTCCAACATTACCAAAACGCAATAGAACTCAGATCACCCTGGAAGCGAAACAATAGAAGGAATCAGGCTGCATTCAAAAGAGGTTTCTGTGCAATTGACCATGTACAAATCATCACTCAGAGAGTGATGCAGAAAATATAAGATACCATGGTGCATTCTATTCACAGGCTTTAAAAAAGCCTTTTGGTATCTAACATAATGCATATTCTTCAACCATCATAAGAAAAAGTTCTGCTGTCATTGACCCAAAATAGATACCAATAATTGGGATCAACACAAATCACTTTGCTCAATAAACCCACTAAAATTTGTATTCAAAGGAGAGTAGGAGATGCTGTCTACCCAGATTTGTCCATACGTGTCTTGTAGAGCTGAGGAAAATGGACTCCAATGGGGGCATGCCACTCAGAGCACATTTACAAGCTTTCCTTTTTAACACTATCAGGATTCCATTTAAACATAAAGGCTCACGCACAACTTTTATTATATTTAATATTGGCAATTGAAAAAAAAAAAAAAAAAAAAAAAATTGAGGTCCTACATAGTGCCTAACTATATGAATGTTACTGCATTTATTTGTAGATTCATCTATTTTGTGTAAAAAATATGCCAGAATGTGAAGAGGTTAACTATCAAACAGAGATCACTGGCAAAAATACACAGCAATGTGAAAATGGTCACGTCTAGCAGGAATCACTAAATAAATGTACAACTGCCCACAAATTCTCCTAGTATTTGCCAGAATTCCAATCCTTATCTCAGTAACAGACTATACTCTTAAAATAATTCTAGGTAAATAGAGGTTAATGTTTAAATATTAGTTTTATTGTGATGCATTCTCTTTTATCATTGTTCCACAAAATTCATTTAAAATTGCATGACCTGCAAAAATGAATAAAAGCAGTCAGCTAACATTAACATCAATGCTATTATTAGTACATCACAAACAAAATATAGGAATTCCAATCACTTACCCCAAACTGTATAGTGTAATGAGACAAAGAAGGGGAAACGAAGGCCAAGTAAATAAGATATCTTCAAAGGCATATCCAAACATCATACGTCCCTACAAATGAAGAATCAACATATACATTTAGACTCACAACAATAGTTTGGTAAAATCAAAAGTTCTGACAATAAATCACATAAAAATTCACATATATGGTGGATGTTCAAGTTTAATAATACTATTTCAGTTTTCTACACCTATCCTGATATTCTTAATACCTTTCCAACTGATTCACAACCAGTAAAATACTGGGCAGAAATGTATTTAAATTCTTTCTCGCCTCCACTCTAACAAATGTAAAGTTAAGTAGCAAAGGTTGTGGACTATATTTCAGAGCAGGCATTTAAGCAATTTGAAAACTCTAATGACAGATATAGCAATTTTCAACATGTGAGAGTGAGTGAGACAAAAATACTACAATTAACAATTTCTAACCTTTCCAGTAAATTCTAATGAATAAATGAAACACTCTCAGAACTACATGTGAATGATTATCAAAGCAGCGGCAGGCTAATATTGACACAGCAATTAATATTCCAAATGAATGTTCCTATACCTACAAATAAAATTGAACAGCATGCTCAAGTTTATTTACACTTCAAATATGCTGCTCAAAAACAAAAAGTTGCATGCTTGAAATGAAAAGTCACAGAACATGATTCATTGGGAAATAAAGCCAAGCATGAGACAAAAGTTACAGAAATGGTTGAGAAAAGTGATTAATCTGGCATTTTAACAAAGAAGTAACAATGTACATAGATCCATACACTACTCAATGGAGAGATAAAAATAACAGCTGCTTCCAATGCAGGAATATGTCAGGGAAAGGTTACATTAGTCCTTTGGTGTCTCTACAATGATTTCAGTCTCTGTGTGGTGATCCTTGCTGATATTTTCTCTCACTATCACTGTTAGCAGATTCAGTTCTGCAAGACTGCTAACATTTGTTGCACTGGATTCGCCTCTTTCCCTTGAAATTTCCCTCTGTGAGGTGTGATCTAGATCGATATTCTGCTGTTGAACATGTGGATAGTGCTATTGTTAATGAATAACTTTTGCAATAATTTGGAATAATTCCTTCCCAAAGACAGGAAATTCATGCCTGAAAGCTGCCATGTTTGGCAAAACTGCAGAAAGATGTTGCACTACTAGAAAGAGTACAGAGAAGGGCAATGAGATTAGTGAGTGGAACAAAGGGTTGCCTGTTACCAGGATAGGATTAATTTCTGCAAATTGCGACATCTGGAGATAAGGCACCTGCGAGGTGATCTGATTGAGGTGTATTAGGCCTTGAATGGTTTGAGCAAACTTAATGCTGATGGAGTTCTTCCTCTTGCTCAGATTCTGCACCTGAGGGGGGGGGGCATAAATTCAAATTGAGGAAAGAGTTGTAGAATAGATGTGCAGAAATTTGCCTTTAGTCAGCGGGTGGTTGATTGCTGGAACAAACTTCCACCTGCTGTTGTGGAAGTTGACACCTTAAATAAATTGAAGGCTGAACTAGACAAACTTTTGGAGTGAATGGATAAGTGTAATGGCAATTTTTTTTTTTTTTTTTTTTTTTGGCTGATGCTATATAAGCTTGCTTTCTTGCATCATATGCCTCTACTAATGTACTGCTAACACTGCACCCATCCCATATCATCTGGATGTACTGCCTTACATTTAATGTTTCTGAACTAAAAGTATAACCACTTTACCTCTCCTGTCTTGTCTGTCCTTACTAACATGCCTGGCGCCTCGGTAGCCAGGTGGGCAGGAGCAGCAGTGCGTAGCACATGCTTCTTGATTAGACCGGTGTTCGAGCCCATGAGCCACCAAATATGGGGGTGTGGGAAGGTCAGAGAATGACCACTGCATATCCCCAGAGCAATATGGTCTTAGTTGCTAATGCTCCTAAAAAAAACCAAACAACAAACCTAACATGCCAACATATGGTAAGTAACGTACATTGGTACTTAAGTAATGTACCAACTGTGTGGTACTCGGGGTAGTGGAGGGTATATGCCATAAACCCTCTGGATTTTTTTCGGTGAATAGTGTATACCTTCTGGATTTTTAAAGTCTTAAAAAAATAAATATTATTAAAATATTTACTGATGATTAAAAAATAAATTTATTAAGTTTATTTATAAATAAATAAATTTATATATATATATACACACACAGGTATACACTGTATACCCTCTGGAATTTGATTAAAAAGTCTGATATGCACAGTATATGCTCTGCTTTTTGTAACATTCATAGAGTATACCTTCTGCTAATTTTACGACCATAGCACTGGTGGTACTACACTCAGGTTAGTGTAAAATGAAAAAGAACTGGGAGTAATTTTGCAGTCGGATATGAAGTTCTCTGAGCAATGCAGACAGCCTACCTAGACAGCTCATGGGGTTTTGTCAATGACATATAGGAACATATAGGAATTTTGCTAGCAGGGATAAGGTAATGGTCAGGCCACATCTTGAGTACTGCACAGAGGTCTGCATTCCTCTTTAGGAAGGAAATAAAGCTGCCAAAACAAGTACAGAGAATGGCAATGAGATTGGTGAGTGGAACAAAGGGGTGCTCTTGCCAAGAAAGGCTTTAGTTCTGCAAATTGCAGAGTCTAAACACTAAGCACCTGAAAGGTGATCTCATTAAGGTGTTTAAGGCTTTGAATGGATTGAGCAAGCTCAATGCTGATGGGATTCTTCTTCTCACTCAGACTATACACAAGGGGACACAAATTCAAACTGAGGAATAGCGGTTGCAGAATAGATGCGCAGAAGTTTGCCTTTAGCCAGGTGGTTGATTGCTAGATTAAACTTCCATCTGTTGTTTATGGATGCTTAAATAAATGTATGGAAGAACTAGACAAACTATTAGAGGAAATAAATATATGAAATGGTAAGTGGCATTTTTTTTTGATGACTCTGTATAAGGTAATAGTAATAATATTCACCATATAGAGCAAGGAAGCCACAGGCTTTTGCTGCACTAGCAAAAAAAAACCAACCAAGTAAATAAAAAAAACACAAATTATGTGCTTCCCTTCTCACACAGGTAAGTATCCTTTGAATTTATTCAAACTGTCAGCCTCAATTACCTGCGAGGGTAACTTGTTCCAGCAATTAACGACTCTAGCTAAAAGAAAACTTCCTACAATCTAATCTACACCTCAAGCCCTGTAATTTGAATTTATGATCCTTAGGTCTGGAATTGTTTAGAACAGTGAAAAGTCCACCTTCATAGATTTTACTAATCTTTCTCTTAGAGCCTTATAAATCTCAATCAAGTCACCTCTGAAGTGACTGGTTGCCAAGCTCTGTAGCCCACATAATTGGAGTCTTTCCTCACACGGTCGGCCTTCTGCCAATTATCTCACAATTCGATTTGCCTGTCTTCAGACCCTTTCAAGAAGCTCGATGTTTTTTTCAGGTGAGGTCTCCAAACTTCAACACAGTATTCCAAATGTGGTCTTACAATTGTCTTATACAGTGGGATTATGACCTCCCTATCTCTAGAGGATAGAGTTCGGTAAATAGTTAATAGGACTACATGGGCTTTCCTGGCTGCCTTTTCACACTGTTCAGAAAACTTCATATCTGCCCATATCGTAACTACCAGATCCCTTTCCACCTCCACCTCCTCCTCCTCCCCTGTTTTTAATTCAACAACACCAAGTGTATAATTTATTTGTGGGTTGCTATTCCTCAAGTGTAAGACCTTGTATATAGCAGCATTAAAATGTAGCTGTGACTTCTCTGACCATCTTTGAAGTCTGTTCAAGCCATCCTGAAGGGATGCTGCTTGGCTCTGATCTTTAATAACTCTGTCAATCTTTACGTCATCTGCAAATTTTGACATTGCACCTTTGTTGATGTCAATTATGAAAATGAGAACCAATAGTAGTCTAAGAACAGATTCCTGAGGGACCCAACAACCCTTGACTTTACACCAATCTCAAGAATATCCATTAATCACAAACGTGCAGCCACCCAGCAATCCATCTTACAATCTTACCAGTAATCTGAACCTGTTCAAGCTTATGCAGTAACCTCTCACAAGGGACTAAGTCAACTGCTTTGCTAAAATCCAAAAAACTATGTTGAAAATATTCCCTTAGCAGCTCATAATTAACTCTGTCAAAATAGCCCACTAAGTTGGTTAAGATTTACCCTTAACAAAGCAATGCTGTATGTTCTTCAGAATGCCATATCTATCTAAATGTCCATGGATTACACTCTTACTGCCTCTAAGATTTTTTCTACCACTGAAGTCAGACTAACCGGTCTGTAGTTACCAACATCACCATTAGCATTAGTATAGGCATATGATGCAAAAAAGCAAGCTTATGCAGCATCAGCCAAAAAAAAAAAAAAAAACTTCCACTTCACCCCTCCATTTGTTTGAAATACCTGTCCAGCTGAGCCTTAAATTTATTTAGACTATCAACTTCCACAACAAGGGATGGAAGTGTGTTCCACCAACCAACTACTCGCTGGCTAAAGGCAAATTTCTATACGTCTATCCTACATCTGTCTTTCCTCAATTTGCATTTATGCCCTCTCAGGTGATTATTCTGGGCAAAAAGGAAGAATCCCATTGGCATTGAGCATGCTCAAACCATTCAAGGCTTTATACGCCTCTATCAGATCACCTCGCCGGTGCCTAATCTCCAGACACTGTAATTTGCAAAACTTAAGCCTTTCTTCGTAAGAGCAACCCTTTGTTCCATTCACTAATTTTGTTGCCCTTCTCTGTACTCATTCCAGCATCTCTACATCCTTCTTGAAATGAGGCCTCCAGAACTGTATACAGTACTCATGGTGTGGCCTGACCATTGCTTTATACAAGGGAAATCACCTCCTTATCCCTGCTAGAAAAATTCCTGTACATCATTGATAAGACACCATGAGCTACTTTTGCTACCCGTCTGCACTGTTCAGAGAACTTCATATCGGCCTGCATAATTACCCCCAGGTCCTTTACATTCGCTACCACTGTCAGTGTAGTACCACAGAGTTGATACATTGCTCTGGAGTTACTGTTTCCCATATGTAGTACTTTACATTTGTCAATGTTAAACATTTGCCACCTCTCAGCCCATCTGCTCAACCTTTCCAGATCCTGTTGCAGCAGCATAGCGTCAGTAGTGTCCTTAACAAACCTGCTAACCTTTGTATCGTCTGCAAACTTGGACATTAAGCTTGACATACTATCATCAAAATTATTTATAAATACAGAACACAATAATGGACCCAACACTGATCCCCAAGGGACTCCACTAATAACATTAGTCCACGATGAGCAGTGTCCATTGATTACCACTCTCTGTCTTCTCCCCCTCACCCACCCCTTTATCCATAGCAGCAATTTGCCTCCAATGCCACACTGCTCCAATTTGTGCAGCAGTCTTCTATGTGCGACAGTATCAAAAGCCTTTCTAAGATCCAAGTATATAATATCAAAGTTATTCCCTGCATTCAGTTCTCTTGTGACTGCATCATAGTATCCAATCAAATTGGTCAGGCAAGACTTCCCTTAACAAAACCATGCTGTGTCCGAGCTATAATTGAAGTCTTGTCTAGATGATCCTGCAGTGCTTCTTTAACCAGTGCCTCCATTAATTTTCCTGGAACAGAAGTTAAACTCACAGATCTATAATTACTTGTATCAGCCTTTGATCCTCCTTTGTGAATTGGGGTCACATTTCCACATCTCCAGTCTATGGGTACCTCCCCTGAGTCCAAGGAAGCTCCCATAATTATGGCTAAGGGTTTGCTTACTTCTTTTGCTGCCTCCTTTAATATAACCGGATAGATCCCATCAACCCAAGTGCCTTTCTTGTGTTTATCTTAAACACTTTCTCCTCCACTTTACTCTCTTATTACAAGATTATCTAGCTTACTGCCAGAGTTGAATACACCTCTGGCATTCCGCTCGCTGAATAACTCCTCATGTGTGAATGCAGATGCAAAATACTCGTTTAGTTTGTTAGCTACCTGAGCAGTGAGTTAGCATTAGCATTGGTAGAGGCATTTGATGCAAGAAAGCAAGCTTATGCAGCATCAGCCAAAAAAAAAAAAATAAATAAATAAATAAATAAAAAATAACCGCTTCCACTTCACCCCTCTGTTCGTTCGAAATACCTGTCCAGCTGAGCCTTAAACTTATTTAGGCTATCAACTTCCACAACAAGGGATGGAAGTCTATTCCAGCAACCAACCACACGCTGGCTAAAGGCAAATTTCCTCACGTCTATCCTACATCTGTCTTTCCTCAATTTGAATTTATGCCCTCTCAGGTGATTATTCTGAGCAAGAGGAAGAATCCTATCAGCATTGAGCATGCTCAAACCATTCAAGGCTTTTTACACCTCTATCAGATCACCTCGCCGGTGCCTAGTCTCCAGACACTGTAATTTGCAAAACACAAGCCTTTCTTCGTAAGAGCACCCCTTTCTTCCATTCACCAATCTTGTTGCCCTTCTCTGTACTCGTTCCAGCATCTCTACATCCTTCTTCAAATGAGGCCTTCAGACCTGTATACAGTACTCCAGTGCCTCCATTAATTTTCCGGGAACAGAAGTTAAACTCACAGGTCTATAATTACTTGTACAAGGGAATAATCACCTCCTTATCCCTGATAGAAAAATTCCTATTTATCATCAACAATACACCATGAGCTACTCTTGCAGCCCGTCTGCACTGCTCAGAAAACTTCATATCTGCCTGCACAACCACCCCCAGGTCCTTTTCATTCCCTACCACTGTCAGTGTAGTACCACAGAGTTGATACTTCACTCTGGGGTTGCTGTTTCCCATATGTAGTACTTTACATTTGTCAATGTTAAACTTCATTTGCCATCTCTCAGCCCATCTGTTCAACCTTTGAAGAGCCCGTTGCAGTAGCATAGTGTCAGTAGTGTATTTGACAACCCTGCCAACCTTCGTATTGTCTGCAAACTTGGACATTAAGCCTGATATACCATCATCAATATCATTTATAAATACATAAAACAATAATGGACCCAATACTGAACCCTGAGGGACTCCACTAATAACATTAGTCCACGATGAGCAGTGTCCATTGATTACCACTCTCTGTCTTCTCCCTCTAAACGACCCCTTTATCCATAGCAGGAATTTGCCTCCAATGCCACACTGCTCCAATTTGTGCAGCAGTCTTCCATGTGCAACAGTATCAAAAGCCTTTCTAAGATCCAAGTATATAATATCAAAGTTATTTCCTTCATCCAGTTCTTTTGTGACTGCATCATAGTATCCAATCAAATTGGTCAGGCAAGACTTACCCTTAACAAAACCATGCTGTGTCCTAGCTATAACTGAAGTCTTATCTAGATGATCCTGCAGTGCTTCTTTAACCAGTGCCTCCATTAATTTTCCGGGAACAGAAGTTAAACTCACAGGTCTATAATTACTTGTGTCGCCCTTTGATCCTCCTTTGTGAATTGGGGTCACATTTGCACATCTCCAGTCCATGGGTACTTCCCCTGAGTCCAAGAAAGCTCTCATAATTATGGCTAAGGGTTTGCTTACTTCCTTTGCTGCTTCCTTTAATATAACTGGATAGATCCCATCCACCCCAGGTGCCTTTCTTGTATTTATCTTCAACAATTTCTCCTCCACTTTACTCTCAGTTATTACAAGATTCTCTAGCTTACTGCCAGAGTTGAATACACCTCTGGCATTCCTCTCGCTGAATAACTCCTCATGTGCGAATGTCAATGCAAAATATTCATTCAGTTTTTTAGCTACCTCAGCAGGATCATCAACAGTTGACCCATCGATATCAAGTAGACCAATCTGATTCATCCATTTCCTTCTAGAGTTTACATAAGTAAAGAACTCTTTGCTGTTTTTCTTTGCATCCCTCGCCAAAGATTTCTCGTAATCTGCCTTCGCCTGCCTAACCTCCTTTGTAACTTGGTTACAGATCAACTTGTATCTATCACTTGTATATATCAGGCTTCTGTGTCACGTGTGAATTTGTATGTATCCCATGCATTTTTCTTCTCTGCCATATGTCTCATTAGTTCATCTGACATCCACTTAGGCCTAAACCTTGAACAATATTTCTTAGTTGGTATGTAAAGACTAGTAGCTTCCAAGATAAGTTCTTTGAATGCTTCCCATTTTGAATTTGCTGTTGGTAACATCATCAGTTGGTCCCACTGTATAGAATTTAAATACTGTCTCAGTCCATCGTAGTCGCCTTTACGAAAGCAATAACCCTTCCCTTTACCCCTAATGGTAGTTACATCTTTGAGTAAATCCCACTTCGGCACACTGTGATCACTGCCACCTAGTGGTTCATTTACTTGCAGATTCTTAATGCATGAAGAAACACTACTGATAATCAAATCAAGAGTATTACTCCCTCTAGTTGCCTCCTGAACATGCTGATGTAGAAAACAATCATCCAATAAATCCACAAAAGCCTTGCTAGTGTGTGAGTGACCAGCCCCAAAATTCCAGTCAATATCTGGGAAATTAAAATCCCCCATTATAAGACTCCCTGATTTACTGGCCCACTCTATTTCCCCGTACAGTTTCTTATTATACTCATCAGAGTCATTAGGCCTATAGCACACTCCTACTCTCAATTTTGATCTCCCAATGCTTATGTCCAAACTGACTCGACACTGCAGTGTCCAGCAATGTCGACTGGCTTCACTTCCTTGGATTTTATGTATTTCTTAACTAATAGCATAACCCCTCCTCCCTTCCTATCCTTTCTGTAGACATTGTACTCCCCAAATTCCCGTTCTGCATTCCTTATATCTGTGTGACACCACATCTCTGAAATCCCCACAATATCTGCCTTTGATGTTTTGAGCAATACCTCAAATTCATCAAATTTATTTACTAAACTCCTAGCATTGGTGTACACGCAAGTATACATGCACCTGTTCTTTTTCTTAGCTACCCTAACACAACCTATGTGTTTATTTGTACCCTAATGATTCCCAGAAGTCTCTGAAATATCCTGCATCTTATTTTCCAGGCTGCAGCTCATTCCAATAGAAGCAGTGGAAGAATCACTTTCACCTCTGCTAGTGGCTACTGTTAATCTATTAGTCCTTGTATCCCCCCCCCCAATCTAGCAGTTTTCCGACCCACCTAACACTGCCTCGATAGCATCAGCAAACATTCTTGCACCCTTTCTATTTAAGTGTATCCCATCCCTGTGGAAGCAGTCTCTCCTGTTAACAAGTACAGACCAGGCTGAAAAAAACAGTTGAACAGTTGAACCATCGATAAAAACAGTTCAACCATCGATATCAAGTGGACCAATCTAATTCATCCCCTTCCTTCTAGAGTTTACATAAGTAAAGAACTCTTTGCTGTTTTTCTTTGCATCCTTTGCCAAAGATTTCTCGTAATCTGCCTTCGCCTACCTAACCTCCTTTGTAACTTAGTTACAGATCAACTTGTATCTATCATAGGCTTCTGTGTCACGTGTTAATTTATATGTATCCCATGCATTTTTCTTCTCTGCCATATGCCTCATTAGTTCATCTGACATCCATTTAGGCCTAAACCTTGAACAATATTTCTTAGTTGGTATGTAAAGACTAGTAGCTTCCAAGATAAGTTCTTTGAATCCTTCCCTTTTTGAATTTGCTGTTGGTAACATCATCAGTTGTTCCCACTGTACAGAATTTAAATACTGTCTCAGACCATCGTAGTCGCCTTTACGAAAGCAATAACCCTTCCCTTTACCCCTGATGGTAGTTACCTCTTTCAGTAAATCCCACTTCAGCACACTGTGATCACTGCCACCTAGTGGTTCCTCTATCTGCAGATTCTTAATGCATGAAGAATCACTACTGATAATCAAATCAAGAGTATTACTTCCTCTAGTTGCCTCCCGAACATGCTGATGTAGAAAACAATCATCCAATAAATCCACAAAAGCCTTGCTAGTGTGTGAGTGACCAACCCACAAATTCCAGTCAATATCTGGGAAATTAAAATCTCCCATTATAAGACTGTTTTTATAACTGTTTTTATGTATTGGTGATACATTGGCACTTCTCCAATCCAAAGGGGAGATTCCTTTGCTTTCATGCATCATTTGCCTCTGTTAATGCTAATGTGGAACTGTTTCAAAAGCTTTGCAAAAATTTAAGTAAATAAGATCAAAATTATTCTTTGCAACCAGTTCCTTTGTAAAGACTCTACAGTAACTAATCTGATTAATAAAGCATGATCACCCCCTTAACAAATGCACGATGTAATTGCCCTATAACTCCATAACTTATGGACTTCATAATTTTCTCTAATACAGAAGTTAATTAGGGAATTACAAATCTGTAATTACTCACTTCACCCTCTGAATCACTTTTATGAATAGGAAACAATCTATAGAGAATTCCTCTGAATCCAAGGATACTCATTTTTATGGCTAAAAGTTTGACTGAAACAGAGGAGCTACAAACGGATACTGCTATAAACCTTTTTTCTTTAACATTTACACAAATTTTATGATAAGAAGTTGGAGACTAACTGTTTATGGTAATATTCCTCTAAAACAAGGAACATATTCAGACAATCTACTGTTCACAGATGATCAGATTTCAATACCCTGCTCTAAGGATGATTTACAATATTCAGTCTATCATTTAAACTTATTCGCAAAAAATATAATATTGGAAATATCACTAGGAATAGCCAAAGTAATAGCTTTCCAAGGTCATGTCCATAAGGAGCAAATTCTGCATAGAAAACTAAATCCAAGAACAAGTAAATAGTTTTAAATATTTTTGATACCCTTTATATATATGGAAGAAAAAAAAAAGACAGACTCAAAGATAATAAATTAAAACAGAGCACTAGGGATCATAAATCAAGTTATTAGACCTTTGTTTATACAAAAATAAGAATTTACAAACATTAGCTTATCTTTACTTATGTATAAAAGTGAGGCTTGGACCATGTATAAGAAGGATGAAAGAAGAATAATGGTTGCAAAGATGCAATTTATGAGAAAAACTGCTGCTAACACCAGACTTTCCAAAAAGAAAACATGATATAACGGAAGTAAAGAAAAACCAATCACTGAACACATACAAATTTACAGAAGATGGGCCAATCATGTACATAGAAAGAATAAACAAACAATCACTACATAAACAGTTACAATATAGTTCTAAGTTATTAGCATTAGTAGAAGCATTTGATGCAAGAAAGCAAGCTTATGCAGCATCAGCCAAAAAAAAAAAAAAAGTAACATAAATAATAAAAATAACCACTTCCACTTCACCCCTCTGTTCGTTCGAAATACCTGTCCAGCTGAGCCTTAAACTTATTTAGGCTATCAACTTCCACGACAAGGGATAGAAGTCTGTTCCACCTACCAACCACCCGCTGGCTAAAGGCAAATTTCCGCACATCTATCCTACATCTGTCTTTCCTCAATTTGAATTTATGCCCTCTCAGGTGATTATTCTGAGCAAGAGGAAGAATCCCATCAGCATTGAGCATGCTCAAACCATTCAAGGCTTTGTACACCTCTATCAGATCACCTCGCTGGTGCCTAGTTTCCAGACACTGTAATTCGCAAAAGTTAAGCCTTTCTTCGTAAGAGCACCCCTTTGTCCCATTCACCAATCTAGTTGCCCTTCTCTGTACTCGTTCCAGCAGCTCTACATCCTTCTTGAAATGAGGCCTCCAGGCCTGTATACAGTACTCTAGGTGTGGCCTGACCATTGCCTTATACAAGGGAATAATCACCTCCTTATCCCTGCTAGAAAAATTCCTATATATCATTGACAATACACCATGAGCTACTCTTGCAGCCCGTCTGAACTGCTCAGAGAACTTCATATCTGCCTGCACAACCACCCCCAGGTCCCTTTCGCTCTCTACCACTGTCAGTGTAGTACCACACAGTTGATACGTTGCTCTGGGGTTGCTGTTTCCCATATGTAGTACTTTACATTTGTCAATGTTAAACTTCATTTGCCACCTCGAAGCCCATCTGCTCAACCTTTCCAAATCCTGTTGCAGCAGCATAGTGTCAGTAGTGTCCTTGACAACCCTGCCAACCTTCGTATCGTCTGCAAACTTGGACATTAAGCCTGATATACCATCATCAATATCATTTATAAATACAGAAAACAATAAAGGACCCAACACTGAACCCTGAGGGACTCCACTAATAACATTAGTCCACGATGAGCAGTGTCCATTGATTACCACTCTCTGTCTTCTCCCCCTCAACCACCCCTTTATCCATAGCAGCAATTTGCCTCCAATGCCACACTGCTCCAATTTGTGCAGCAGTCTTCCATGTGCAACAGTATCAAAAGCCTTTCTAAGATCCAAATATATAATATCAAAGTTATTCCCTGCATCCAGTTCTTTTGTGACTGCATCATAGTATTCAATCAAATTGGTCAGGCAAGACTTACCCTTAACAAAACCATGCTGTGTCCTAGCTATAACTGAAGTCTTATCTAGATGATCCTGCAGTGCTTCTTTAACCAGTGCCTCCATTAATTTTCCGGGAACAGAAGTTAAACTCACAGGTCTATAATTACTTGTGTCAGCCTTTGATCCCCCTTTGTGAATTGGGGTCACATTTGCACATCTCCAGTCCATGGGTACCTCCCCTGAGTCCAAGGAAGCTCTCATAATTATGGCTAAGGGTTTGCTTACTTCCTTTGCTGCCTCCTTTAATATAACTGGATAGATCCCATCCACCCCAGGTGCCTTTCTTGTGTTTATCTTCAATAATTTCTCCTGCACTTTGCTCTCAGTTATTACAAGATTCTCTAGCTTACTGCTAGAGTTGAATACACCTCTGGCATTCCCCTCGCTGAATAACTCCTCATGTGTGAATGTCGATGCAAAATATTCATTTAGTTTGTTAGCTACCTGAGCAGGGTCATCAACAGTTGACCCATCGATCTCAAGTGGACCAATCTGATTCATCCCCTTCCTTCTAGAGTTTACATAAGTAAAGAACTCTTTGCTGTTTTTCTTCGCATCCCTTGCCAAGGATCTCTCGTAATCTGCCTTCGCCTGCCTAACCTCCTTCGTAACTTGGTTACAGATCAACTTGTATCTATCATAGGCGTCTGTGTCACGTGTTAATTTGTATGTATCCCATGCATTTTTCTTCTCTGCCATATGCCTCATTAGTTCATCTGACATCCATTTCGGCCTAAACCTTGAACAATATTTCTTAGTTGGTATGTAAAGACTAGTAGCTTCCAAGATAAGTTCTTTGAATGCTTCCCATTTTGAATTTGCTGTTGGCAATATCATCAGTTGATCTCACTGTACAGAATTTAAATACTGTCTCAGTCCATTGTAGTCGCCTTTACGAAAGCAATACCCCTTCCCTTTACCCCTAATGGTAGTTACCTCTTTGAGTAACTCCCACTTCAGCACACTGTGATCACTGCCACCTAGTGGTTCATTTATCTGCAGATTCTTAATGCATGAAGAATCACTACTGATAATCAAATCAAGAGTATTACTCCCTCTAGTTGCCTCCCGAATATGCTGATGTAGAAAAAATCATCCAATAAATCCACAAAAGCCTTGCTACTGTGTGAGTGACCAGCCCCAAAATTCCAGTCAATATCTGGGAAATTAAAATCCCCCATTATAAGACTCTCTGATTTACTGGCCCACTCTATTTCTCCGAACAGTTTCTTATTATACTCATCAGAGTCATTAGGCCTATAGCACACTCCTACTCTCAATTTTGATCTCCCAATGCTTATGTCACACCAAACTGACTCGACACTGCATTGTCCAGCGATGTCGACTGGCTTCACTTCCTTGGTTTTTATGTGTTTCTTAACTAATAGCATAACCCCTCCCCTCTTCCTATCCTGTCTATCCTTTCTGTAGACGTTGTACTCCCCAAATTGCAGTTCTGCATCCCTTATATCTGTGTGACACCACGTCTCTGAAATCCCCACAATATCTGCCTTTGATGTTTTGAGCAATACCTCAAATTCATCAAATTTATTTACTAAACTCCTAGCATTGGTGTACACACAAGTATACATGCACCTGTTCTTTTTCTTAGCTACCCTAACACAACCCATGTGTTTACTTGTACCCCAATGATTCCCAGCAGTCTCTGAAATATCCTGCATCTTATTTTCCAGGCTGCGGCTCATTCCAATAGAAGCAGTGCAAGAATCACTTTCACCTCTGCCAGTGGCTACTGTTAATCTATTAGTCCTTGTACCCCCCCCCCCAATCTAGCAGTTTTCCGACCCACCTAACACTGCCTCGATAGCATCAGCAAACATTCTTGCACCCTTTCTATTTAAGTGTATCCCATCCCTGTAGAAGCAGTCTCTCCTGTTAACAAGTACAGACCAGACTGAAAAAAATTCTACCCCTTGAGCCCTGCACAATCTTTCCAGGGCCAAATTGATTGACAGGGCTCTCATCACATACTCCCTCCTATCGTGTCTGGGCAGAATTGCAGACACTTTCAATTTCAACCCTAATTCACGGCTTTTTTTCATCAATGACCCGTACTTGTCAAGTAATTCCACCGGTCTCCTGCTCTTAATATCATTAGTGCCAACGTGTAGAACTATATCACCTTTTGTGCCCTTAAAAGATGATATCCGCTCTACAACGTCATCAACTTTTGCCCCTGGCAGACATACCCTGGTCCTGTTCCAATTATAAGCCAAATGGGACAAGATCTGTCAACAGACCTCATGGAGGCAACATATGATAAATTACCAGGTCACTACCCCAGTTATAAAACCCCAACTTACAACCATTGTGCAATACAAATAAAACTCATTAAGATACAAGGTATGTTTTCAATCTTCAAATGTTTATTTTTCCTCCCATTGAATACAAATGGATAAATGCTACTGAGAGTTTAGCGCTGTATTAAACTTATTATACCTTTCATGAAAGTTGTGCCAATCCTTGGCTGATAAGCCCACAGCAGTCAAAAAGGAAGAAAAATGCATTGGATCATTATAAATTATCAGGGGTTACAGAAACCTACAGTAACTATAGCCTAATCTGCAAACAGGTCACTAAAGGAGAGTTAGGCAAGCTAAGGAAGATGGTAAGATATCCTTGGCTAAGAATGCGAATAAATTGCAAAAAAAAGTTGTTGCTTATTTTCACACTAAAAAGAAAGGGTTAAACCACATTGGTCCACAAGATATGGAAGGCATAACTACTGATGATCCTGTTTGGGTTGTTGACAAAAGGAAAAAATATTTTGGATCTACATTCACATTTGAAGTTTTTAGGGATGGGTATACAAGATGTATAACAAGTTATAACTGGGAGCTAAATGGTTTTGTTATAACAGAAAAAAATTGGAAGAGAAATTGCTGAAGCTAAATGTAAATAAAGCATCTAGAGCTGATGTGGTCTATCCAGTTACATTAAAAGAAGCAGCAAAACAGGTAAACCTTTGGCCATAATTATGGGAGCATCCTTTGATTCGGGGGAGATCCCTATAAGTTGGAAATGTGCAAATGTCTCTCCAAAAAAAAGGAATAATTAGATGAATTATGATGAGAAAAAAGATGAATTATGTGCTTCCCTCCTTACATAGATAACTATTCAGTAGACTTCTGAATTTCTTCATTTGTCAGCCTCAACTACCCATGGAGGTAACTTGTTTCAGTAATCAACAACTCACTGGCTGAAAGAAAACTTTCTGCAATCTAGCCTAAACCTCTTCTCCTGTAATTTGAAGTTATGGTCCCTAGTTCTGGAATTATTTATAACATTTAAAATTTTGCCTTCATTCATTTTACTAACCCCTCTCAGTGCCTTATAACCTCAATCAGGTCCCCTCTTAAGGGGCTTGATTGCCAAGTTATGTAGCCTACATAAAGTTTGTTCCTCGTACAGTTGTCCTTTTGCCAATCTCACCATGAGAGTTGCCTTCACTGGATCCTTTTAAGAAGCTCAATGTCTTTTTTTAGATGAGGTCTCCATACCTGAGCACAGGTATGGAGACCTCATCTACATACCTGAGCACAGTATTCCAACTGCAATCTTATGATTGCCTTTTACAGTAGGATTATGACCTCCCTATCTCTACAGGCTATCATTCAAAAAATTATTGATAGAACCACAATGGACCCATAATGGACTCAATGGTTAAAGTGGTAATGCAGAATCACCTTGACAGGAATAGAGCTATACAAAAATCACAGCATCTTGTATGACCAACTTGATTAGCTACTATGATATAAGGAACTGGATGCAAAAAATAATTTTGGCATCATATAACTTAGTATTCAGTAAAGCTTTTGATGGTGTTCAACATGAAAGACTGCTGTACAAATTACGGCAGTGTGGCTTTAGGGGCAAGTTACTGCTATGGATAAAGGGTTGACTGAGTGGCAGGAGATAGACAATGGTTATAAAGAGGAACTGCTCTTCTTGGACTTATGATATTGTTGGGTCCCTAGGAGTTCACTGCTGGGCCACTTGTTGTTTTCAATATTTATTAATGATATTGATGAAGGCACATTGAGCTTATTATCTAAGTTTGCACATGATACAAAGGTTGGCTGGATGGTCAATGAAAGGAATTAATGCATAATACATCAACATATCTAAAAAATTAGGCAGATGGAGCTGAAAATTTAAACAATTTGGCCTACCAAATTTGGGTATTAGAGAAAAAAACTTCAAATCTTTAGGCAAAAGATGTGAAGCTTTCTTAGATGGTTTCTTTGCTGATGAAAACATCTGTGAACACCAGTTTGTGAACTTAAGTTCATTTCATGATATTTATCCTAGATCATTAAATATTTGTTTTTGCAAGCGTGGATATAATTCTTTGCACTTAACTGACTGCATCCATCAGCACCTGTTTTGCCAAAAGTTCCTTCTTAATACTTATATGGATCAAAAAATAAATAATTTTTAATAAAGTATGATCAAATATCATTGAAATTAACTATAAGTTTATTTTCTTTATTCTATCTTTTTTTATATTTGAATAATATATTTATAGTCTATTTCCTTTTTTTAAGCAAAAATAATAAAACAGAAAAAAGGAAATGTAATTTTATCTTCTTTATTTTGTTCCTTGTTTAAATGAAAATGTTATTCTAACCAATTAAAAATGATAATAAAAACTGTTTCAAGATAATAATTTTGGAGCAAGGCACTGAAGATTTTTAGAAAATCTATTGGTCACCAGTGAATAATTTGTAATATAGCATGGCACAAAGCCTTAATTTGATCCTGATTACAATGTTGGGGCAGCTTACTTGATTTCATCCTGATTATCACGTTATGTTCTTTGTGACCCCACCACAACCCATATGAGTCACAAGGGGGCCTGCATATCTAAGATTACCAGAGACATTAATGGTGAGAAGAACATCAGGGGTGAAATTGAAGTGAAAAGGCCATCAGAAGCAATAATGGGAAAAGGAGGGCCCAGAATTGATAGAGTAGTGTTAAAAATGGAATTAATATTAATAAAAAGCCAGACAACAACAAATTTAATATGCTGGGTGGACAGAAACATTATGGAAAAAGGGAAGACTGAGCATTAGCATTAGTAGAGGCATATGATGCAAGAAAGCAAGCTTATAAAGAATCAGCCAAAAAAAAAAACCTTCCCTTTTCACCCATCCATTCAGTCCAAAAGTTTGTCTAGTTCAGCCTTGAATTTATTTACGATATCAACTAGCACAACAACAGATGGAAGATTGTTCCAGCAATCAACCAACCACCCACTGGCTGAAGGTGAATTTCTGCATATCTATTCTACAACTGCCTTTCCTCAATTTGAATTTATGCCCCCTCAGGTGCAGAATCAGAGCAAGAGGAAGAAAGCCATCAGCACTGAGCTTGGTCAAACCATTCAAGGCCATATACACCTCAATCAGATCACCTCACAAGTGCCTAGTCTCCAGACATTGCAATTTCCGGAAATTAAGACTATCTGGGTAACAGCAACCCTTTGTTCCACTCACTAATTTTGTTGCCCTTCTCTGTACTCGTTCTAGTGGCTCAACATCTTTCCTAAAATGAAGCCTCCAGACCTGTACGCAGTAATCAAAGGTGCGGCCTGAACACTGCTTTATACAAAGGGATAATCACCTCCTTGTCCCTGCTAGAAAAATTCCTATATATCATTGACAAGACCGCATCAGCTACTCTTGCAGCCTGTCGGCATTGCTCAGAAAACTTCATATCTGACTGCACAATTACCACCAGGTCTTTATCATTCTCCACTATCCTGAGTATAGATAGTACACCACAGTTGGTATGTTATTCTGGGGATACTGCTACCAATGTTAAACTTCAGTTGCCACCTCTCATCCCATCTGCTCAACTTTTCTAGATCCTGTTTCAGTAGTGTACCGTCCTTATTGTCATTAACAACCCATCCAACCTTCGTATCATCTGCAAACCTGGACATTAGGCCTTCTTCAATATCATTCATAAATACAGAAAACAAAACGGATCCCAAACACAGATCCCTGGGGAACTAAACTAATAACATTACTCCATGAAGAGCAGCATCCATTGATTACCACTCTCTGTCTTCTCCCACTCTCTCATCCTTTTATCCATTGTAGCAACTTGCCCTTAATGCCATACTGCTCCAACTTGTACAGTAGTCTTCCATGTGCAACAGTATTAAAAGCATTCCTAAAATCTAAGTATATGATATCAAAATTATTTTTTGCGTCCAGTTCCTTTGTGACCACATCATAGTGTCTAATCAATCTGTACAGACAAAACTTCCCCTTAACAAACCCATGCTCTATCTTAAATATAACTGTAGTCTTGTCTAGATGATCCTGCAGTGCTTCTTTAACCAGTGACTCCATTATTTTCCCTGGAACAGAAGCTAAACTAACTTGTCTAATTACTCCTGTCACCTTCTGACACCCCTTTGTGAATTGGGGTCTTATTTGCACATCTTCAGTCTGTGGGGACTGATTTAACTCCGAGTCAATGGATGCCCTCATAATCATGGCTAAAGGCTTGCTTACTTCCTTCCTTTGCTGCCTCCTTTAAATATAACTGGATAGATTCCATCCACCACAAGTGCATTCCTTATGTTTTACTTCAGCAATTTCTCCTCCACTTTGCTCTCAGTTATCACAAAATCATTTAACTCCCTGCTAGAATTCGATAAGCTTCTGGCCTCCACTTCCCACCAGAATTCATGTGTGAACGTAGATGTAAAATCCTCATTCAGTTTGTCAGCTACCTGAGCAGAATCCCCAACAATCGCACCATCGATATCAAGTGAACCAATCTGATTCATCCCATTCCTTCTAGAGCTTTCATAAGTAAAGAAGTTTTTGCTGTTATTCTTTGCATCCTTTGCAAAAGATTTCTCATACTCTCCCTTCGCTTGTCTAACATCTGTGACTTGATTACTGACTATGTTATTTCTGTTTGTTTGTCTGTTATTTGGTTTTCAGGAGCATTAGCAACTAAGGCCATATTGCTCTGGGGATATACAGTGGTCATTCCCTGACCTTTCCGCATCCTCCGTATTTGGTGGTTACGGGCTTGAACCCCAGTCTAATCAAGAAGTATGTGCTACGCACTGCTGCTCCTACCCACCTGGCTACGGAGGCGCCATTTTATATCTGCCATAGGCATCTGTGCTCCTGATAATTTATATGCGTCTAATGCATTTCTCTGCCACGAGTCTCATTAGTTCATCTGACATCCATTTAGGCCTAAACCTTTAACAGTGTGTCATAGTTGGTATGAAAAGCCTAGTAGCTGCCAAAATTAATTCCTTGAATGCTTCCCATTTAGAATTTGCTGTTGGTAACAGTATTGAAATTCTATAAAGTGGGACCAACGTCATCAGTTGGTCCCACTTTATAGAATTTCAAAAATCTCTCAGACCATTGTAGTTACCTTTATGAAGGCAAAAATCCTTCCCTTTACCCCAATGGTATTTTACATCTTTGAGTATCATCATTTATGGACTAATTCAATGGAAACGTTCGGTGAAACACAAGCAGTTGCTCTCGATATCTCAAAGGCTTTTGATCGTGTTTGGCATAAAGGTCTTCTAAACAAGCTTGCATCTTATGGTTTGCCAACTGCTTTTTGTAATTGGTTACCCAGTTTTCTCTCTGATCACTCACTGAGAGTGATGGTAGATGGCTCTGTCTTCTAACTTCTCCACTAATGCCGGCATCCCCCAAGGTTCAGTTCTTTCCCCCACTCTTTTCCTCTTGTATATTAATGAGTTTCTTCCATTGACTGGAAATTCCATCCATAGTTTTGCCGATGTTAGCACATTGCATTCCACTTTCCATTTTGAGAAACCTTGCCAAGCTCAATCAGCTCCAGGTAATTCTCCAGTGGGGCAAAGACAACTTAGTTGATTTCAATGCTCCTAAAACTCAGTCTTGTCTTATATCTCGCAAAAAGGATTCTTCTGCTCCCATGCTTATCTTTGATGACACTCAGATTTCTAGGAAAAATGATATCTCTTTTAGGGATTACCCTGACTTCTAATCTCTCTTGGCACAAGCACATTACAAATATTGCTTCCTCTGCATCAAAAAAACTTGGTTTTGTCTTTCGCTCTCGGCGTTACTTTTCTTCCAAACAGCTGTTCACTCTTTACAAATCGCAAACCTGCCCAACCATGGAATACTGTTCCCACATCTGGGGTGGTGCCCCCAAAACCTCTCTCGGGCTTCTTGATTCCGTTTAAAAGAGGGCAGATAGGTTAATTAATGACTCCTCTCTAACAGAGTCTCTCCACTTCCTGTCTCATAGACGTACTGTTTCTGCTGCATGCCTCTTCTACAGATATTTCCATAGGCACTTTTCTTCTAAATTGGCTTCTATAATTCCCGCTCTCTTTCAAAACAGTCCGAAAACGTGCCAACATCCATTTACTGTCCAACTTCAAACTCACAGAACCAACTTTTCATCTTCCTCGTTTATTCGTTCAACTACAGTTTTCTGGAACAAACTTCCTTCATACATATTTCCTGAAAATTAGTCTACAGAAGTTCAAGTTCAATGCCAACAAATATCTTCTTTCGTCTTCTCAACCTCCAACCCAAGCACGGTACCAAGTACTATAGGTTCCAATACCTCTCGTGTTTGGGGTTTACATTGAAAAAAAAAAAAAAAATCTAACAGCAGTATACTGTGATCACTGCTACCTAGTGGTTCCTTTATCTGCAGATTCTTAATGCATAAATAATGACTTCTGATAAGTAGATCAAGGGAAGATCATATTACTCCCGTTAGTTGCCTCTCGAACATGCTGCTATAGAAAACAATCATCCAATAAATCCATAAAAGTTGCTAGCGTGTAAGTGACCAAACCACAAGTTCTAGTCTATAGCTGGGAAGTTAAAATCCCCCATTATAAGATAATCTGATTTACTGGCCCTTCTATTTCTCTGTACAGTTGTTCATTATACTCATCAGAGTCATTAGACCTATAAAACACTCCTACTCTCAACTTTGCTTTCTTAGTGCTTATGTCACACCAAACTGACTCAACACTGCACTGTCCACCCACATCAACTGGATTCTCTTCCTTAGATGTTGTGTTTCTTAACTAACAGCATCACCCCCTCCTCCTCTTCTGTCCTGTCTATCCTTTCTGTACACATTGTACTCCCAAATTCTAATTCTGAATTCTTTATCACCGTGTAACTACATCTTTGATATTTCAAAAATATCCACTTTTGATAGACTTTTTCTCGTTTGATGAATATCTGGTAACCCTAAGCACATCCCATAAGATTCCTCGGCAGGTTCTATAAAGAGCTCCCCTTCCTGCTTTCCATATTACAAAATGTCCCAACACAATTAATATTGTACCTCTGCTTATAGCTATCATTAAATTTCCCTGTGCATCCCCCCACTATGTTTTCCAAACTGCCACACTATCAATGGCATCAGTATATATTCTCATTTCATTCAATCTCTATTAAAAAAAAAAAAAAAAAAAAGTCTCTTTGCCATGCTCTGAAAAATTCGAGGGCTGGATTTAAACTTGTTGTGGCCTAAGCTATAACAGGTATGAGGCCCTCATCTCTTACCTGTGACAATATTAAAAAAAGAATTTTTTAAGATGGAGTGAGGCCCCTTGCAATGTGAGGCCCTGGGCTATAGCTTGTTTAGCTTATGTGTAAATCCAACACTGCTTTGTATAATCTAGCCAGTGTCTAAATAATTAATTGGCAAGGCTCATCGAGGCTGAACTAATCATGCCTAGGCCATATTCCAAGCACTTTAAAATACAGCCTTAACCCATGGTTTTTTCTATTACCTCACACCTAATGAAGTAAAGCCATAGTTTGCCTTTGCTTCGCATTTTTAATACCTAAGCATATAAAAATATCTTTTGTGTGCTTAAAATATGCCAATTATTCTACAGTGTCACTCACTTATTTCCCCCCCCCCCGTCAAACATAACTTAGTCCAATTCCAGCTATATTGGATAAAATATTACCTGTTTCCCTGAAAACAGTTACTAAGAAAAACCACCTCCTGTGGGAGCACCACTGCTCTTGATCCCACTATTCAGCCATAAAATGAGGGCACATTCTGGCATTAAGTTGAGCAGTTGCAGACTTGATGAGACAAGTCTTTATGCAGTGGGACTTTTGGGGGTACATCATTGGCAGAGTTCTGGGAAATCTGGAAAGAAACTCTGTTTACAGTGAGTTGAAGTTTGTGTACTTACAAACTTAAAACAAAAGATGAAAAACAGCTTTTTAATCATTTTAAGATCATTAAATAACTGGGTGTTGATAGTAGGAAACCTAAATAAAGTGGAGATCTCCAGAAATCCCACAGAATTGGAGGAAGATGAGTCTCAGAACATTAACAGTATCAACAGAAGCAGTGTAGACAACGTCAAGACCCGAGTTACAGTACTACTACTACTACTGAGAAAGCTTGGTTATTTTTGAGATCACAACTCCTTTCACTGCGATTTTTTTGTTTGTTATGTGAACATACTGTTACCAAATATTACTGGCCGTATTTAGTAAAACTCGGTAGGCTGGCAGCGTTAGACATTTTTTAACCATATAATGTACATTCACAAAAAGCATAATTTTAAGAAGTTGCCTGAACACCTCATTAGCATTAGTAGAGGCATACGATGCAAGAAAGCAAGCTTATGCAGCATCAGCCAAAAAAAAAAAAAAAAAAAAAAAAAACATTATGTGAATGTATAAATTTCATGGCTTAAATAGCTCTTCCTGTTTTTTCTTACCTCCTTTTCATTAAAAATTTCTGCCTTAAAAGAGCAAATTCAGTGCCCTACTTCCAACTAATCGTTGAAACAGGTGGGCTGTATTAAGAATTAAAATGACCACAGCCAAATTTAAATATGCTCAAAACGTTGATATAAAACAATTGGTTACCTAATCAAAATATAGCCCTTCGCATTTTTTGTAAGAGATTTTTGTGAAATGGTACGAGTTTTTCACAATGTACACGACACGAACAAGCTACAGTTTGAAATTTGCCACGTATATTGGCAAATTTCAAATCGCTCACAGAGTCGTACTCCGTGATAGGGTATTGGAATAAAATTCAGTAACATAAAGAACTACAAACGCAACAGATTATTCAACATCTGTAAAATCAATTACGTACTGATGAAATTAAGTTTAAAATTCTTAATTTATGTAATGATTTTTTTTAAAGTTCAGTAAATTTGACTTTTTTTTTTTTTTTTTTTTTTTTTTTTGTAACCTGGATGATAGCGTGCTTCCTAACATCATTTGGCTGATATAAAAGTCAGAGGCGTACGCTGAAAATAATATTGAACAAGTAGTATGACATCAGTTCTGAACATACCTATAAGGAAATATAATTTGCAACCATGCTTGTCATGGCAAACTTTACTAGACTTATACTACAATAAATTTTCTAACATTCCATAGAGCACTAGCAGTGGAAAATGATGCAAACTTATACGGAATTAGCCAAGAACAAAAGACACCTGCCATTTCACCTGTTCATTCCGTCCAAGGAAGGAATGAACTAGTTTATCTAGTTCTTCCTTAAATTTAATTAAACTATCAACTTCCACAACAACAGAGGAAAGTTTGTACCAACAATTACGCACCCATTGGCGAAAGGTAAGCTTTCGATTAACTGATCTGCAAGTGTCTTTGCTCAGTTTGAATTTGTCTCCCCTCATGTGTATATGGTCTGAGCAAGAGAAAGAATCACATCAGCATTGAGCTTGCTCAAACCATTCAAAACCTTAAAGAGATCAAATCGCGGAGTATCATACAGTTGGTACGTTGCTCTGGAGTTACTGCTACCCCTATATTAAACTTCAATTGCCATTTCTCAACACATCTGCCTGACTTTTCTAGATCCTGTTGTGGTAGCATCAGGCCATATCACGGGGGGGGGGAGAGAGCAAGTTGACATGGGCCTACGATTTGGAGGGGGGCTTACTCCCCCTGGTAGGTGGAACAAAATTAAGATGTGCTACTTAGTATTGTTTTTTTTTTTAACTTCAGATCAATTTTGTGGGACAATGAAAATATATGAAAGTGGTGCAACAAAGAGAAAGCTTGCCAAATTGCAACAAGAAGCTGTCAAAAAATCCAAATCAATTACTGACTTCGTAATTAGGCATCACCATCAATGTGATTCAGAGAATGACCACGCTAATCTTGATAACCAGGCTGTTGGATCAGGACCAGATACAGATACAGAAGGTAAAACTCCCAAAGAAACTGATGATAAACTGAAACAGCAAACAGTGGAACCACAATTGCCAACCGAAGCTAATGCTGATAATAATGAAAAAGGGCCCGCAGCTGTAAAAGTCTCCACATCACAAATCGACATTAGACTTATTGATAAGAGGAATATAATTGACACTGAATCATTTCTAAAAGTTCAAGACTTTGAAGTACCAACTGATGTCCCCAAGGATAAGAATAATCACTCGTTTCCAACTCATCTGTTTACAGTAACATTGACAAATGGAGAGAAATATAAACGAGAGCGATTGCGTTGGAATCAAGTAAAGCAATCATTATATTGTGCACCTTGTTTTTTTGTTTACCAAGGGGGATGTCTCTTCTGATGTGAGTGTTTTAACCAGTCATCCAGGATGGAGTATTGAGAAAGGGTGGAGAAAATTTAAGGATCGCATTCCGAGTTATGAAAATTCTAACTTACAAAAGGAAAACTATACTCTACTGTATGGAAAGAAGCAAGTAAGGCAGCAATGAACGGTGCTTCAACTTCAATTGACAATTATATTGTTGACCAACTCAAGGCTGCAAGTAATAAATGGAAGAAAATTCTTCATCGCATTTTTGATATCAACCTATTTTTCTCAGAGAGGGGGCTCGCTTTCTGTGGTTCTTCCTAACAAATTGACGATATAGCCATAATGGATATTTTTGGGGTGTTAGTGAGCTTCTGAGCAAATATGATTCAGTATTAGCCGAGCATGTTGCACATGTACGGAATATACAAGAGAATGAAACACGGCTCCAGGTACACTACCTATCAAATAAAATACAAAATGAAATCTGTGGATCATTTGTGTAAAAAAGCATTATTGAAGAAATAAAAGCTGAAAAGTATTTTGCAATTGCTGTTGATGGAACGGCTGATTGTTCTCACAAAGAACAGCTATCATTCATCATCAGATATGTGAAGAGGGAAGATACCAGTTTTTCAATTCAAGAACGCTTTCTTGCATTTCATGAATTTTCCACAAAGGCCGGGTGAAGAAATTGCAGAGAAAAACTTAGACTTAGTAATTCTCAATCGGAACTCTCTGAAAATTCAGTCTGAATTTTAGTAAATAAATCTCTCTTTTCAGATTGAGACTTAATAAATCTCAATCTGAAAAGCATATGACAATGGCTCCAATATGGCAGGAAAGTACAGTGGTGCGTTGGCTATCAGGAGAAGAAGGAGAACTGCAATTTCTCCAGTTGTGCAAATCATACTCTGAATCTCCTTGGTACGGATTGTGCTGAAGCTTGCAGTGAAGCTTGCAGTGAAGCTAAAACATTCTTTGGAATCAAACAGAAAATGTTCTATGTCTTCAGTTCAAGTCCACAGTAGTGGGAGATACTGAAAGAACACCTTCCTGCCTCACTGCATAAAATCTCAATCAATTCGGCCCTGGAAAGATTGTGCAAAGCTCAAGGGGTAGAATTTTTTTCAGCCTGATCTGTACTTGTTAACAGGAGAGACTGCTTCTACAGGGATAGGATACTCTTAACTAGAAAGAGTGCAAGAATGTTTGCTGATGCTATCGAGGCAGTGTTAGGTGGGTCGGAAAACTGCTAGATTGGGGGATATAAGGACTAATAGATTAACAGTAGCCACTGGCAGAGGTGAAAGTGATTCTTGCACTGCTTTTATTGGAATCAGCAGAAGCCTGGAAAACAAGATGCAGGATATTTCAGAAACTGCTGGAAGTCATTGCTGTACAAGTAAACACATGGGTTGTGTTAGGGTAGTTAAGAATAGGAACAGGTGCATGTATACTTGCGTGTACACCAATGCTAGGAGTTTGGTAAATAAATTTGATGAATTTGAGATATTGCTCAAAGCATCAAAAGGCGGATATTGTTGGGATATCAAAGACACGGTATCACACAGATATATAAGGAAGCCAGAACTGGAATTTGGGGGGTACAACGTCTACAGAAAGGATAGACAGGATAGGAAGGGAGGTGGGTTTGTACTATTAGTTAAGAAACACATAAAATCCAAGGAAGTGAAGCCATTCGACATCGCTGGAGAGTGCAGTGTCGAGTCAGTTTGGTGTGACATAAGCATTGGGAGATCAAAATTGAGAGTAGGAGTGTGCTATAAGCCTAATGACTCGGATGAGTATAATAAGAAACTGTACAGGGAAATAGAGTGGGCCAGTAAATCAGAGAATCTTATAATGGGGGATTTTAATTTCCCAGATATTGACTGGAATTTGAGGGTTGGTCACTCACACACTAGCAAGGCTTTTGTGGATTTATTGGATGATTGTTTTCTACATCAGCATGTTCGGGAGGCAACTAGAGGGAGTAATACTCTTGATTTGATTATCAGTAGTGATTCTTCATGCATTAAGAATCTGCAGATAAAGTAACCACTAGGTGGCAGTGATCACAGTGTGCTGAAGTGGGATTTACTCAAAGAGGTAACTACCATCAGGGGTAAAGGGAAGGGTTATTGCTTTCGTAAAGGCGACTACGATGGACTGAGACAGTATTTAAATTCTATACAGTGGGACCAACTGATGATGTTACCAACAGCAAATTCAAAATGGGAAGCATTCAAAGAACTTATCTTGGAAGCTACTAGTCTTTACATACCAACTAAGAAATATTGTTCAAGGTTTAGGCCTAAGTGGATGTCAGATGAACTAATGAGACATATGGCAGAGAAGAAAAATGCATGGGATACATATAAATTAACACGTGACACCCACGCCTATGATGGATATAAGTTGATCTTTAACCAAGTTACAAAGGAGGTTAGGCAGGCGAAGGCAGATTATGAGAAATCTTTGGCGAGGGATGCAAAGAAAAACAGCAAAGAGTTCTTTACTTATGTAAACTCTAGAAGGAAGGGGATGAATCAGATTGGTCCACTTGATATCGATGGTTCAACTGTTGATGATCCTGCTCAGGTAGGTAACAAACTAAATGAATATTTTGTACCATTCAGACATGAGGAGTTATTTAGCGAGCGGAATGCCAGAAGTGTATTCAACTCTGGCAGTAAGCTAGATAATCTTGTAATAACTGAGAGTCAAGTGGAGAAGAAATTGTTGAAGATAAACACAAGAAAGGCACCTGGGGTGGATGGGATCTATCCAGTTATATTAAAGGAGGCAGCAAAGGAAGTAAGCAAACCCTTAGCCATAATTATGAGAGCTTCCTTGTACTCAGGGGAGATACCCATAGACTGGAGAAGTGCAAATGTGACCCCCAATTCACAAAGGAGGATCAAAGGCTGACACAAGTAATTATAGACCTGTGAGATTAATTTCAGTTCCAGGAAAATTAATGGAGGCACTGGTTAAAGAAGCACTGCAGGATTATCTAGACAAAACTTCAGTTATAGCTCGGACCCAGCATGGTTTTGTTAAGGGGAAGTCTTGCCTGACCAATTTGATTGGATACTATGATGCAGTCACAAAAGAACTGGATGCAGGGAATAACTTTGATATTATGTACTTGGATCTTAGAAAGGCTTTTGATACTGTTGCACATGGAAGACTGCTGCACAAATTGGAGCAGTGTGGCATTGGAGGCAAATTGCTGCTATGGATAAAGAGGAGGTTGAGGGGGAGAAGACAGAGAGTGGTAATCAATGGACACTGCTCATCGTGGACTAATGTTATTAGTGGCGTCCCTTGGGGATCAGTGTTGGGTCCATTATTGGTTTCTGTATTTATAAATAATATTGATGATGGTATATCAAGCTTAATGTCCAAGTTTGCAGACGATACGAAAGTTGGCAGGATTGTGAAGGACACTAATGACAGTACGCTGCTGCAACAGGATCTAAAAAAGTTGAGCAGATATGCTGAGATGTGACAAATGAAGATTTTTTTACATTGACAAATGTACAGTACTACATATGGGAAGCAGTAACCCCAGAGTAACGTATCAACTCTGTGGTATTACACTGACAGTGGTAGAGAATGAAAAGGACCTGGGGGTAATTGTGCAGGCAGATATGAAGTTCTCTGCGCAGTGCAGATGGGCTGCAAGAGTAGCTCATAGTGTCTTGTCAATGATATACAGGAATTTTTCTAGCAGGGATAAGGAGATGAGTATTCCCTTGAATAAGGCAATGGTCAGGCCACACCCTGAATACTGTATATAGGTCTGGAGGCCTCATTTCAAGAAGGATGTAGAGCTGCTGGAACGAGTACAGAGAAGGGCAACAAGATTAGTGAATGGAACAAAGGGTTGCCCTTACGAAGACAGGCTTAAGTTTTGGAAATAACAGTGTCTGGAGACTAGGCACCAGCGAGGCGATCTCATAGAGGTGTATAAAGCCTTGAATGGTTTTAGCATGCTCAACACTGTTGGGATTCCTCCTCTTACTCGGAATAATCTCCTGAGAGGGCATAAATTCAAATTGAGAAAAGACAGATGTAGGATAGATATGTGAAAATTTGCCTTTAACCAGCGGGTAGTTGGTTGGTAGAACAGGCTTCCATCCAGTGTTGTGGAAATTGATAGTCTAAATAAAATTAATACTCAGCTGGACAGGTATTTCGAACGAACGGAGGTTGAAGTGGAAGTTTTTTGTTTGGCTGATGCTGCATAAGCTTGCTTTCTTGCATCATATGCCTCTACTAATGCTAATGCAAAAATGCCAAAAACAAGATAGTCGGTGAGAATTGACTGTGTAAGACCAATTGCACGGCATTTGGATAGTGTTAGAAATGCAGTGGCAGAGCTGAATAAAGTTACTAATTTGATAGCAGAGTGTAAGTCTGATCTTCGGGATATTAAAAAAATGCTTGGATACCTTTGAATTTGTACTGATGTCAGCCATTTGGATTAAAGTTCTCACAATGATTCATGAGGTGAACTTGATAGTAGAATCTCGTGATGCCACATTAGATGTAGAAAGGAACAACATTGATCAACTACGGAGAGATATCCTAAAACTGAGAGAGAAATGGAATGATATACTTAAAGAAGTAGGGCATATGTCAATCAATATTGGTATGCCAAATAGTTATACTACTCTCATGGGGAACTCAACTCAATAGGATGCCGAAATTACTTCAGGGTGAATGTGTTCTTCAACAAAATTGACTTTGTTATTGATGGCCTTTCACGTCGCTTTTCTGTGTCAGGGACATTTGCGGACTTTTGATATTTTGTGGCAGTTTAGATGTTGTTACAAAAGAATAACTTGTAACAAAAAGCTAAACAGATTCAGCTGCGATACCCAAGTCATATTTCAAGTGATATTCAGAGTGAAGTTATATTCTTCTTCTTAAAATAATTTTTGATGTGAATTTCAAATTCGATTCTGTGTTACTTACCGAAGAAAATTTAAGGTCAAATATTGAACTTGAGATTGGACAATGTTTTCCCAAATGTCCTAATCGCGTGGCGCATTTTTCTGTCATTGCCAGCAACAGTGGTCTCTAATGAGAGGAGCTTCAGTGTCTTAAAACGAATTAAATCATACTATCGATCCACAATGGTGCAAAAACTCAGGGAAGGTACCCATAGACTGGAGATGTGCAAATATGACCCCAATTCACAAAGGAGGATCAAAGGCTGACACAAGTAATTATAGACCTGTGAGCTTAACTTCTGTTCCAGGAAAATTAATGGAGGCACTGGTTAAAGAAGCACTGCAGGATCATCTAGACAAAACTTCAGCTCTGACCCAGCATGGTTTTGTTAAGGGGAAGTCTTGCCTGACCAATTTGATTGGATACTATGATGCAGTCGCAAAAGAACTGGATGCAGGGAATAACTTTGATATTATATATTTGGATCTTAGAAAGGCTTTTGATACTGTTGCACATGGAAGACTGCTGCACAAATTGGAGCAGTGTGGCATTGGAGGCAAATTGCTGCCATGGATAAAGGGGTGGTTGAGGGTGAGAAGACAGAGAGTGGTAATCAATGGACACTGCTCATCATGGACTAATGTTATTAGTGGAGTCCCTCATATCAAGCTTAATGTCCAAGTTTGCAGACGATACAAAGGTCGGCAGGGTTGTCAAGGACACTACTGACACTATGCTGCTGCAACAGGATCTGGAAAGGTTGAGCAGATGGGCTGAGAGGTGGCAAATGAAGTTTAACATTGACAAATGTAAAGTACTACACATGGGAAACAGCAACCCCAGAGAAACGTATCAACTCTGTGGTACTACACTGACAGTGGTAGAGAATGAAAGGGACTTGGGGGTGGTTGTGCAGGCAGATATGAAGTTCTCTGAGCAGTGCAGACGGGCTGCAAGAGTAGCTCATGGAGTATTGTCAATGATATACAGGAATTTTTCCAGCAGGGATAAGGAGGTGATTATTCCCTTGTATAAGGCAATGGTCAGGCCACACCTAGAGTACTGTATACAGTTCTGGAGGCCTCATTTCAAGAAGGATGTAGAGCTGCTGGAACGAGTACAGAGAAGGGCAACAAGATTAGTGAATGGAACAAAGGGGTGCTCTTACGAAGAAAGGCTTAAGTTTTGCAAATTACAGTGTCTGGAGACTAGGCACCAGCGAGGTGATCTGATAGAGGTGTATAAAGCCTTGAATGGTTTGAGCATGCTCAATGCTGATGGGATTCTTCCTCTTGCTCAGAATAATCACCTGAGAGGGCATAAATTCAAATTGAGGAAAGACAGATGTAGGATAGACGTGCGGAAATTTGCCTTTAGCCAGTGGGTAGTTAGTTGGTGGAACAGACTTCCATCCCTTGTGGTGGAGGTTGATAGCCTAAATAAGTTTAAGGCTCAGCTGGACAGGTATTTTGAACGAACAGAGGGGTGAAGTGGAAGTGGGTTTTTTTTTGGCTGATGCTGAATAAGCTTGCTTTCTTGCATCAAATGCCTCTACTAATGCTAATGCTAATGCTAAAAACGTTTTTTTAATGGATTAGCAATTTTGAATATCAACAGTGACAAAGCAAAGTTGCTTAATTTTTCTGGTGTAATAGATGAATTTACCAATGTGAATTTCTGAATGTGAAGAAGTGATGACCATGAATGGTCATCAGAAGGGAGACTGTGGCGCATCTCGCCGGTTATTGGAATGCTGGTGATGGAAGTAATGTGTCACAACACACAGTACATCGAACCCTGCTGAAAATGGGGCTGCGAAGCCGTAGGCAGCTCCGAGTGCTCATGCTAACCACGGTTCACCGGCGAGTGCGCCTACAATGGGCACGTGAGCATAGAAACTGGACTTTGAGTGATTAGAAGAAGGTCGTCTGGTCCGATGAATCACGTTTCCTGTTGCATCCATGTGGACAGCAGGGAACATGTGCGTCGTTTACCTGGGGAAGTCATGGTGCCTGGATGCACCGTGGGACGAAAACAAGCCAGTGGCAGCGGTGTCATGCTTTGGGGGATGTTCTGCTGGGATACCCTGGGTCCAGTCATCCATATGCTGTACACTCTGACATCTACCACGTACCTAAACATCATTGCTGACCAGGTACACCCTTTCATGGCAACGGCCTTCCCCTCTGGCAGTGCTGTCTTTCAGCAGATAATGCGTCATGCCACAACGCCCGGATTGTTCGAGACTGGTCCGTGGAACATAAGGAAGACTTCCAGGTATTGCCCTGGCTTCCAAATTCCCCAGACATCAATCCCATCGAGCATCTGTGGTTTGTGTTGGAACAGCAACTCCGATCTGCGGCATCTCAACCACGGACCTTAGAGGAGTTAAAGGATCTACTGGTTACGTGTTGGTACCAGATACAACAAGATACATTTAGAAATCTTGTAGCGTCCATGCCACGCCGGGTACGAGCTGTTTTGGCTACACGTGAAGGACCAACATCATATTAGGTAGGTGATCATAATGTTTTTGTTCATTAGTACATAAATCATATGTATTTAGCGCTGATAACCAAAATATTTAATGAGCAGTTTGAAATGGGGCCTACGGTTCCCAGCTGGCCTGGGCCTATTACTAGCTTTAATGACAGTATGCTATCCAGGGGCCTGGTTAGCATACTGTCATTAACTACAATGCCAACCTATGTATTACCTGCAATACCGCCACAAGCATGTTCAACGAGTTCTCTCGAACAGGGCCCTGCCTCAAATGGTGGAAACAAGGTTGTGGATTAATGTTTTAAATATTAGTGTATTTTAAAAAAATTTCAGTTAATGTCGAACTATTTAATTATGTCTTATTACTGTAAAATTTGAAAAATTAAAAAAATCACTATTACAAAAACACCCTGCATAAGTTTTGCACAGGAACCTAGAGCCCCCAAATATCTTGAACCGGGCCCCGCAAGTAATTCATGAACATGGCCTCGCAAATTTTGAGACCGGCTCTGATCAGCAGCAAACTTGGACATTAAGCCTAATATATATTAATAAATGTCACTGATAATTACAGAAAAGAATAAAGGACCCAACACCGAAATTGGAACACGCAACTGATAACATTAGTCCACAAAGAGCAATGTCCATGGATTACTACTTTTTATCTTCAACCACCCCTTTATCCATAGCACCAACTGTCCCTTTATCCATAGCACCAGCAATCCCTTCATACCACACTGCTCCAAATTTATACAGCAGTGTTATATTATTATTATTATTACTAGCTATATGGTGCAAGGAAGCCTGTGGCTTATGCTGCACCAGCCAAAAAAAAAATATTCCCGAGTTACCCTGAGAGAGAGAAAGAGAGAGTCGTCAAAAGGGAATCACCAAGAAAGAGAATGAAGATATCCACCTTAGAACCCTGGGTGTGCCAAGCCCATACTCACCAGATGTGAACCCCTAGGGTATGCGCAACAGTATCAAAAGCTTTCCTGAAATCCAAGCATATATCAGCAGTGTTATATTTTGCATCCAGTTCCGTTGTGACCACAAAGTAGTGAAGGGCCGCCGTAGCCTAGTGGTCAGGCGCGCGGGTGCATAAGTACACGTGCCTTGAGTGACCGGGGTTCAAGCCCGTGACTGCTGAATACGGTGCTGTTTCTTGTATTCTCTCTATCTTGTTAACTCCTCTGACTGTTTGGTCGTCCCGGAGTATAAACAGAAAATTTATTTATTATTTAGTAACTGATCAAATTGATCAAACAAAATTTCCCCTGAACAAAGAAATGCTCTGGTAGACGTACATAATTTCGGTGTCTTATCTAGAAGTAAAACTAACATATATGCAATTATGCATGTCACTGTTTGATCTCCCTTTGTGAATTGGGTATGCATTTGCACATCCCGAGTACGCAGGGTTCCCCTTTGTATCCAAGGGTGCTCTCGTAATTATGGATAGAGATTTGCTTACTTTCTTCTCTGAATCGCTTCTTCCCTTAATATTATGGGATATCCCATCAATCCCAGGTATCTTTCTTATGTTTAATTTCATTCATTTCTCTTTCACTTTCCGCTCGTTTATTACAAATTAATTTAGTTCCGTATTAGAGCTTTTTCAACTTCTGGCTTGCTCTTCACTAAAGCATTCACTCGTTTGTGAATGTATATGCAAAATACTCATTCAGTTTGTAGGCAACCTGGGCAGGATCATCAACAGTCAAACCAATAATATCAAGTGGACTAATCTGATTCATCCTACTACTACTATCCCATTTCTTCTAGAGTTTACATAAGTAAAGAAATCTTTGCTGTTTTTCTTTGCATTCTTTGCTAAAGATTTCTCGTACTCTGCCTTTTTCGTTTCCTCACGTCCTTTTTTGACTTGATTACAGACTAGTTTATATCTACCGCAGATGTCTGTCTCACCCGATAATTTATATGCATCGCATGTACTTTTCTTCTTTGCCACGAGTTTGATCAGTTCATCTGACATCCATATAGGACTATACCTTGCATGGTATATCTTATTTAGTATGAAAAGCCTAGTGGTTTCATTTCTTGACGCTTCCCGTTTAGAATTTGCTGATGGTAACATCATCAGTTGGTCTCACTGTAGAGAATATAAAAAATGTCTCAGACCATAGTAGTCATCTTTACGAAAGTAAAAGACTCGACCTTTACCAATGATGATAGTTACATCTAAATAAATTCTAAATCAATGCGCTGTGATCACTGCTGCCTAGTGATTCTGTTATCTTCAAATTTTTAATGCATGAATAATCACTGCTGATAATCAGATCACGAATATCACTCACTCTTGTTGCCTCTCTAACATGTTGCTGTAGCAGTCATTCGATAAATCCAAAAAGTCTTGCTGGCCTGTGAGTGCCTAACCCATAATTCCAGTCAACATCTGGAAAGTTAAAATAGTAGTAGTAATGGCAAATGATGCAAGAAAGGTATCTTATATAGCATCACCCAAACCACACACACACACACACACACACACACACACGCACACACACGCACACACTTCACCCATCCAAACTTCACCCATTCAAACCCTCCAAGAATTTGTCTACTTGTTCCTTTTATTTCTCTACTACCCTGAGTTAGTACCACACAATTCGTATGTTACTCTAGGGTTACTGCTACTCATATGCAGTACCTTGCATTTGTCAATGTTAAAAATCAGCTGCCATTTCTCAACCCATTGACCTAAGTTTCCTAGAACTTGTCGCAGTAGTTCACCCTGATTACTGTTGTTAACCATCCTGCAAACCTTTCGATCATCTACAAACATACACATGCAGAGTGATATAACTTCATCAATATCATTGATAAATATTGAAAACAACAATGAGCCCAGCATTAAACCCTTGGGATATTCACTGATAACATTAGTCACGAAGATCAGTGCCCACTGATAACCACTCTCTGTTTTCTTCCACTTAATCATCCCTTATCCACAGCAACAACTTTCTCATAATGCCCCATTTCACCACTTTATACAGCAATCTTTTACGTGCAAGAGTATCAAAAGCCTTCCTGAAATCCAAGTATCCGATAACTCCAATTCAAAAAAGGAATTAAAGGGTTACACATAGCATGGCTTTGTTAAGGGGATACTTTGCCTAACGAATTTAGCATTAGCATTAGTAGAGGCATTTGATGCAAGAAAGCAAGCTTATGCAGCATCAGCCAAAAAAAACATAAATAAATAAAAAATAGCCACTTCCACTTCACCCCTCTGTTCGTTCGAAATACCTGTCCAGCCGAGCCTTAAACTTATTTAGGCTATCAACTTCCTTGAGAGCTTCCTTGGACTCAGGGGAGGTACCCATAGACTGGAAATGTGCAAATGTGACCCCAATTCACAAAGGAGGATCAAAGGCTGACACAAGTAACTATAGACCTGTGAGCTTAACTTCTGTTCCAGGAAAATTAATGGAGGCACTGGTTAAATAAAGAAGCACTGCAGGATCATTTAGACAAGACTTCAGTTATAGCTCAGACACAGCATGGTTTTGTTAAGGGGAAGTCTTGCCTGACCAACTTGATTGGATACTATGATGCAGCCACAAAAGAACTGGATGCAGGGAATAACTTTGATATTATATACTTGGATCTTAGAAAGGCTTTTGATACTGTTGCACATGGAAGACTGCTACACAAATTGGAGCAGTGTGACATTGGAGGCAAATTGCTGCTATGGATAAAGGGGTGGTTGAGTGGGAGAAGACAGAGAGTGGTAATCAATGGACACTGCTCATCGTGGACTAATGTTATTAGTGGAGTCCCTCAGGGCTCAGTGTTGGGTCCATTATTGTTCTCTGTATTTATAAATGATATTGATGATGGTATATCAAGCTTAATGTCCAAGTTTGCAGATGATACAAAGGTTTGCAGGGTTGTCAAGGACACTACTGACACTACACTGCTGCAACAGGATCTGGAAAGGTTGAGCAGATGGGCTGAGAGGTGGCAAATGAAGTTTAACATTGACAAATGTAAAGTACTACACATGGGAAACAGCAACCCCAGGGCAACGTATCAACTCTGTGGTACTACACTGACAGTGGTAGAGAATGAAAGGGACTTGGGGGTGATTGTGCAGGCAGATATGAAGTTCTCTGAGCAGTGCAGACGGGCTGCAAGAGTAGCTCATGGAGTATTGTCAATGATATACAGGAATTTTTCCAGCAGGGATAAGGAGGTGATTATTCCATTGTATAAGGCAATGGTCAGGCCACACCTAGAGTACTGTATACAGGTCTGGAGGCCTCATTTCAAGAAGGATGTAGAGCTGCTGGAACGAGTACAGAGAAGGGCAACAAGATTAGTGAATGGAACAAAGGGGTGCTCTTACGAGGAAAGGCTTAAGTTTTGCAAATTACAGTGTCTGGAGACTAGGCACCAGCGAGGTGATCTGATAGAGGTGTATAAAGCCTTGAATGGTTTAAGCATGCTCAATGCTGATGGGATTCTTCCTCTAGCTCAGAAAAATCACCTGAGAGGGCATAAATTCAAATTGAGGAAAGACAGATGTAGGATAGACGTGCGGAAATTTGCCTTTAGCCAGCGGGTGGTTGGTTGTTGGAACAGACTGCCATCCCTTGTGGTGGAGGTTGATAGCCTAAATAAGTTTAAGGCTCAGCTGGGCAGGTATTTTGAACGAACAGAGGGGTGAAGTGGAAGTGGGTTTTTTTTTTTTTTTTTTTTTGGCTGATGCTGCATAAGCTTGCTTTCTTGCATCAAATGCCTCTACTAATGCTAAAACTTCCGCAAAAAGGGATGGAAGTCTGTTCCACCAACCAACCACCCGCTGGCTAATTTGATTGGATACTACGATGTAGTCCCAAAGGAACTGGATGCAAAAAATAATTTTGATATTATATACTTGGAGTTCAGGAAAGATTTTGATAGTGTTGCACATAAAACGCTACTGTCCAATTGGAGCAGTACAGCATTCAGGGCAATTTGCTGCTGTGGATAAAGGGCTGATTGAGGAGAAGACAGAGAGTGGCAACCAATGGACACGGCTCTTCGTGGACTAATGTTATTAGTGGAATCTCCCAGGGTTCGGTGTTGGGACCATAGTAGTTTACTCTATTCATCAATGACATTGATTAAAGTATATCAGGCTTAATATTCAAGTTTGCAGATTATACAAATGTTAGCAGGGTTCTTAATGATAGTAATGACGGTACGCTGCTGCAACAGGATCTAGAAAAGTTGGGCAGATGGGCTGAGAGGTGGCAACTGAAGTTTAACGTTGACAAATGCAGAGTACTGAATATGGGAGACAGTAATCGCAGAGTAACGTACCAACTGTGGGGTACTACACTCATGGTATGAAGAGAGAAAAAGACCTTTGGTGTAATTTGCAGTTAGATATGAAGTTTTCTGAACAGTGCAGACTGGCTGCCAGAATCGCTTATGGGGTTTTGTCAATGGTATACAGGAATTTTGCTAGCAGAGCTAAGGAAATGTTTATCTCATTGTATAGGGCAATGTCGGGCCACACTTGTGCTATGGATAAAGGGTACTGCTTACAGGATTAGATAAAGGAAAGAACACTGCATACAGGATTGGAGGCCTCATTTTAGGAAGAATGTAGCGCTGCTGGAACGAATACAGCTACTGGCAACTAGATTTGTGAAGGGAACAAAGGGGTGCTCTTACCAAGAGAGGCTTCAGTTCTGCAAATTGCAGAATCTGGGGACTAGGCACCTGCAGGTGATCTAAGTGATGTGTTTAAGGCTTTGAATGGTTCAAACAAGCTCACTGCTGATGATATTCTTCCTCTTGCTCAACTTATGCACCTCGGGGGCATAAATTCAAATTGAGGAAAAACAGCTGCAGAATAGACGTGCAAAAATTTGCCTTTAGCCAGTGAGCGGTTGATTGCTAGAAAAAATTTTCAACTGTCGTTGTGGATGTTGATAGCTTAAACATAATTAAGGAAGAATTGGACAAACGTTTGGACCGAATTGATGAATTGGCAATTATTTTTATTATTATTTTATTTTATTTGTTTGCTGGTGCTGTATACAGGGTGTTTCAGTTAAACGTTTCAGAACTTCTAAGAGGGGTAGGGTACACATCCTGACAACTCGAAATCATATACCAATGGGCAGAATCGAAAATTCCGAGCTTTAGTGCAGGGAATCTTAATTTCGCACAAGAACGCCAAGTTAGTAGGATGGATGATTACACGAACTCAGAGTTAGCCGATATGCATTTGGCGTACGGGGCTGCAAATTGTAGTGGGCCAGCCGCACAGCGTTTGTACGCGGAACGATATCCGACGAGGCGTATTCCCAGTCATAATTTCTTTGCAAGACTGCACCAGAGGTTAGCTGAGAGAGGTTCATTTGAAAGAGCTGACAGGGACAGGGTAAGAACAGCACGGACTCCAGCCGTCGAACAGAATGTGCTGCAGCATGTACAGGGGAATCCAAGAACGAGTACACGAAGTCTAGCAAACGCAGTCGGGGTTTTACATTGCAGCGTCTGGAGGATTCTCCGAGAACAAGACATGCATCCGTTTCACGTGCAGCGTGTCCAGACACAGCAACCGGAGGATTATGCACCTCGTATTGCTTTCGCACAGTGGTACCTTGGAAAATGTGCTACAAATCCCCTTTTTCCTGCTGAAGTGTTGTTTTCCGATGAGGCATCCTTCACAAGGGAAGGAATTTTCGACACGAATAACGACCATATCTGGGCTGTCGAGAACCCGCATGCAATACGACGTCGTGCAGCACGGATTCGATTTTCGGTCAATGTATGGGCCGGTATTATGGGAGATCACCTCATCGGACCTTACCTGTTACCGTGTCGTCTAACCGGACCTATCTACTTGATCTTTCTGCAGCAAGTATTGCCACAACTTTTGAGAGATGAACAGATTTCTACATCGACGCAACAGACAATGTGGTTCCAACACGATGGAGCACCTGCCCATTATAGCGGAGATGTTCGTAACTACCTGGATGTCACATTTGGTCAACAGTGGATCGGACGTGGTGGTCCCGTGCGTTGGCCTGCTCGGTCACCCGACCAATTATGTCTTGATTTTTATTTCTGGGGTCATATGAAATCGCTAGTTTATGACACCCCTGTTGACAATGCTGAGGAGCTGGTTGCAAGAATCGCAGTAGCTGCCAAAGAAATTCGAAATTCGCCTGGAGTATTCCAGAATGTTCGGATGTCCATGCGTCGGAGATGTGAGGCGTGCATTGTAGCCCGTGGAAGAAACTTCGAACACTTACTTTAATCCATGTACCTTTTGCTTCTTTTCATGTATTATTAAAACGATTTCTCACTTACGGTCTCTTTTCTTTATGGTGCTTCTGTGTACAACACCGCTTCAGGAAAGCATTTCCGACCCCACATTGCTATATGATTTCGAGTTGTCAGGATGTACCCTACCCCTCTTAGAAGTTCTGAAACGTTTAACTGAAACACCCTGTATATTGCTTGAGTAGTGGTGGCATCATATGCCACTACTAGTGCCAATGCTAATATCAAAATTATTTATTGCATCCAGTTCCTTGGTCACAGCATCATATAAATCTATCAGATTGGCTAGACAAGGAAAAAATCCAAGCTGTGACTGCAGTATACTTTCATTCCTGTCTAGACGGTTCTGCCTTACTTCTTTAACCAGTGATTCCTTACTTTTCCTGAAACAGACGTTCAGCAAACTGTCTGTTTATTACTCATGTTGCCCTTTTCATCCAACTTTAAATCCAAGGACGCTGTCCTAATTATCACTCAAGTTTTGGTTACCGTCTTTTCAGACCCCTTTAATATAATTGAATGGATTCCATCCAGCCCAGATGCCTTTTTTATGTTTATCTTCAACAATTTCTCTACCACTTTCCTTTCAGTTATCATAAAGTCATTTAGCTCCTCGTTAGAGTTTGGTAACCTTCTGTCATCCTAACCCCTAAAGAATTCCTCATGTGTGAATGCCAAATACCTGTTCAATTTCTCCGCAACCTGAGCATGGTCATCAACAATTAACCCATAGTCATCAAGTGGCCCAATGTGATTCAACCCCTTCGTTCTACTGTTAATATAAGCATAAAAGTCATTGCTGTTTTTCTTTTCATTCTGTGTTAAAGACTTATCATAATCTGCCTTAGCTTGCCTAACCTTCTTTGTGACTTGATTACAGACTATAATTACCATAGGCTACCATTTATAGCTACCATAGGCTTATGTATCACCTGATAATTTATATGCATCCCATGCAATTTTCATCTCTGCCACGTGTCTCAATAGTTCTTCTGACATTAATTTAGGTCTAATCCTTAAATAGTATTTCTTGGTTGGTAAAACGTTTAGTAGCTTTTTGATTACTTCCCTGAATACTTTCCATTTAGAATTTGTTGTTGGTAACATCATCAGTTCGTCCCACTCCACAGATTTTAACTCTCTAAAACCACACCACTGTATTAATTTTATGAAAGCAAAAGCATTTAACTTTATCCTTGATAGAAGTTACGTCTTTAATGAAATGATACATTAGTAGGATGCGATCTCTTCCACCCAGTGGGTCTTCTATCTGTAGATTCTTTAATGCAAAATCACTGCTGATACGAGTACTTTTCTTCTTGATTCTTCTCTAACATGCTGCTGTAGAAGTCAGTCGTGTGTGTGTGTGTGTGTGTGTGTGTGTGTGTGTGTGACCAACCCACAGATTTCAATCAACATCTGGAAAGTAAAAATCTCCCGTTATGAGACATTCTGTTTTCCTGGCTCACTCTATTTCACTGCATATCTGTATAGCTGTTTGGTAAACTCATCACAGTCTTTAGCCCTGTTACACACTTCTATTCTCAATTTTGTTTCCCTGTGCTTATATCCCACCAAACTGAGTCAACATTGCATTAGTTGACCCATGTCAACTAGATGTACTGCCTAGATTTAATATGATTCATAAATTCCTCATTATAAGACATTCTGATTTACTGGCCCACTTTATTTCTCTGTGTAGCTGTTCGTTGTACTCATCAGAGTCATTAAGCGTATAAAAGAATTTCAGTTAAATTGAAGGAAATTTCTCTTGGTTAGTTAGTTGCTGTTTGATTTTGAAGCACACAAGCAACTTAGGCTATATTGGGACGTACATAATATGTCTGTGAATTGTGAGTATTTTGTTGTCATTTACTGTTTGCTGGACTAAACACAGCAGTTTCCTGGAGAAAAAAAAACCATGCTATCCTCACGTGAGACCGACTAACTCAGCAACATTGTGAGAAAGACCAGTAAAAATGCCTTTCCTCATTAATGAGATTCGAAGTCAGATCTTTTCTCACCTGATGTGGAGAGGACGGAGAGCATACCAACTGTGCTACCTACAAGAGCAATTTCTCCTGATAGTTGGGATTGAGGAGCGAAGTGGAGCGTCTCCTAGCACGCACGCCAGGGGTCGAAATATGAACCGGAATTCTAAACTATTCGTCGTGGTAGCATAGCTCAAATAAATACTACCATCCTCACACCGAGCAGACAAAGTCTGGGTTCTAAGCCCATCGATGATGTGAGGAATTATTATTATTGTTGTTATATTATTATTTCTCCGTGGTTGGGTGGGGGGAGGTTTCCACCCCGTGGCCGGTAGTGCTACCAAGAGCAAAGTGTTGTTGTTATGACTGGTGTTACTGTTGGTCGAAGAACTCTCTGACTATCCTACAACTGTTCAGGATTGCGACATTCTGGAGTTCCTTCCAAGGGGGCATTATGGCCATGTTGCCCTCGGCCCATAAAATCCAAAAACAAACCTTGTAGGTGTTCTCTGGACATATTGTTCCGAAGGTTGCCAGTGTTCGACACCGCTATGTCAATCAAATAGGAAGCCTTTTCCTTCTTATCGACAAGGGTTATCTCCAGTCTGTTGTGCGGGATTGTCTTGGCCGTTATTATGGTGCTGTTCCAGTAGAGCTTGTGGGTTGAGGTTGGGGTCTTCAGTACAGCCTGGTGTTCGAACTTGTAATACGGTACACTTTCTTTGGTCAAATGGTACTGCCTCGCTAGCTTCTGATGTATTATTCTGGCTACCAGATCATGTCTACGAGTGAACCCCGTCTGGGTGATAGGTTTGCATCCTGCAATGAAACTTTTTTTTACATTTTTAATTTTTATTAAATTATAAAAGTACGGCCTGAGGTTCGAACTTGTAATATCGTACACTTTCTTTGGTCAAATGGTACTAGCTTCTGATGTATTATCCCGGCTATCAGATCGTGTCTACGAGTGTACCTCGTCTGGGTGATAGGTTTGCATCCTGCAATGATGCCGTGGATCGTTTCTGAAGCCAATATCATCGTCGTCATATGTCATCTGATACTCCTGGCTCCTTGGCGATATATTTTCCATAGTTCCTGGTAATCTGCGCGGATAGCACAGTGGTATCATCACCGGGTGGGAAAGGCCCGGGTTCGAATCCCATCGATGACGCAAGGACCTTTTATGGGTTTTTTCATCCCGTGGCTGAGATAGTCGGTTTCAGGCGTAGATAGAAACATTTTTTCCCGGAAAAACTGGGTTTTCCGTCAAGCAAAGCAGGCAAATCGATCAGACAGCACACACACAATTTACAGACACAATACACATGGGTAGTTGAATTAATTTGGAAGTCAGTTTGGGATGCCAGGAAGGGCTCCAGCGCTGCGGAAAATATGGTTGGTGATAGGACTCCCCCTTGTGGGACACCCCTATTAGTAATGCAAGTTGTCTGAAATCTGCGATGTGATATGATGAGATGTCTATGCTCCAGGATTGATTTAATGATACTGAGAGTCCTTCCAGTGAAGTTAAAGTACTGCTGGAGAATGGTGATTAGAGCTTTTATATCTATTTTGTCATAGGCCGCTTTTATGTCAAAGAAAATAACATCAAGTTGTGTCCTGTTGTTGAGGGCTTTCTGGATTCTGGTAAGAGTGTCTAGGAGGTTGCTGTTAGTAGATCTCCCCTTAATCACAGTGTGGAGGTACGGAGGCCTGTGATTGAAACAGTGGTCTGCAATGGTGGGCTGGATTGCTTTTTAAAATATCTTTAGGAACCCACAGCCGATGGCAATAGGCCTGAAATCTTGAGGCCGCTTGGGGTCCCTGCATTTAGGGACTGGCCGAACAAAGTATGTGTTCCAGATATTTGGAATCTCTCCACTTACTAAGATTTTATTAAAAATATGGACTAGGGGGTCTATAATATATGTACTGCAGATTTTGATTAGAAACAGAGGAAACCGGTCGGGACCCACAACAGCTTTCAGTGGAAGTTTTTTGATGATCTCCATCAGATGGTTTCGGGTTATGAGTGATATTGGAGGTTTGAAGGGAGGGTCAAAAAGTGTAACAGGGGGTGGAGCATGTGACTGGTCGGTCTGTTGAAAAGTAAGCTCAGTCCATTCTTTAAATATTTCTTCCTTCATATTGATTTGCTTATGGCTCTGTTTCTGGAGTCTTTTAGATCTTTTCAGCTTATCCAGGGCAAATTGGTTGCCGACAAGTCGTTTTTGTCTTAAGAAGAGAGCCCTTGCCTTTTTATAGGCGCTGAAGTTTTCAGCGTCAGCTGATTTTCTCCAACGTCTGTAAGCCTTCTGTTTCTGGAGAAAAGTTTGCTTGATTGTTTGGTTAAACCATACAGAAGTTCTGGAGGTGATGCCTATTTCTTTTGCAGCTCCCTCTTTGGCTATTCCATAAAGTTCTTCGGCTAGGTGGCTTAGAGCTACATCAGGAGCGACAGTGAATAGGTGTGTCCAGTTGAATTCTCTGAGAGGTCTGAGAATGATTTCTGGTTTCAGGAATTTTGTAGAAAAGGTTAGTTCTCTCTCAGATTGGTTTTCTTTTCTGGGCAAGTGATGATTATGATTTTTTTGTAATGCGATTTCACATGTCATAGGATTGTGGTCAGAGTAGAATTTAAAAGAAGAGGTGATCATAGATATGCTCTCAAGATGATGGAATACGAGGTCGAGTGTGCTGTTACCTCTGGTTGGGCTGGTAATACTTTGTACGAGGCCCAGGGCAACAATTTCGATTTCGTAGTTTTTCCCAGCAAATTTTGTGTCGGATTGGCGCCATCAACCGCCAACCTCTTCACTTCCTTTATCCGAGTTCCATCGGGCTGATATCTGCAACTTAATCTGCAAACCCAGACACTGGAGATACCAGCAGCATTTTCATGTGCGCACGCTCATATGAAAAAATGATTTTCGAAGCCCCAAACCACATTATCGTGCTGTTCACGGCAGTAGTTAGATGTCTTCAGTTTCAAGATACTGTACTTCAGCTCAACACTTGAGCTCAAGTACAGTACTTGAGCTCTATGCGCAGTGGCATTGTTATGCTTGAAAATGAAATCTGGGCAAACCGCCCATCTAAAAACTCTTATATAGAGTTCGAGGATCTCCTCTCGGTGCCTCTGCGCAGTTACGGTCGTATCTGCGCGGGAAGCACACTGGCATCGTCATCGTCCTCCCTACACCGGGTAGAAAAGGCCCGGGTTCAAATCCCGTCGATGACACGAGGAACTTTAGTGGGCTTTTTTCACTGCGTGGCTGAATTAGTCAGTCTCAGGCGTAGTAGTAGTTGCATGTGATGCAAGAAAGCATGTGTATGAGCGTATGCAGCAACAGCCAAAAAAAAAAAAAAAAAAAAACACACCATTCCCTCCAAATGCCTGTCCAGTTCATCCTTAAATTTAATTAACCTATCACCTTCCACAACGACAGATGGAAGTTTGTTCCAGGATTAACCACCCGTTCGCTAAAGGCAAATTTCCGCACATCTATTCTACATCTGTCCTTTCTTAATTTGAATTTATGCCCCCTTAGGTTCGTAATCTGAACAAGTGGAAGAATCCCATCAGAATTCAGCGTGCGCAACCCATTCAAGGCCTTTCCACCTCTATCAGATCACCGCGCAGGTGCCTAGTCTCCAGCCACTGCAATTTGCAGAACTTAAGCCTCTCTTGGTAAGAGGATCCCTTCATTCCCCTCACCAATCTTGTTGCCCTTCTCTGTACACGCTCAAGTAAATCTACATTCTTCCTAAAATGAGGCCTCCAGACCTGTACGCAGTACTCAAGGCATTACCTGACCATTGCCTTATACAGAGGGATAATCACCTCTTTTTCCCTGCTAGAAAAATTCCTATATATCATTGACAAAACCCCATGACCTGCCCTGGCAGCTTGTCTGCATTGCTCAGAAAACTTCATATCTGCTTGCACAATTACTCCCAGGTCTTTTTCATTTTTTACCACCTTAAGTGTAGTACCACACAGTTGGTACGTTTCTTTGGGGTTACTTCTACCCATATGCAGTACTTTGCATTTGTCAAGGTTAAACTTCAGTTGCCATTTCTTAGCCCAAATGCCCAAGTTATCTGGATCCTGTTGCAGTAGCACACTGCCATTACTGTCATTAACAACCCTGCTAACCTTTGTATCATCTGCAAACTTCGACATTAGGCCTGATATACCTTCATCAATATCATTGATAAATATACAAAACAACAGTGGACCCAACACCGAACCCTGTGGGACTCCACTAATAACATTAGTCCACGAAGAGCAGCACCCATTGATTACCACCCTCTGTCTTCTCCCACTTAACCATCCTTTTATCCATTGTAGCAACTTACCCTTAATACCATTCTGCTCCAATTTGTACGATAGTCTTCCATGCGCAACAGTGTCAAACGCTTTCCTGAAATCCAAATATATGATATCAAAATTATTTTTTGCATCCAGTTCTTTTGTAACCACATCATAATATCTTATCAAATTTGTCAGACAAGACTTTCCCTTAACAAACCCATGCTGTGCCTGAATTATTGCTACAGTCTTATCTAGATGATCCTGCAATGCATCTTTAACCAGCGACTTCATTATTTTACCCGGAACAGAAGTTAAACTAATTGGTCTGTAATTACTCGTGTCACCCTTCGATCCCCCCTTTGTGAATTGGGGATACATTTGCACACCTCCAGTGCGTGGGAACCTCCCCTGAGTCCAAGGATGCTCTCATAATTGTGGCTAAGGGTTTGCTTAGTTGCTTTGCCGCCTCCTTTAATATAACTGGCTAGATTCATTCCACCCCAGGTGCTTTTCTTATGTTTAACTTCAACAATTTCTCCTCCACTTTGCTCTCAGTTATTACAAAATCATTAAGCACTCTGCTACAATTTGATAACCTTCTGCCATTTTCAAACCTTAATAACTCCTCATGTGTCAATGCAGATGCAAAATACTCATTCAGTTTGTTTGCTATCTGAGCAGGATCATCAACAGTCGAACCATCGATGTCAAGTGGACCAATCAGATTGATCCCCTTCCTTTTAGAATTTATATAAGTAAAGAAATCTTTGCTGTTTTTCTTAGCATCTTTTGCCAAGGATTTCTCGTAATCTGCCTTCGCCTGCCTAACCTCCTTTGTGACATGATTACAGACTAGCTTATATCTGCCATAGACTTCTGAGTCACTTGATAATTTATATGCATCCCATGCATTTTTCTTCTCTGTCACGAGTCTCATTAGTTCATTTGATAACTATTTAGGCCCAAACCTTGAACAATATTTCTTAATAGGTATGAAACTTTTAGTAGCTTCCACGATTAATTCCTTGAATGCTTCCCACTTAGAATTTGCTGTTGATAACATCGTCAGTTGATCCCATGTACAGAATTTAAAAACTTTCTGAGACCACTGTACTCACCTTTACGGAAGCAAAAACCCTTTCCTTTACTCCTGATGGTAATTATATCTTTAAGTAAATCCCACATCAGTACACTGTGATCACTGCCACCTAGTGGTTCCTTTATCTGCAAATTCTTAATACACGAATGATCACTGCTGATAACCAGATCAAGAGTGTTACTTTCTCTGGTTGCCTCTCGAACATGCTGCTGCAGAAAACAATCATCCAATAAATCCACAAAAGTCTGACTAGTGCGTGAGTGACCAACACCTCAAGAGACAGCTGATGACAGGACATCGTAGGATTCCCTCTTGTTGTTAGAGTCAGATAGCAGTCTGTTCTGGTTGACCTAGCCTTTGGGCGACCTTCTCCATCTCTTCTTGTAATGGTTCTTGTTTCCATTCAGAAACTTCTGTTATTATTCCACTTACTGTTATTACTTCTACTACTACTAATAATAATATAAGAGCGCAGTTAGCCCAGTGGTTACGACGCCGGTCCACCAATATCACGGACCCGGGTCCGAATCCCACCGAGAAGAAAGAAAAATAGAGAGAAATAAATCACGTCACTTCATTGGACCTACCTTCTCAAGGTTGAAGTGACGGCTGAGGCAGCGAGTGGCGCCATCTGGTGTCCCTTATAACTACTACTGGGTGCCAAAGTTAAACAAGTCCACCTCCATATCCAGATAGAAGTTCTGTTGCGTTCCGGCTTTTAGCCGCAGGGCCAAAACTACAGACGGAAATGTCGATGACGGTCGTCTGCAACAAAGAGCGTCCGCTGGATGGTGTGCTCGGAAACATTTCTCTATGCACCCTGTAGTCTGCCGCTAGCTCAGAGATCACGAGTCTGTTGTATTTTGTCAGTATATTAATGAGAAATACTGTATGAGGGTTTTCTCTCTAGTAAGTTATACTTCTAAAACTACCTCAAGATCAAATGGAAATTAGTGTGGGAGAAATCTTAGATATGTTGGTCATTTTGCATTAAACTATCCTCTTAAATACTCTAGTTCGGTTATTAAATAAAACAGTCGCATTTAAGTGTTAATATCACTTAACAGTGTTAATTTAAATGGAGTGCAGTATATAAAACGATGTGTAAAATACCTATATTTGTATTGCGCGTGTGTATCCTTTTCATTTGACCTTATTTTACTTCTTACCATTCCAAACTCTCCGTCTTCATCCCATTGGGTTTGTGATCTCGTTTTGTCCGCGACCCTTGGAGATGTAGGTCACTGCTCTACCCGGAGGCACATCCGTTCGTGCTCCTTCAAGGAAGTAAGCGGTGGTACCTTTAGCTGACAATAAATCGGGAAAACCAGGCTTCGGTTTTACCCAGATAGCGAAACTTTCAATAAGTAATGGCATGTTTCCGGAAGAAAGGTGGTAACTCATGCATCTGGTGAAGACTGGGTATTTAGAGAGAAAGGAGTAGTACCCGTACAAAAACAGAGTAAAAGTTCTAACGTTCGTGATCATTCAAATTTCAAGTAATCAGATTTAGCATTTTAGGAAAAATATTTCAACACTAATCTGAAAGTTTGCTATTTACCTAAAACAGCAATGCACATAAGCGCGAACAATAAACAATAATAAATAAATAAAATAGAGTAGCAGTTGCTTATTTTATTTCAATGTTATTAAACAATATGTGTTGTTTAATGTTTCGTTATGTGTTATGAAATAAAGGCATGTCAGCCCGATTACAGTGAGATACGTTATTTTATTTCTAAAATTTAACGTACCTGGATATAGTACACTGGTTGAAGTAAGCAAGAATGGAAATAATTTGTATTGGCCCTTTATTTACTTTCATCTTAGATTTATTCGCAACAGCATGATTTAATAAACTGTTACATAAACTATTTAATAAAGTTTTTGGAAACTGCAAAACTTTTTCAATAAAGGATATACAGTATATATAGTCGATAAGCATCCATAGTAATCATTAATTTTGCTGGCGTGAAGAGATAGACGGCGAACAAAGAGGAAAAAAAAAAAAAAAAGTACATTTAAGAATCTAGATATTAAACATATAGTTGGGTGTTTTCAGAATTCAGGATTGAAATATCCTGGTAACCCATCTGGCCAACCAAACCTTCTTATTAAATCGCTGTTCTAAATTAAATTTATAACTGAATTTCCCAATAAGAGTCTACTGTATTCGTTTCTGAATTTTATTTAGAATAGGGATTTAATAAGAAACACTGGTGGTTCATGGTGGATTGTCCTGCTGGAACACCTGAACGTTTCACCGTGAATTCCTCTTCCTGTGGGTCCCAAGCAGCAAGATCCATTGAATATATAATTGTACAAATTTTAAACATCTTACATTATTCTTAAATTTAGGATAAAATCTGGTAAATGTAAATTTATTACAGTTGTTTTCGTTTTGGACGTTTTTTGGGAAAAGCCTTTTCCATCCTTGTTCGCCTAGTTTCCCACGTATTTAGTCTGTTCAAGTCCAATTTGGATTATGTCGGGACTGAAGAACCCAACGCTGGCGTAACACCTGAAAGAATTATATAAAAAGTAAAATCAGTTGCTTTCATTCACACAGTCAAATGAAGCCGATTGCTACATCCACTGCACCAAATACACCAACAATGCATCATACATGATCTTTTTTTTTTTTTTCGTGGATTCCTTATTTTCTAACTCACCTGGGATGTAATTCCCCATTTACAATTATTTTCCGTTCGTGGTTTTTATCGTCCCTAACTACCGCAGGTATTTAGGAACATTTTTAATTAACTACATGTATACCTAGCCGAATACGGGAACAAACACCTGTAGTTAAAAAAAAAAAAAAAAAATTGAGTTATTTAAGACTTTCCTGGCCTCCTTGTAGCTATTAATCTGTACCTGTTAAGGGGCGGCATATTTAGCGAAATTTAAGATAATAAATATCTAATTAGACAAGTCTCAATTCCTCAATTTTTCAACTTTTAAGGAATTTTTTTCAAGTTTTAGTAGATATTTTTAAAAATGAACGATGATAATTGCTATTTTCAATTTTCTCGATTTATTTCCATTTATAAGACACGCTATTTAGTACGTCTTAACCTTCGTAAATAAAGGAAAAATCCCTTCTTTATCGTCCCAAAAAACTATTCTTTCCAAAGTAATGAATAACTTCATCAACCGCCAAATTTTAAACTACAGTGTATCTCAAAACCTTCCGATCAACGATTGCCAATATGGATTCCTTCGTTGTCGATCCACTGGTGATGTCTTAAGCTACTCATCTTTGGAAAAAAATTTGGAGACGTTTGGTAAAAACTGAAGAAATTACTCTTGAAATTTCCGAGATGTAGCCAGTTTTCTCAGTGACGTGTCCAAAAGCGTGTCTTGGTTATTCAAACTAACGTTTGAATAACCAAGACACGCTTTTGGTATGTAGGAGGAAATTTTGGTATGCAGATATCCAGACAGCTGAATGCGTAAAGGGGATAATACACATTAAGAGATATCGGAGAAGTATCTTCTGGTTTATGACACCATTAATTTTTGATAAAAACTCCAATGCATAGTATACAATTTATTTTTCAGGTCATTGAAGTGATATTGAAAAGTGAGGTTCATATCCTAAGTTGTACCCAGATCCTTACGCATCTTGCACGTTTGCACAGTTTCGATGCAGACACGAACATCATTTTTGACACTTTTCTTCGAAAAAGTGATCCGTGCTAAATTTTTCTTTATTTATCTGGAATCCAGTTAAGCGAAATAGTTATTATGGTCAAGAATGATTTTTTTTGTATCTCAAGGTTTACCCTTTGCACAGAGTCAGCGGTATTTAAGTGAATGAACAATTTGATGTCATTAGCATAAGCTAAAAAAAATTAGGATTTTCTGATAAGAAAAGGTCACGTACTGTTGCAAAGAGCTAAAAAAAAAAAAAAAAAAAAAAAAAATTGCGGAAGCTTGCTGCCACGACGGAAGTGCTATTTAACCATCTGTTCGTTGCCAAGTTCCCCCTCTTTTAATAATTATGCCTGGTCGTGCAACCAAACAAATTTGCGATTGCTGCCGTAAAAATATTAAAGAACTTTTCTGATTTGTAATGGCCCCTGCAACAGAACGCTGCTGTTCTGGAAGATCGATTCCAAAGATTAGTGCCACGGGTCGATCTAGATACGTCTGTAGCCAGTGCAAAAGCAGCGTCCCAACTGCTGGGAAAAACAACACAGAGAGAGCCAGCATAACAAGTGGCCTAATCTTTCTCACTCCTGCGGATTCGTACGTCGAGGAATCACGATTAGGAGAAACCAATAACCCAGAAGGTGGCAGGAAGGAAGACACTGAGACTACAAGAAACAGCGACCATGTAGAGCTTCAAGAGCAACCAAATACACCTGATGACAATGCTACGACGCCAGATCTAACACCCCCTGATGACCCTATATTGTACCGGGTCAAAACTTTCCAATGGGAACTGGAGAACCTCATGACTGACTCCAGTAATCATATAATTACAGCCCTGAGAGGAAAGATAATTACCATCTGGTCAAATATGGAATACTTATTGTTGAATACGCACATGGAATGCGAGAAGGCTGCGGCCAAATTAGAGACTTATATGGAGGTACAAGGAAATCAAATGCAACAACGCCCTCGTTCTACACAGATGCGCTGAGGACCGCTACCAAGCCGAGTAATGAAGCCTCTGGACGACAACCAAAAGGAAAACACTACTAAAAACCCAAATTTAGTTATTCTAAAACCTATTGGCAACCAAGAAATTAAAACTAGCGAGAAAGTGAAGAATACAGTCGTCAATAAACTGACGTTAAAACTACAAGAATTAAATCGATCAGGAAGACCCGAAACGTTGGGGTACTGATCGAAACTGAAACATCAAAAGAAATATAAGACATCATAAAAAATCCTGCCATCTCGACACTTGGCCTTACTGCAAAACAACGGAAGAAAAAAGGCCCCACAGTAGTCATATTTGATGTCAGCAAGGACTCCAAACCTATTCAAATCACCGAAGAACTATACTGCCGTAACCTGCAAGCGTCTCATCCTGACTTGGCCCCAGAAGAGCTTATTAAGCCAAAATTTCATAAAAAGGCTAGTCAGATAATAATGTTAACTGGGTGGTGGAGTTAACCTTCCCCCCCCCCAGCTTGGAATACAATAAAAATAAAAAATCAAGAGAGAATATATATATATACACACACACACACATACACTGGGACAGCCATCATTTTAAAGAACATGTGAGGTGCCTCCATAGCCAGGTGGGAAGGAGCAGCAGTGCGTAGCACACGCTTCTTGATTAGACCGGGTTTCCGAACCCGTCACCACCAAATAAGGAGGATGCGGAAAGGTCAGGGAATGACCACACCATATCCCGGAGCAATATGGCCTTAGTTGCTAATGCTCCTAAAAAAAACCAAATAATAACAAAGAACATGTGGCAGTCCCAAAGTGTTTTAACTGCTGCAGGTTTGGCCATACCACACGCACCTGCACTCAAGCTGAGTCAACCTATGGGCACTGTGCCCAGAAAGGACATCAGTATAAGGACTATCCCGACAAAACCAGCAAGTCGGTCTGCGCAAACTGCAAAAGCTCAAAAATTCCTCATAATCACTCAATAGGAGACAACAGTTGTCTAGTTTATCTAAGTGCAAAGCGAGCACAACAAAGTAGAACCCATTATGGGCCTGCGCCTTAAACAGTTCAACACCCAAGAGATCAAATTCATCCAATGCGCAGTGGGCTAAGGTAGTTCCAGACCAGCTAAAAGTAATTATAAATGAGGAAAATATCGACCACCACCACCATAATATCAAGTCTCTGCACATCCTGGGCAGTGTGCCTGCATGTTATAGGTCCCCTTGGAACCTTTTGTGGTTTCTATATATAACAGACTTGGAGAGGATATTCTACCAACAATAAACTATCTGGAAAATATAGCAGCCCTTTTTCCCAATGAGAAAATTATCGTGGGGGGGGATGCAAACTGCCGCTCTCCTGCTTGGTTTACGGGGTCTGATGGCCCCAGTGGCACCCGTAATGGACAGCGATTGAAAGAGTTTATCTTCAATTCACAGCTTACCATATTAAATAGGCCACACAATTTGCCAACATTTTCATCTACTCTCTGGGAATTAAATATTGAGATCACCCTGGCTAGCAGACAGATCGATGGCTAGATCACTGGCTGGTGAGTCCAGGAGGCCCAGACCAGCTGGGACCACCGGGCCATAAACTTCCAAATGTCCAGAATCCAACAGCAACCATTGAATTCTAAACTCACATTGAACAGATTTAAAATAGAAAATGCTAACTGGGACAACTTCATAGCAGCTCTGGATATCTGTCATGCAACTCCCGACGAGGGACTTTAACTTGCTGTATCCAGAAGTGCACCAGAGGATTGTTACCAGAGTCCTGACAAACGCCTGTACCACAACTTTTAAAAGAAAAAATCCACTCCCCAGCGCTCTATTCCCCAGAGCTGCAGCACCTACGCAGAAAGGTAAATAGTAAAATGAAAGCTTTTCAAAGAACAAGGAGATCGCGGCCACAGTGAGAGATGGAAGTCTTGAGACAACAATATAGAATAGTCAGGAACACCTATACAGCTCTAATTCGCCAAAGGACACCTTGGGAGCATCTAGTGGCATCGACTGGGAATACCGACCCTTGGGGGGTATATAAAATTACCACCAATAAACTGCCCAGGGGAGAGGTTCTGACAAGCACTCTCACACCACAAGGCACAATAGCCACTACCTGGGAGCAGTCAATTAATAATATGCTCAATACCATTTTCCAGCCACAAATCTCTGACCTGACACCAATACAAGCCCAACTGTACCTCCAATGCAGGAAAGCAAGAGCCCTTCACCCTGGAGGAACTTCATCAAGCAGTATTGAAATTCAAATTACACAAAATGCCCAGCTCCTGACCTTCTGGAACCCGAGATTGTCAGACTACAAGCCATACTTACTGCTGAATCTTTTCAACCACTGTCTGGCAAAAGGATCCTTTCCACTTTATTGGAAGACAGCTAATCTTCGACTTCTCACGAATCCGAGTAAAACGCCACAACAGCCAACATCATACAGACCAATCGCCCTCCTAATTGTTCTCAGCAAACTCCTTGAGACTAATCTTCTTCAGAATTCACAAGTATTATACAAACAGAAATTACAGGCCAACAACCAGTATGGATTCCATCAGGGGGTGCTCGACAGTAGACGCACTAAGTAATCTGATAATATCTGGTTAAACCACACGTGAAAAATACTTCCTTGTAATTGCAGTCTACTTCGTCGGGGCGTTCGACTCACTTTGGTGGCCGAGCGTGCTTGACAGCTCAGATTCCTCAAAATCTCTACTCCTGCATTAAAAGCTATATATGTGACAGATCTGTCAGTGTAGAGATTCCCTACTCCAGGGTGATCAGAAAGATCCACAGGGCTCAGTCCTAGGACCAACTTTCTGGAACATGGTCCTGGATGAGTTCCTGAATCAAGATCTTGGGCATGTTAAGTCCCAAGCCTATGCAGATGATTTGATCCTTTCCATGCCTACCAGCTGAAGAGCCCAGATTTAAATTTCTGCTAACTGAGCACTCTAGCTCTTCCAGGAGTGGGCTACCCAGCACAACCTGACAATCTAGGCTGAGAAAACCTCCAGCATCCTCCTGAAAGGGAACCTAAGCTCAACCAGACCACCGCAGATTACGATCAATGCTCCAACCATCAAGCACTGCACCCAACTGAAGCACCTTGGTGTAATCCTTGACTCAAAACTGTCCATCCTCCCACACTTACGGTATATCCAAAAGATAAGAAATTACAGAGCATTGTGGCAAGGGTCACCTGCAGGGACTGGGGTCTAAACCAACGTACCCTAGCTTGTTTTGCAAAGCAGTCCTTATTCCAGCCATCTCATATGCTGCAGGAGTCTGGTATCATAGGGCAACTATTATCACAAATCAGAAGAAATTAGCCACTATTCAAAGGGCAATACTACTTACCATCACAAGAGCCTGCTGCACGGTGACCACTCCTGCTCTCCAAGTCCTCCCTCTAGATCTTGAAATAATTAGATGTGGCATGTTGTATCATCTGTCCAAAGGAATCTCTACTACCACCGGTTAGAATTATACCTCTTAAATGGTCTAAGTAAAGATAGCACATGCTTTTGCATGATTCCATAATTACTGCTGTCAGTGCAGAGCCTTATTCTCCATAATGCAACACACTTCCCCCATTTTTAACTAAAATAAACAAGTCAGTGAATGACAAAACACTTGCCGCAATAGTATTTTTACTTCAATAAAAATCTATTGAAATATCGGTCCGGGGACATCACCAGGTAGAGCAGCGCCATAATTTCGTAAAAAACAGAGCGATCCTGTCAGGGATGGCCAACCAGTTGATCACGACGAATTTTAAATATACAGTCATCCCTCGATTTGTGTACCTTGTGCAATGAAATTTTTGAGATTAGATCGCGGCACATTTTGAAGGAAAAAAGTAGATCGCATCACAAATTAAGTTGGCTACTCATGCTCTATGTGAATTAGAAATGGGCTAATAAATTTTACAATTTATGAAATTTTTGCGATGCGGAGTCTTTCTACCGCAACCGAGATCAAAGCAGTTAAAAAAAACATCTTCGCACGAATAAGCTGTGAGAAGAACTGAACGATAGGGGACGTTTCCTGTTCTTTATATCGTCTGTTTACATTTGATGCTTGTGGTGATAAACTTATTCGCTTTAGCATTTACGCAAGGAAAAATTGTTCTTCAATATCTCTAAAATCGCAGTTGACTTGGAAAAGAAATGACGCATAAAATAATTGTTCCTTTAATGGGATTTTATTAGAGAAATTCTGCTTGAAAATAATGGATTAGTAGGTAAGTTTTTTTGAAGGATTTAAAATCTAAGATGTCATTGTCTCTTATTTTTATTTGCATCTTGCTATGTTTTTGGTACATTTATTAGTTCACTTGTACGTTTGTTTCAGTTGTCAATAATAAATTAGTTGTAAATTTGTTTCAGTTAAGAATTTGACATGTCATAATGTACACTGAACGCAATGTAAGTTGTAATATGCAGCCTCTAGTTGATGGCCGTCCCTGGTGGAGTAATTTGTAATAAATTGCAATACTGATTTAAAAATATTTTATATATCCATCTAATGAAAAAGTCGATAATTATATATCTAGGATATATCTTCTGGATATCTCCTAGAGATATCAATCTAAATTCAATCAGTAGCTTATTGTTTTAAGTAGGACTGGGCCGAACATTGCCATGGACTACATAAATTTATTATATTTACAAATATGGCGAATGCGGTATGGTAGAACCCTCGCTGATGGATGCCATTCATTATATTCCGATTAGAGGCATTCGCGAACTACCATATTGCCAAAAACCGCGGGGGGGAGGGGGTAGACGTGGCTGACAGGTGTTTTGGTTTGAGCTCAGGAGATGCAGAATTTGTAGTTTCTCTAACGGGGAGGTATACTGAACAAAAATATACTATTCCTAATGCTGGTTAATGACGTCAGAACACGACTGTATTGCGTATTATTCTGTATTCAAGTTTATATATTTTATTTCTTGATTAAAAAAAAATCTCAATATACAGTAAAACCTCGTTACAACGAATATTTTCTTAAAGTTACTGTAATGAAAATATTTCCAGATTCTGGACGATTTCCGTTATTAGTTGGTTTTTTTTTTTTTTTTTTTTGCAGCCCAAATTGTAAGGGCTACTTTATCCTTGATAACTTGGATTATAAGGATTATAAATTACTGTAGTATCGCGGGCCATCCCCAAATATCCAACAGCTATTGTTTATATGTTAGCTTTCAGTCACGAACTACCTATGCTTTGTTTATAAAGAAGAATCGCGATAATTTGGACTGCCTTCTATGTTGTATCTAATTTATGCAGAACGGAGATTGTGCATAATAGAGGTTTTCACTAAACTGCCAAGCTACAGTTTAGTTACAATTGCGACCTTTTTTCCGGGAACGGTTTTACAATCACTTTGTAATAGAAGGAAAGTCACTGAAAAGGAAAATTAAACTTATAACATATCTACACGCCTCATTCTTTTCAACGAAATTTTTCTGTCAAGCGCCTTTCTTACGTCCTGGTACCACAGAGTCGGCTCCAGTTATACGGAGGGCCGATGGGAATGTTTATTTTACCAATTTACACTAAGCTTTGGGAGTGTTGGCGCCCCCAGGCCAGTGCTTACTCGGCCTAACCCTAAAACCGGCCCTGCAGAGAGCCACATTTGGCTGTAAACGATTGTATAGAAGAGTGATATTAATCATAACATGAAGTGTTTACAAACACGCGTAGGTTGGAATGAAGACTAGCTGAGTACAATAGTAAAGGCATGTAAAAAGCTGTGAAATGCTCTTAAGACGTAATCAAAAGGTGAAGAGCGTTAAAATGTGGTGTAGAAAATGGCGAAAGGGATATTAATGTTAGGGAGGGGGTGTAAGATGAAACAGCAACGGTATTTTAAGTGGTATAAGTATGTAGGTGAATAAAGTAGAAAAAGTTAAATTACACAGGCAGAAGTTGCCTCAATGCTCATTAATTTTTGCAAATTCTAATGGGTAATTCGGAAATATTTCTACGCTCTGAAAGAAAAGAAAAGTCGTTATGAAATGGCAATACAACAGGACAGTTACTTGATGGAACATTCCGATTTCTTCAATAAAACGAAATACAATTGCACAAGGACCCTATGTGATTAAATTTGTAACGTTTAACACAATTCCATGTTTGATCTCAAAATCATATTTGCGTTACGTTTGATTTGTACTTTCCTGTACTTCATTTTCATAAAATTCTTTTCCTTTCTCATGTCCTAATACGATTACATAATAGGATGCTAGGTTGTAAATAAAGTTGCTCGGTTTTACGAACTACGATTTTCAAATATTTACATAACTGTTTTCTATAATCCGGACTTGCCATTAATTCGAATTTATTCCTCTCTCCTCCCCGCCACCACCAGTCTGATTTAGTGAGCCTCTGCAGTATTTATACAATTATGATTCTTCACATGTTAGAAGAATTAAGTCAATTTTTTTAATTTTGACTTATTCTTCAAATACTGGAAGAATTAAGTCAATATCGAATCTGTAATTAACTATTCAAACATTAAAGTTTCATTAAAAAGTGATAAAATAAGACGAGTTGGGAAGGACACCTCCAGGGTGAGTTGCCCTGCGGCTACGTGGCGATCGCTGTCAGCTCCAGTAGCGTTTGCAGTGTGTTAATGAGTCGTCACCGTAATAATACGGTGGCGACGGGTATGAGGGAAAAAAGGGACGGGGGTCGGAATTGTTAGCCCATATTTGTGGTCAATTACAGTCCACCCCTGGTTACATCACTTATTACAATAAATGTACTATAATTACACTTGAGAATTAAAACAGAAAATGTGCTACGAGTTTTGCTTTAGGATGACTTTGTAGTGCTGACGTGACAACGAATACTGTAGTTTAAGTTTTATGTTTAAAATGCATTGATTTACGAACTACGAAAATGAATAGTTAGCGCACGAAGTAATTTAAGAAGCTAATCTCACTGATTTGTTTCTTAAATTGCTTTGATTATATAAACAGCAGTTTGATTTCTCCCAATGGTACCCAACGTTGCCCACACTCCTCCCCGTGGAGGCAGATCAGGTACACGAGTATTATAGTTTAATCTGGCAGGTCCTGTCACCTAATTTCCTGAGATTATCAGTGGCTAGGATCTAAAGGAAAAAACCCGCTATAGATAGGGGTCAGCCAAAAGGAGTACTAGTTATGCGATTTGAATGTCATTAAGTTTTGTGTGTAGGGCTCAAGCAATTTAACAATAATTTGAACGCTAGTAGTTGTAAGTTAGAGGGGAGACTGAAGACTCGGGGAAAAGACATATGGGGTCTATAGAGAAGATAACCACCAAATCAATGGGGCAGGCCAGCCCCACCAGAGCGGAAAGAGGGGCGGAGAGGGGGAAGGATGCCAGAGGTAACCTCCCCTCCCGAGGAGTGGAGGCAAAGTAGCCACGCAAGAGAGCGTGGCTACGAACGCCTGATGGCAGCAGCTGAGCTGTGTTGGTGGTTGTATCCCACCTGGGACAGCATTCCGGCTAGCAACAGCATGGATGACCTTGTGGTTCATAAGGTTCCCATGCCCATCCGGTAGAGAGGCTGGAATAGAACATGCAATTTATATCATTCGCTCACTTTTTTATTACATTAGTTTTTTTCTTTTCTCTTCATTTTAGTTTTTCCCTACATTTCAAAGTAACATTTTATAGTTTTTACATTTTACAACTCCCCCCCATTCATCCATTCTCATTCACACTAGGGAGGGGTGACTTATTAAGCAAGCAAAACTAACACCAAGCTGTCAATTCCGCCTGTCCAATTATTGCTTTTAAAAATAATATAATGCTTGTTTAACCAATGCTTTAAAGACAAAGCAACAATTTAAATGATACAAATAAAGAGTTAATTTAACAATTATACTAGTGCTAATTTTTTTTTCTCTTTCAAACAAACTTCCTGTCATACTTTTACATTCTGCTTTCGACATTTATACATTCACACTATTTCTCGCATTCATTCTCATCCAGGCACACTTTTACACCCTTACCTTCAAACAGTCCACTTCTGACTCCAGTCAATCGTTAATTTTACTCAATTTACACATCTAATCTTTCAGCACTCACCCCCTTCATCCCTTCCATACCCAGAGAATCATTCACTAACCCTTTCTAGCATTTCCTTTTATACTCTCTCCTTTACATTCAACTCCAGTTCTCATTGATACTAGCATACTTCAGAATGTATGTCTGCCTTATACTCATATCTATGGAATGGTTAATGCTACGTTTTTAAGTTAATTTAATGCTAGGTTATCTTTTTGTTATACTGTACATATTTTTACATTACCCTATATCATTGTCAAGCCCCTGGCCTCCTAGCTGTGGCGGGCACATTATTGTATCTTTAGTGTACAATAAAGATTCTCTCTAAACTAAAGGAGTGATGCAGTATTCATTTCTCCCTTCAAAAAAAAAAAAAAAAAAGAAATGTAAATTGGCCCGTAAACAAACGCTTATTAGACAATCATGAGCTACAAGCGCCAGTGACACTTCTGCAAGCACACGTCTTGCAGAAGTATCTTGGCCCTTTTATCTTTCCATCTACGTGTCATTCAGTGTGCTTTATCGTTTTTTTTTTAAAATATTACTGTAGATAGATTACATCTACAGTCTTCAGTAGATGTGTAATCTACTACCTGTCATGTAGATGTATAGCAAATACCCATAGAGAGAGATCTTCTTCGCTCTTAATAGAAATTATTTGCTCTGCAGATTTAAAATCCATGGACCTAATGGCCAAAAATATTCAGGAAATAACCGGCCAAATCAGACTTCAGTCTTTGCAACTATCTAGCCTTATTTGTACTTCAAATAAGGCCAAACAACTTATGCTCTCAAAAGAACACCTACTCAGATAAAGCCGAACTACGTGGCGCAAATTCCGAAGTTGGTGTTACATTTAATCCAAACCTGCAGTTTTACCATAATCTAGCAGTAAATGAAGGTGAACATGACAATGCAATTTAAAACAGTTTGTTTGTAGCCATTACTAGGAGTAGTGTGTGTGTGTGTGTGTGCGCGCGCAAATTCATGCGGCCAGTGTCACTATGCAATACAGATTTGAGGATCAGCAACCCAACTACGTTGTTTATTTTTCCACACGTTTTGGATGATTTGATTCTGTCAAAACTAACGCGATAACTGGACGAAATTGTTTGCAGTCTCCGTTTGGCAAGAATCTGAAACAGAAAATAATCATAGAATTTTTGGTCATCGATAAGTTCATTAAAAAGTTACAGCACTTTCAATTGTCACGTTTTTCATGCTTCTTTACCCAAATGTTTGTTTTATTGAAGTTCTCCCTAAACAAAAGCACCCATAGCAAGTTTGTTTGTAGACAATGTAACATTTTCATGAGTGCTGACGAGACCGTAGTGTAATATTTGACTCGACCCGATTTTCCCGAAGACAAGATGTCCAACGATATATGGACTACATACATGTTTTGAACAAGACGGAACTTAAGTCCCTACTAGAGATCTCTGTGGAAATTATTGGTCTAGCCTGGATTCTTCCAGAATGGATGTTTTGTAGGAGTTCAATCACACCTGTAACCACATTCAGCATTTCCTTGGTCTTAGTTTCCTATTATGACACTTCAAACCATCCATTCTGGAAGAATCCAGGCTAGACCAATAATTTTTTACCAGACCTCATGCTCGATTGCCACTACACTACATATGAAGAGAATTCTAAAAAAAAAAAAATTAGAAAACTTCTTCGACCATATGTTGCCATACCAGGATGTAAACAGAAAATTTAATTATATATGGGCTTTTTTTATATGCTAATAAACTTCAATTTACTAAACAAAATAAATTTTTATTAAGCAAAAAATAAGAGCAAATTTATTTAATGAACATTTTAATACATTTGTGTTCTGCAGATAGTTATTGTCGCCATGAATTCTTGAATTAAACCATTTACTCTCTTCTGCTCAGATTTTCCGCTGAATGTCTTAATTTTTTCCTTCTCTAGAAAAGTTCCATGCGAGTGTTCTTACTCTTGCCTGTCTCATCAAATTAATAAATACAATGAAGCTTATATTGTGCGAATATCGCAAAATTTTAGGTAGGAAAAAGAGTTCCTTATATAGAGGTTACATGTCCAGTTGTGAACACACCGATCTAACTGGTTCCTTGGTCCGCAGTTCAACAATCCGTCTTGGGGTAAAAGAAATATTTACTTTTCTCATAACAAGACTCGACCGGTTTTGGTCGTTAGACCAGCTTTTGTCGCATATTGTGTGACCTGACCGCAAGGAGACATGAATCAGGTGACACTGATTCAAGGTCTTCAGACCTTCGGACTTTTACTTTAGCATCAAAAAGCAAATAAGTCTTGAAAAATGATATTACTGAAACTAGAAATCCACTTTTAAGGAACCGCTTTATTTCGCAGCACTTTTAGCTCAGTTTCTTTGGAGAAAAATAGATATATCCAATCATGAACCACACTAGAATGTATAATCTAAGGTGATTATCTCGTATGCGAGATGCTGTCTACTTCAACTTGCCGTATTTGGTTTTCTGTAGTGGCAAAATAACTGGCATAATAACGAAGCCCAGTTCTCTCCATTTGAAGAACTTTAGAAAATGGAGCATAGTACAGCGATTTTATATTAACATAGAAAATTGTCAGGCACGCGGCCAGTCAGTGGTTTTCAACCGGGGTGCCACGTAATTTGGGTTTAAGTTTAACTTATTTTTTAAATTGATGTTTATTTCATTATAAAACGGTGTACAGTATCTTTAAATTTTGTGGTGATCTATAAATTAGTACCTCTATATAAAGAATAAAATTATTATATACTGTATATAAAATTTGTATTATTAAATGTAATTTTTATAATTATATTATTGTAAAAACTATCATAACATATTTTTAATATTATATATACAGAGAAAGTCAGATCTAACAGGCAGAAAATTGATTAGATTGAGTACGGGTACAGCAAAATAAACTGAATTACTTAGGGTTATGTTATTTAAACAAGGTTGAAAATCACTGCCTTAAGTTTATAAAAATATTTACCTGAAGCCTTGCCACGTCTAGCGGCATTACGTAATTGTGCACAATTTATACGACAAATAAATAAATAAATAAATAATAACGGAAGTATTACTTTTGCATGATATTGGCTAAAATTTACTCATTCTTGTCAGTTTTTCCCCTATGACAAATTATATTTTTAAGCTTAGATTTAACAGACAGGCTGGAAAACATTCGCAGACACTGGTGAAACTTAGCAGTAATGCTGGCTCAATTATCCTCCATTTTGAAAGAATGAATGAAGCCAATTCATTTCTGCACTATTGACGAAACTTCCCTTTTTTAAATCTGATGATTTTTTAATCAGTTGTTGCAAAACTAGCACAGCGCATTTCTCCTCTGTACCGGAGGAGAAATACCATGTGGGAAACACGTATAGAATTGTTCATAAATAATTGTTACATTAATTATTAGTACTTATGGTTTTTCATAGGTTATCAACATCTGCTAACAAGATATTTAAGTGATTTGTGAATGCTGAAGCTTTAGTTTCAAAGGAATTTTTATAAACACAAGGGTAAACACTTTATTGAATTATTTACAGGATTCAATTTTATTACAAGTATTGACATTAATATATGCGAATATAACGATGTAAAATCGGATATAAAATGTCATTCTGGATGAGCAATTAGCCCTAAACCACTTAATACCCGTAAATATAATCTTGTAATCGCCACACAAGAAATAAGTACTCGTGTCCATTCTTGAATTTTGCGAAACTGCTAAAATCCGATTGTGGATTTAACTTTTTCATGATTCTTAACACATGTTAGGATCATCTTAAGATTTTTACAAACTGATAATAGCAGGAGGATGTTAATAGCCCATTATTTGCGTACAAAATGAATTAACCAAGTTCTACAGTTCTACTGACGTCAATTTCCAAAATGCTTTCTATTCATGAGTTCAAGATACGATTTGCAAAAAAAAAAAAGTCGCAGAAAAACGGCCGTACAAATGACTGAATATCAATTTAAATGCTTAGGGCCAGATTCCTGGCTGATGCCAATGGAGAACCTCTTGTTTCTCCTGAATTAGAAGTTGCCCTTTTGCTACAGTTGGACTGAATAGTAGAATTACTATGAAATCCTGATCCAGAATTAAGACTGGAGCTTCTGTAAGCAGATGCTCTACTGGTTCCTCTTAATCTATCTAATAACGTGTTCTTTACTTTCTTTGTGCACGAAAATGCTATAAATATGAAAAAACCCTGAAGTGTGTTAAGAACAATAAAAACATACCAAAGAGTTTCTAGGTCGACATATCCTGCCACTAAACCCGCAGTCCACGTCAAGCCCATAATTACCGCTAAGCGCATATAAAGCTTAAAATTCCGCCTAGGAGCGGCGTTCTGTAATTTTACTGTTGTCTTTGTTGTCTTGATAATCATGCGGGAGCTAAAGCAAAAAAGAACAACATTAGCTACCATGATGGCAATGAGCGGAGCAGCAAAGAACACAAGCAAGGCTTTCCTACGCTTGAACCAACACTTGGGATTTCCAAATCCAGGTCTGTACTCAAGTGGAATGTACTCTAACATTTCTAATAACACAGATGCTGCAACTATAATCAAAGGTACAACCCAGGAATACACCGAATAGGCTAAGAAACGACTCCACTGTCGTCCACCAGTAACTCTGAGTTCAGTGGTGGCCATTTTGAGAGTTCGCCACACATCGAAAGCCATTATATTCATCCAGAAGAATGAAACCTGAAAAAAGTAATAGGTTAATATAGCCATAGCAGTGCACAGCGGGGTCACAATGCCATCTAATTGGCCGATAATAAAACAACAGTATGCCGCTATCAATGACACAGATAAAGATGCCAAGTTCTTTCCAGACAAGTTCTGAAGGTCAGGTATTACCAGATATGCTACGATGTGCAATACCAAACACATTATGGATATACCAAGGCCTGATATAGTAATATAGCTCATTATATAAGAGAATTTAGAATGTTCAATGTTGCTGAAGTTGACGCAGATATAAATATCGGTGCCATTCATAGAATAGGATGATGGAAGATATGAAGTGTTGTAGACAGATATAAACACTTTGCCATCTGGATACAGAATGTAATGTTCTTTTTCAATCATTACTTTGGTACATTCAAGAAACTCTTTGCTGTAAAGGAAACTATCGTTCTCACCAGATACATTTCTTTCACCATTCATTGGAAATGTCGAATTGACACCGAGGTCTGTTATATTATTATCCCCTGCAATCTCTGTGACTGTAGAATCAGACTGGGTTGAAATTTCGACAATCTGCACATCTTCCCCATGTCTCGAGAGTGTATTGGTGGTAATACGAGTTAATGGCTTCCATGGTGAAGTTGATTCGATTTGCGGGATGGGTTCCTCTTTCCGTATGCATTTACCACGTTCATGTATGTAGCCTTCGATTCCGCACACCAAATTGCGACATGTCTTAAAGAATGGATCGAATACGTCCCCATCCGCGCATAACTTTCTTGTCCCAACATTTTCTCCACTTCTGTCATTGATATCCAGCAAAATGGAGAATGCATGTTGTTGGAACGTACGGAAGAACACTAGGGTACGCGAGTCAACAGGCCTGCAAGACAGCGCGCTAATGTTAACGCCATTACACAGAGCACAGTGCACGTTTCTATATGCGTCGCCATGTTGATAAATAACACCCGAATAAGTAGCACACCAATCTCTAATAGTATCATTAGTCCATGTGAGAGGACACGAAGAAATGGCAACTTTGCATAATCGGATTTTATTTTCTAGCAAAGAGGGCATTGAGGGGTCGACATAGCAATCGTGAAAGTGGAGCTTTCCGTCATTCCACAAGGGTACTCCCCACGTCTGAAAAGATGAGAACTGCAGGTTATCCCTCAAATATTTAGCCGTCAAGTTCTTTGTAGTTTCGTTATAGCGATGTAAGGTATGACATTCCAAACGAGGAGTCCATATTACTAAGTTGGCAACGTCGTCATTACACAAGGCACAATAGTGGTTTTTGTAAGTAACACCAGTATCAAAATTGGTCAGTGGCATTGAGGCAAGAGGATCTGTCAAAACACTGCTGTTATCATTCTCACAGTTACTCACTACCCACGCTGGTCCTTTCCATGACTCACTGCAAGCGTTCTTCAAATAAACTGCCCCATACTGTCGTAACTCGTGACAAGTGTAAGAGCTGTCCGCTCGAGTTAGATGGCGCTGCTTCGCATCGACACAACAATCCCCATATTCGGAACACAGATTATCGCACTCGCAGTTTCTTTCCGCGGGTCCATCCAGTCGTCGTGTGTCGGCTGCACGTCCAGCACACGTGTCCTTTGGAGAGCATGCTTTAATGGACTTAACGTCACTGTAAGAAAGTTCGGTTGTGTCAAAAGTAATCAAAGTACACAAACATGCTAGAAAAGATGCCAACCACTTGGTCGTAAGAGTCATTGTGACAACAGCTTTCAGTTTTCTCCTCTTGAATACCGTTTCAACGTGGCAGTATTATCTGTGGGGGAAACAAAACAAAATTAGTATAAACAAAACAAACGTCAATGCATACAAGTTTTTTTTTTTAAATGCATTTCTAGTTTCATTTATTTCAAGTAAAATATTTCAAAAAGCTACGAGCAAGTGAAAAAGGTCACATGACTAAATGAAATTACGCTTATTTCGATTTATTGTACAAAATAATTAGCCAGTTAAATTTTCACGAAGTTCTGTTTCTTCGTTTGTGTGCTAGTTCAATTTCTAAGAAATTTCAACCATTAATCAATAATACTCCTATTCAGTTGCGGTATTTACAATTATTTAATTCACCAACCTCCATTACTAACTAATGTGCATTATTTTAAACAAAATGTACACAGCATTAGGAATGAATGCGCTGTTATGCTCGACTAACAATGTCGAGTATTTTACAGTAATGTAAAAAATTTAAAATGATCATCCAGGTATTGAAGGTTAGCGTGATTTAGGTGGCAGTTTAAACTCGTATCCATTTTTTTTTAATGATACTGTTTATGGTATCATTAAAGCTGATAAACCAGAGCCCACAGTCAATGGCACATGTATTTTTTGTTAGAGAAAATGTACATATTGTACGATCGGATCCTCGATCGCACAGAATATTCAGTTTGTTAACCTGGAGAGGGTCATCAATATTTATGCTATCCCTTTCCTTCTAGCGTTAACTTAAATTCTTCGCTACCTTTCTTAGCCAAAAGAACTTTTTGTAAACTTGTTAACCATTCTAGTAATGATTGCAGACTAGTTCATACTTTCTGTAAGTTGTCCCCTGACAATTTATAATCGTAAAATTTCATTTTTCTTCTCTGCTAGTCTCAACTCATTTGAGATCTATTTAGGTCTAAACTTTGAACAATTTTAGTGGTATAAAAAGCGTAATAGCTTCTAAGATGACTTCCCTCAAGGCTTTCCACTTTCAATATGCAGTTTAAAACCCAGATTAAAAAGAAATGAAACTAAGACCATTGTAGTCGCTTTTGAAACAGCAAAATCTCTTCCTTTTAAAATTGACAGTAGTTACGAGTATCCTAAGTAATTTCCACTATGTTCACTACTGCCTTTACAAACGGCTCCTTTACCTGAAGTTAAATGCATGTAGTCACTGCTGATGATCAGATAGAGTATTTTTTTTCTCTTGTCTAACATGCTAGTGGAGAAAACAATTATCCAATAAATCCAGAAGTGTTCTGCTACTGCATGAGTAACCAATACAAGTTCCAGTCAATGTGGAAAGTTAAAATCCCCATAAGACATTCTGATTTATAGGACCAATCTGTATGGTTGTTGTGTCATTACCCTTTAAATACTCTATAAAAACAAATAGGAGTAATCGTACTCCTATTTGTTTTCCCAGTGCTTATACCACAAACTGACTCATTGTTTCTGTATCACTTTATAATACTAATTTCGTTTGTTTCATCGAGTCATTAACAAAATGCTACTTTTATATTGAAATAAATGTTGAAAATACTATTCAAGGAGTGCAGTGTGCTAAAAATTCCACTAAGCACACCTCATTTTAAAAACAGATCTACCAAATTTTCGTTTGATTTTCTTGCAGATCCTTCCACTTTATAGTCCCCTTCAGTATCCAGCAAGAGTCAGCCATCATGTTGACATTCCACCTCCCCTAGTACCTGATTTCCGTCTGTCTTGGGTGAAGCCTCTCACCCTGTTTTTTTATGAAAACCCCAAACACGAAAGATATCAAAACCTATAGTACTTAGTACCGTGCAAGGGTTGAAGGAAAAGTATGGGGGGGGGGAGATGCCGGAAACTTTGCTCTAGAGACTAAACATGGGTTTCACCACTTCAAGCCTCCAATAAGCAAAGTGGTGGTATTTCACCGGTTGATGAAAGTCATCTACCACACTAACACTTCCTAGATTTTTCTGGAAAGTAGTAGAGTGAGAGTAGAAAATGTAACTTGATACTCATATTGCAGCCCAGCTTGAAGTTGGCCAACATATTTTTCAATATATGCTTAAAGTCCACATCCTCGTTGTTCCTTAAGTTCAACGATAGACCCGAAGCTAACTAATGCCCATTTCTCTTATTCATAGTTCCCTCATCAGTTTGCAAATTTGAGGTTCAACAAAAATACCTCGCTTTAGCTTCTATTGAGTGATCGATGGAAATTTAGTACAAAGGTAGTTGAAGCGGGTAAAACTTTCAAACTGTTGCATCAAACCCAGTTTGATATGCAAGGGTGATAGGATATTTTTGGGGTTTACCAGTAGTGTACGAGTTGTTCTTTTGTATGAGCAGTTTGGCTCCAATGTGGGAGCAAACTGCCCCACTGTGGCCAGATCTTGACATTTCAGTGATTACTCTTTGCTCAACTGTTCCCATTCACACAAAAAGCAGGGCAATGCATATTTGTAGCTAGATTGGTGTCCAAGTAACATGCCTATCACTTTAAAGTCAGCACAGACCAACCATGTGTTTCATACTTAAAGTATTTGTCAACAAATTCAAATTTTCGTATGTTTCTTTCAAATGCACAGTGAGCTACTGGAATTGATCCTTATCTATTTCCATTATGGAGCAACATACGTTTGAGGCTCCTCTGATGAGTCAGCAAAAAATCCCCACTATGTAGAATTGTAACTAATTCCTAAATAATTCATTAAGTTTATTTATATTACTGTAAAAAACCCACAAAAAAAGTAGTTCTCGTTCTCTCTGCCATGAGAAAAACGTCCCAGGTGTTAGATTTTGACTGAAGTCTGGAACCAAGAGGTCTGCAGATTCCTGTGGTAAATTTGAATTTTACCAGATCATTGAGTTCATGCTGTGAAAACAGTTTTGAGGGCTAGACTCAAATGTCTCCATGCACAGACTTCAGCTTCACTTTCAGCACTCTGGTGTTATCCAATATAAATGGAATCGGCAGGTTATATTCATGTATGGTAGATGGAATATTGGGATACACAATATCTTAGCACTTTGCAATGTATCCCTCTACATTAACTAAGTAAAAGTAACAGTGGTGTTGGTTCCTGCGAAATCGTGGGAATTACAAATGGCAGTCTTCTTATCGTTTTTCCACAATCTCAATGCTTCAATACAGGTTCGGCAAACTTCATATGGAGCTCTTTGTTTACCTTGGTCGGAGTTTCACTCCAAAATTGAAGCACAATGCACTTTTTTACAAATTCTGCAATATCTTGTTTTTGCTTGACCACATAACTTCCACAAATATCACAAATTCGGATTGTTCAAACACTTGCGTGAAGACATTTTACTCATTTTTCGGCTCATGTTTAGCACGATAACTCAAAAATAAACTGAGCTCAGTGCCAAACACTGCTGCATGGAGCTCTCAAGAGCAAGAAACAAATAACTGAAAGCAGTATTGCCAACATGAAGATTTAGATTACAAATTCCGAGCATTTATTCCTAACTTATGCATTTAATAATACAGCTCGTGACAATAAGTGATTTGTGAAAAAAACTGAATGTGATAGAAAAAACTACATTTCTGAAATCAACGTAAAAAAACAGCTATTCGTTTACAAACATCGAAATCCATGCAGAGTAGTGTTACTGGCTGCATTCAAGGTGCACTACTAAGATGAGTAGACTCGGTAGAGAATAGCCCTTGATATAGTAAGGTGAAAATCAACTGCATCACCTTGCCTTTATTCCAAACTCCAGCCATTTTAGAACTAGTTTCTCAAAACTGATACCTTATTTTTGAACCAAAAGGCCCATAAGTGTTCAAGGTATATGTAGGAAGGAGAAGCGTATCGATTACTTTGATTAGTTTTTTCCTTTTGTGTGTACTAATGTCTGTACTAGAGTTGGGTTTCTGGTCCATAAAGATTTAAAAAACAACATTTTGGAATTCAAAAGTACATCACCAAGGGTGTCAAGACTAATACTCAAGATTTAAGAGGTAGAAGCTAAAGGTTATGATTTATGCACCAACGTCGAGCCATGATGAAGAGGTTTAAGAAATGTACACAGAAATTGAGTCTTCTAGATGAGCAGAAAACCGACTACACTATTATTATGGGAGACTTCAATGCTAAGGTTGGAAAAAGACGAAACAGCACAGAAAGGGGAACTATAGGAAATTTTGAAATTGGTGAAAGAAATGAAAGAGGCGAAATACTTGTGGAATTTGCAGAATCAAGGATTGTCAGTAATGAACACTTTTCAAGAAAAGGGTGAACAGAAAGTGGACATGGAAGAGTCCAAATGGATTAACAACTAATGAAATCAACTTCACCCTCACTAACAGAAGATCAAAGGCCGCCGTAGCTTAATGGTCAGGTGCGCGGGTGCATAAGCACACGTGCCTTGAGTGACCGGGATTCAAGCCTGTGACTGCTGAATACGGTGCTGTTTCTTGAATTCTTTCTATCTTGTGAACTCCTCTGACGTTTTGGTCGTCCCGGAATATAAACAGAAAATTTAGCCATGCCGCCGTAGCCTAGTGGTCAGGCGCGCGGGTGCATAAGTTGAGTGACCGGGGTTCAAGCCCGTGACTGCTGAATACGGTGCTGTTTCTTGTATTCTGTCTATCTTGTTAACTCCTGACTGTTTAGTCGTCCCGGAGTATAAACAGAAAATTTATTTTTTATTTTATATATTGTGAATCATGTTACTGTCCTGAATAAGGACAATGTTGGAAGTAATCACAGAATGGCAAGATGTACACTTGATATAGATGTAGTAAAGGAAAAAAACTGATTCGAGTAAATACAAAGTTCTTAGATAACAGAAGAGGAGAAAAAGCAGTACGTACTGGAACTTAACAAGTTTGAGCTTCTGCAGACTGCTCAGGACCAAGATATCGACGAGGACTATTACAACTTTCTGAAAGTTGATAAAACCCAAGAAACGTATAGGGGAAAAGAAATCCAAGGAAGAAAAAATTAGTCAAGAAACACTTGTTATGATGAACCGAAGGCAACAAATGAAGAGCAAGATAAACACTGACAAGGAGAAAATTGAGTATACTGAGTTATGCAAAGCCATTAGAAAGAGTCTCAGAGAGGACATAAGTTTTAACACAAGAAAAGTAGAACAAGCATTAAGGGAAAACAAAGGATTTAAATCAGCAGCCATGAGCAGTAACACAGAAAGACAAATGATACTGAAACTGAAGAATAGCGATGGTGTACTTATAAACAGCAGAGAAGGCATAATTCAAATAGCAGAAGACTACTATAGAGAATTATACAAGGAGCGAGAGAATGATGCCAGCAGTGGGGAAGGTGGATTGAAAAGTAGCAACACATAAGATATACCCGATATTCTTCCTGATGAGGTAGAACATGCATTGAAGAAAATGAAGAATCAGAAAGCCCCAGGAGAAGATGAAGTTATTGTAGAGTTGTTAAAAGTGGGAGGAAGAGAACACAACAACTAGATCAGAAATTGGACATTATAGACCAATTAGCTTGTTATCCCACATCTAAAAGTTGTTCACAAGGGTCATTACTAACAGATTAGAAAGAATATTTGATGAGAATCAACCGAAAGAGCAAGCTGGCTTTAGGACAGGATTCTCAACTATGGATCACCTTCACGTAATATCACAGCTAATGGGGAAAGCAAATTAATATAAAACACCATTATGCCTGGCATTTGTGGATTATGAAAAGGCATTTGACTCCATACAGCATAAGGCAATGTTTCGGGCACTGGAAAGACAAGGCATAGATACCCCATATATTATGATTTTGAAGAAAATATATATGAGAGTGCTACCTCCTTTATTATACTAGACAAAGACAATAGGAAATTTAAAATCGAGAAAGGAGTTCGACAAGGAGACTATCTCCAAAGCTGTTTACTGCTGCCCTTGACGAAGCTTTTAGATTAGACTGGTCGCAGAAAGGAGTCAATGTGAACGGAGAGTACCTAAACCATTTACGATTTGCAGATAACATTGTGGTCATAAGCCACGATCCCAAAGAATTAGAGGAAAATCTTAATCAGTTATGCACAGTTAGTAAGGATTTTGGACTAAAGATGAATATGGCTAAAACAAAAGTAATGATGAACAAGTATGCCACAGAAAGGGAAATAATGATAGGAGCAGTAATTAAAAAGGTGGATTAATATACTAATCCGGGACAAGTTATTAGCTGTAATAATGATAAATGGCTGGAAGTCAAGATAACAATAAATTTTGGATGGATAGCATTCAGGAAATATGGTCACATACTGAAGAGCAATATCCCAGTTTGTCTGAAACGTAAAATAATGAACCAATGTATACTCCTCACCATGACCTATGGAAGTGAAACTTGGGCACTCACCAAAAGAATGGAAGAGAAGCTGAGAACTACACAGCGAAGAATGGAACGAATTATACTGGGAATCAGATGTTAGATAAGAGAAACACATGGATTAGGCAGCAAACTCAAGTAAAGGACATTCTTATCAAAACTAAAATGGTCTTGGGCAGGACACATAGCTCGAAGACATGACAGATGGACTAAGAAAATAACAGAATTGTACCCAAGAGGAGCTAGAAGAAAACCTGGAAGACAAAGGCGGATAGATGGAATTCATGAGTTTTTGGGTAGTGGTGGATGGCCAGTGCTCAAAACAGAAGGAACTGGAAAGTTGCTGGAGAGGCCTTCATCCTGCAGTGGATTGAAAATGGCCGATGATGTACTGTACATAGTGTTACGGACCTGTTTGAATGTGTGTGGACTGAGAAACCCGGAATAACCGACAAAGGAAAAGGCTACTTTGTCCACATAAGATCAGCCACAACTGATGAGGTCTTCAAGAATTTGTCTGGTCTCACAGGATTTGAACCCACACACAAAAAAGGTGACAACTGACACTTTAGTACCACTAAAGTACCGCTTTATACAATCGCGAATAAGACCTTATTTTCCGAATACCTGCCACCTCAACCAAGTAAATTGCGTAACCCTGTGAAATTGCAACAGGAACAAAACTAGTGTATTGCCTTTATCATAGCTTTTAACTACTTCCCGCCCCTCCGTTTTCCAAATGAACCGTGAATATACCGTTACAACAATAAAGTTTGAAAGCTGCATTAACAAAGTATTATAATTATTACTTGTCATGTATATATTAGTTGCTGGCTCTCGGAGCAGCTCATTTTATGAGTATTAAACTTTTCTGCGATTTAAAAATCCCGGAGAATCATCTCCATTGGAGTCAGTTTTCCCAGCCAACTTCCGCTATGTTAAAAGCAAAGTCATACTGGCTGATTCACTAATCTGTTCTGCCTGTTTTTCCAGTCAGACTCCACAAAAGGCCCTTAGGGTGATTGGCATATTGTAATGCGTCACTACACATACTTGTCAGTGAACAAGAACAAACATCAAAACAAAGTTGATCTTTCATCGCCGGCTAAACTTCACCTGTGAACATTCTCGAACTTTTGAATACTGTTGCCTTGCTAAATACAGCACAGTGCTCGCATTTAATCATATAGTAGTACTTCGTAATATCAAAACCTAAATAATCCATCGGGCAGCTGAGGTTTATGTCCCATAGACATGTTACAGAACGAACATTTAGCCTTTAGCTAATTTCGTTTGAATCTAGGGCGCAGAAATATACGAAAACGTACGTAATTTCAAGTAAACAATTTAGTCATCGCCCGCAAAATCACCTCCCCGTGAAAGACTTCAGTTTATGTAAATCGTTACTGTAAGATGGTCATTCAAAATGACAAATCAATTTTTAGTGTATTAATAGTGACTAACAACTAAAGGTTAGGATGAAGTCCACGCGAAAGAATTACCCACGGAAACAATTTATAAAAGCAAATGCGTACTATGGTAAAACTTCTGGACACGAAGCGAATTATTAAAGGCCATTAACTACAACTTAGTGTACGCAGAGCATTCCCCCTATTTATGTGATTAAAAATTAAAAGAAAACTATCTTGTTACCAATTGATTACTAATTAATATATAAAATTGTTCAGTGCACATACCCAAACATAATATTTACTCAAATTTTGTACTACCTAATTCCTCCTGAATTTTAATAACTGAAAGAAATGACGTATTTCAAGTTCTCATTTCGCGGGATCCAGCAAAATGTTACTGACTGATTGAACTCCCTACACAGGAGAGTCCCAACAGTCAGTAATTGGTAATGAACGTTTTTCCGTGTAGGATGACAGGAAGAGAAATCCTCTTATAGCAGAGACTGCACTGAAGTATACAACTAGAACAATCATGGACTCTTTTGCATCACTGTGCTTGGCAACATTTGAGATGGGCAATTAATGTCCCCCTTTGAACAGTTAGCAAATTATCCACTTTATGGAACATTAACAAGTGAACAGCAACTCAATTTTTATTTTTTATTTTCATGAACTCTTGCATATTTTCTGGAACGAGATGTTTTCATTCTATAAATGTCACAGTGGTAGAATTTGTTAATTAGTTTCTTTAGAATCTCAATACAATACAAAATAACATGGTACAAATTGTTTTACATTTAAATTGAAGTGATTATCTGTACGAACGGAATTGTCTAGTTTTCAGTCTGCTAAAGTTCGGTTCTAAAATTTGAGAATCATAAATTGTCCATTTAACTACCAAAACTGGGCATTCAATATTGAGGAAATGTGGCTTTTGTAAATTCTTTAGAGATTTCACTTCACGTGTACTCATCAGGCCAATGTATAAATAAATTGCAGGTGTACAAAGGTATTGGCATATAATAAAGCTCGTTTTATTGCAACAGGACCGTAAATAAATGAAATACGTTCCCATTAAAAGACAACTTTCATAATATGGTGAAAAGTTTCTTCTAGTACCATGCGTCATTGTTTGGAAATGATGCAATGCCGATTTCTTTATACACCGGAAATAGGCTCTTTAAGATGCCCAAGTTGAAATTCCCAATTAGTTTCGTTCAATATATGTATATATAGACTTCCTTTACAAAAAAGAAGTTGTCTTGCCAAACAAGTTTTCTGAAAAGCTCTAGGCGTTTTTGTTGGATGCATCAAATATTTAATTTTTTTGTAATGTTATTTCATTACAACAATTCAGTCCATGGTTCCTGCAAAAACCTTTGTAGGTCTAAACGGATCAAAGAAAGTACGATAATAGAGCAATGGTGTCCAATCTAACGCCCGCAAGGCCATGCAAATGCCTACTTTGTTCGGATCAACATGTTTGTGAGCAAATTTTTTCACGCATGAAATCAAATAAAAAGAAATAGCAGATGAGCATCTTCATTCCATATTGATAATTTAATTAAATTTTGAATTTTAGGTGTATTATTATATTTATTTCTTCACCTTAATTTTGAAAAGCAGTAATTTTCAGGTTGTAATTGTTTTAAAGTGAGCATTTAAAAGCAAAAGTAAGGTATTTTTTTAAAGCAAGTCATATTTTTATAATATTAATAAAATCTAAAAAATAAATCACTGACAGTTGGTGAACATAAGTGTAGGGAATTTGCAGTTATATATAGCCTTAAAATAAAAAGCGGTAAGATGAAAATAAGCTTTTCTTTTTACATGTAAAAAGATATGGAAACACGCACTACTTTTTCTCGAATTATTCAGTGCGGCCCGCGAAACAATTTTGCTTTGAATATGGCCCCTGTACGGGAGGATATACATTAACCTGATAATTTTGTAATAATTTTGTTCAATATTACAAAAATCTGGAAAAAATCCGAAGTTGTTTTTAAGGTGATTATTTATTTGTTTTTATTTTATTTTTTGCGTCAGTAGATAAATTAACGAAGTATCAAAAAATAAGTTTACAATCCTGCAGTATTGCTTTATGAATTTTTGCGGGTTGAGTCAAGAGACAGCTATTAACATCTTTCAATTTGAAAGATGTTAATATTAATTAACAAATAGCCCCTTATCAATCCACAGAAGTTAAAGTCCAAGATTCCAATATATTGAATCTGTAATAAAGCTTTAATATGAATGTTAGAGCAGAAGTTTCAGTTTGGTACTTAAATATTTTTTAATAATTTCGATATTTTCCTCCACATCCAACAAAGGAAATACAGCTATACCAGTTTACTTAGTTGTCTCTGCATTTATAGAAGATTGCAGTTTTGCAGAGGTAACAAAAGGGCAACAGTATTTATTTACGAGCATCTATTTACGCTGTGGGACAAGAAAACGAGAGGTTACAGCTATAATCACTTACAGAAGGCATACAAAAGTCAAACATGTATCTAAGAAACTGTGCGCTGATTATAGACTAAGCTTTGCCTACAAATTAAGGGACACGTCGCTTTAGAACAGGGTTTGACAAGCCGTCGATAGCCAATATACACCGATGGGAACATTATCTGATTGATACTTCCTAATAGGAAGTAGTTCCCCTTTAAACATAGAACAGTCTAGATTCGTCGTGGTATGGACTCAATGAGATGTTCAAAGCGTGCTCCAGGGATACTACACTGCTCGACAAAATTAGTAGAAGTATTTTTTTTTCATGAATATTTTATTGAAAAGTGTCTCCGAAAGCAAATATTTCATATAATAAACATCCTGGCATACAAATTTCGAGTATCCGATAGAAATCAATCTACCACCTTCCACGGCCGCACATTATGCAAATTATTCATGCCTATAAAAACACTGTTTGCGACCATATCACTTCATTCCTTTTTTAGAATTGCCCAGTGGGACAACCACATTTCCAGTACAGTACTCAGGATGGCATGTCATCGTCGTTTAGGTGATTCTTTGAGATGGCGGGCCATTGGACGACTAAGCCAGGCTGTCACAGGCAGCACCTTGGCTTAATGTCTCACGCAATGTCGTATCAGCACCACGGAAGCATTTTCAGTAGACAGGAACCATTACAAGAGCTGGACAAGGTCGCCTCAGGGTTACGTCAACCAGAACAAACCGTTATCTGGCTCTAACAGCAAAGCAAGACAGAACCATACGATTTCCTATCATCAACTGTCTCGAGGTTGCAGTCACAGGTGAAAATTTCCAGTCGGACTGTACTAAGAATGCTCAATTCAAGTGGACTCTACGGAAGGAAACCGGTGATATATATGCCAATTAACTCAAAACCACCGCAGCACTCGTCGAAACTGGTGCTATGACTTAGAGCCCTGACAAATGGATACAGTTCTGTTCTCAGATGAGTTCCCCCTCGGCCTACAAACAGATTCTAGCCATTTCATCTGCAGACAAGGAATGCGGTACCATTCCTCCAACATCACAGAAAGGGACACTTATGGTGGGGGAGGTGTTCTCGTGTGGGGAAGAATAATGATCAATGGCCGCACTGTTTTTGATAGGGGTTCAACCTTAACTACGCAGAGGCACCTAGAACAGATCATAGAGCCCTTTATGCGAGTTTTTAGGAGGGCGGTTGGCCCAGATTTTCTTTTCATGTACGACGTCACTGCACATATGAGTTCAAGCAGTGGAGAAGTCGTATATTTTCAATCATGAGACTGAAAATATACGACTGCCGTGGCCAGCATAATGACCTGATTTAAAATTCGATCGACAAGGTGTGGGACGCCCTTGGGAGTCGCATTGACTTCTCAATCGCGCTTGGTGAGCTAAGGTATGTGTTAGTGGAAGAGTGCGAGTAAGTTGTCATACGGCACCAGGAGTTTCCTCCATCTCCGCGTTGTTTCCATTGTGGATGAATCAGTTCGCTGGGAAATGCCAGATTTAAGTGTGTGGGAATTGTTCATGTGTAGTGTCCTGTACCGTTGTTCATGTGGTCATTTAGCTGTTGGTGGAAGAATGGGATTTGTTGCCACAATCTTATAGACACCCTTATATCGAGCATGGTTCACTGCTGCCAGGTCTGAGGGTCATACGCCATAGTAATGTCATGTGACCATATTTTCAAGAATATTGTGTTGACGTCTGTAAATGTGACTTTTTGGTTATTCTTAAACAACCTCTATACATGTCTCTTATACCTATCCGAAATTTCTTGTCAATTCATTTCCTTCTATAGTACATCACCACAGCAGATTTTGACATGCTTCATCGCAAGCTGCACGAGTTGTTTTTTCTGTTCTGTATTTTTGTCGAGCAGTGTATTACATGTTGACTTAAATGTTTCCATTTAAGTCAACGATGACGTGGAACTGAGCTCGTTCCACGTCATCCCACAGGTGCTCAATTGGACTGTGATAACTGGAGGGGCATACAGCAGGCCGAATTCAATCATGTTCCTGTAACTAGTACACAGTTCTGGCCTTGTGATATGGCACATTACTGTATTGGAAGAATCCATTCAGAGGAATATGCTTGGTTAGAAACAGTTTCCATTTTAGCTTGTCATCCAAAGGCTGTTCCACTGGTATCAAGGGCTATAATGCGAGTCACGAAGCTAACACCACCACAACCACTAGCCTGCACTGTTCATAGCTGGCAGGATGGATCCATGAACTCTTGCTGCTTTCAGGATATTCTAGTCCTCCCGTCAACACCAGACATAAGAAATGGATTCGTAAGACCATGCTAACGTTTTTTCAATTTTCCACAGTCCAGCGATAGCGATATTCAGTGCTAGACAATGAAGGATTGCAAAAAAAAAACACCATGTTTACGGTTCCTAGTTTTTGTTGATATTATTGGTCATCGGCTGCGATATCCCTTCCGTGGCAAGGTACGTTCCGAAATGGCTCTTACCGCTGTTTTTCGTTGACTGACTGATTTATTTCTGTTAACCTGACAAGTCTTATCGGCCTTCTTTGATCCCTTGTATTAAATTGCTTTTTCCGAGCACAGGATAGCTTGGATGGATGTCAGTTGGTTATTGGACCAGTCTTACACCCGAGACGCAGTAGTACACAAAAACCTCAGCAGGGTTGCAATTAACTTACATCTTTCGGTTGCCTATTCGCGCAATGAAATTGCACACAGAGCAATCTTAATCTGCGTTGCAATGAACACGTGACAGTGCTACTGAAAGAACGCTGTTTCATAAAAATAAACATATACCCATTCGGTATAATTTTGATAGCTCGTTAAGGCACGGACGATATTTTTTCACTTAAGGAATATAGTTTCCACCAAAAAAGAAAACTTTCATATAAATTCCATCCAGACAGAATACGTCACAGGGCTGTTCACGTTTCATTCGTATGGAAAGCAGAGATAGTAAGGTAAATTGAACTTACTCAATGTCTTTTAATTAAGGGAAATGAGCAATTTCTGCGTATGAAATTAAAGGCGATTTTTGCTATCCGCCTCTACCATGCATTTTGTTCTGCACCTACAAAACTCACCAATGCTGAACGAACAACGAATGTGGACGCAGCAATAACGAAGAAGGTTCTTTATACCTGCTCAACATGACTCAAAAGAAAATGAATACCGAATTGTGGTTAGCCAAGCTCGGAATGGACCAGCGCGCCGTTCTAGTTCGTCATGCAAATCGGTTTATTTCATGTGTACCTTATTATTAATAATGATAAAATTTTTAAAAAAAATGCCATTTCGATCCCTACTTAGTACCTTGGGAATTATCCGTGATTGTGAAACAAGGATGGTCTTTCTGCTAGCGAAATAAAAACCCTGAAGAACGTTAAGTTTCTCGCGTCGTCAAAAAGATGCGACCGAAAATCTTATCAAAATAGAAAATAACGGCTGCTATTTTGCCATGAAGGTAGTCTTACTTCCGAAGGTACTCGAAATGCTATTGAAAGTTGGACTCTGCATCTTTTATGACGAAACGTGGCATTATGCAGATCAATCATCCACACTACTCTAGTGATTTAGCACTAGCGGACTTCTTCCTCTTTCCTAATGTAGTTGCCCTCCAAGAAGAGATTTCAGAATGTTGAGGACAAAGAGGGGAAAAAAAAAAAACTTTACCGTCGAATTGACTCTTCTCAGAAACTTTTAGAACGGTATAATAAGCGCATTCAATCAGACAGTGCTTAATTTAAGAATAAAACAATTGACTCCTTCAACTTTGTTCTTTTTATTGCACGTGGTCGGGAACTACATTGCCACACTTCGTACAGTCCGATTAAAAAATCATTGCGTGAACCAAGTATATCTGCGGCCATGTGGCGCTGGGCAATTTTAGGCAATATTTTCCTGAGTATTTTCTGTATCTATAACTTAGAAATGATCACTTAAGTCTCATGGAAGTTTGGTGTATATACAAGATAACGGAATAATGTATATGGCACTTGACATCTGTGTCGACAATAAGCGACAAGTTTCGCATTCATTTTATTAGAACATTAGAGAATTATGGTAGCACAGACAGCACAAACAAAAATATTTCTAAATTATCCGTTGTAACCTGGACACCATTCGAGCCGTATTATTTAATTTCTTTGATGTTGATTGGCGGGATGAAAGCTTCGTGTTTAAATCTAACACTTCCAGTAGGCTTGTTTTCTCCTATTCTTTAGGCATGAAACTTGGCAGAGAAGCTTATTCAACATCCGACTGCTACAATATTCTGTATCGCAAAAAGCTGCAAAGTACTTTGAGTTTATGGCAGCTTCTAATTTGCTATTTAATTTTCTTTCTTAATGGCCCATTACAGAAACATGCCGAGTCGCTTGTCCAGATCAATCAAACGAACTATTTCCTGGCACCGTTAAGCAGTTGCCAATTGATTCAGCCCATGGGGCTTTTATTCTCCGCACGCCAACATTCGATTAGTTATTCTTTTTCTTGACTTTCTAAAAGGCAGTTCAAGAGTACCACAGCTCTTGACACCAACTGCCTGAGCGAAGATATTTTATTAAATGGAAGTTTAATTTCTTACTTTCATAAGAGGAAATTAAACCGCAGAGAAATTAGCTCTTTTTTTATAACTTCTGAATTCCAATATGCTTCGTAAACATATGCTTAAGATTATACAGAGAAATCGGAATATCCAAATTGAGCAGTCGAAGTGAATAATCTTTTCCTGTGCCGAGTACAGGCAGTTCTCGCTTTACGAGTCCCCCCCCCCCCAAGTATCACGAAAATATGAACATTAATTGCAAAAAATGAATGTTAAACATTCATAAATACCGCATTCCAAACCACGTGCGTAGCTATACAATAGCGTGTACTCCGCTTTATGATATTAATCAGTTCCAGAGACACCATCGTATTGTGAAAATATCGTAATGTGAACCCAACATTTTTTTTGGTAATTCGTTTCAAGATCTCGGAAGCTGAAATTTTCGCTGTATAACTAAGCTATTTATCTCTCTAAAATGTCATTAAGGTCACGAGCGTGACCTTAAGGACATAAAAAGTCGTGAGCGTGGTTTGTAAATTGTATTAGTTACCAATTCAAATCATTAAAATGCGTTACACTTTCATCGTTATCATATGTTCCGTTATAAGAGTCAATTTTAAACGCCTTTGTGATATTTTTCAAAAGCACATTTCTGGAAGTCACGACCATAAAACAATAACAATTTTCACTTGCAAGATTATTGGGTTTTCTGTTCATCATCAGCCATTTTCAATCCACTGCAGGATGAATGCCTCTCCAGCAACTTTCCAGTTCCTTCTGTTTTGAGCACTGGCCATCCACTTACTACCCAAAAACCCATGAATTTCATCTATCCATCTCCGCCTTTGTCTTCCAGGTTTTCTTCTAGCTCCTCTTGGGTACCATTCTGTTATTTTCTTAGTCCATCTGTCATGTCTTCGAGCTATGTGTCCTGCCCAAGACCATTTTAGTTCTTTAGTTTTGATAAGAATGTCCTTTACTTTGAGTTTGCTGCCTAATCCATGTGTTTCTCTTCTTATCTAACAGTGATTTCCAATGTAATTCGTTCCATTCTTCGCTGTGTAGTTCTCAGCTTCTCTTCCATTCTTTTGGCGAGTGCCCAAGTTTCACTTCCATAAGTCATGGCGGGGGGTATACATTGATTCATTATTTTACGTTTCAGACAAACTGGGATATTGCTCTTCAGTATGTGACTATATTTCCTGAATGCTATCCATCCAAAATTTATTCTTCTCTTGACTTCCAGCCATTTATCATTATTACAGCTAATAACTTGTCCCAGATAAGTATACGACTCCACCTTTTCAATTACTGCTCCTTCAATCATTATTTCCCTTTCTGTGGCATACTTGTTCATCATTACTTTTGTTTTAGCCATATTCATCTTTAGTCCAAAATCCTTACTAACTGTGCATAACTGATTAAGATTTTCCTCTAATTCTTTGGGATCGTGGCTTATGGCCACAATGTCATCTGCAAATCGTAAATGGTTTAGGTACTCTCCGTTCACATTGACACCTTTCTGCGACCAGTCTAATCTTCTGAAAGCTTCCTCAAGGGCAGCAGTAAACAGCTTCGGAGATATTGTCTCCTTGTCGAACTCCTTTCTCGACTTTAAATTTGCTACTGTCTTTGTCTAGTCTAATAAAGGAGGTAGCACTCTCATATATTTTCTTCAAAATAATAATATATGGGGTATCTATGCCTTGTCTTTCCAGTGCCTGAAACATTGCCTTATGCTGTATGGAATCAAATGCCTTTTCATAATCCACAAATGCCAGGCATAATGGTGTTTTATATTAATTTGCTTTCTCCATTAGCTGTGATATTACGTGAAGGTGATCCATAGTTGAGAATCCTGTCCTAAAGCCAGCTTGCTCTTTCGGTTGATTCTCATCAAATATTCTTTCTAATCTGTTAGTAATGACCCTTGTGAACTTGTAGATGTGGGATAACAAGCTAATTGGTCTATAATTTCCAATTTATCTCCTTTCTTATGCAGTAAAACTATGATTGCATTATTCCACTGCTTAGGCATCACCTTTTCTAATGCACTTTGTGAAGAGCCTTGCCAGTTTTTGTGTTATGTCTCTTCCTCCCAATTTTAACAACTATACAGTAACTTCATCTTCCCCTGGGGCTTTCTGATTCTTCAATGCATGTTCTACCTCATTAGGAAGAATATCGGGTATATCGTATGTGTTGCTACTTTGCAATCCACCTTCCCCACTGCTGGCATCATTCTCTCGCTCCTTGTATAATTCTCTATAGTAGTCTTCTGCTATATGAATTATGTCACTGTAAGCAATTATGAAGGGGTAGTAAACTCGATCTTCTTGCATTTGCGAAAACACCGATATCTGGAATTGTTTTTTTTAGGTTATGGTGAAATGTACATATAGAGCAAAAGGAAAAAGACAGAGGAAGACCGAAGATGGGCAGACCTCTGAGATCGGAACAGGCGGTAGCCTAATCTGTGAAGGAAGACAATACGGTGAAATCTGATTCCCTCTACTGAAATCTTCAATCGTATAAAAAAACAAATACATTTTCAGAATCTTCTCTTCATTCCTTTTTTTAAGCTTCGTAAACTTGTTACTCCACGTGAATCGAGTTAATTGCAATTTGTGTCTGCCGTTAAAATATGCTTATGCATGCGATCATGAAATTTATAATTAAAAGAGAAGGTTATAAATAAATTGTTTATACTCCGGCACGACAACCAAGTCAGTACAGTTTACAATCAATCGTCAATACAAATATTTATCGTATTTAGTAGTCACGGGCTTGAACTCCAGTCCACTCAAGAAACGCGTGCTAAAGCACTCGTTCCTGACCACTCTGCTACGTCCGGCCTTCTTGAAAACAAACGCTTCTTGAAGCATTTCTGAAGACGACGACGACTCCTTGTGCAACAAACGAGTGCCGAGCCAATGATGAGTGATCAACGAGTGTGCATTTAGTCTATGAAGAATAAACATTCTTCAACATTTGAAAGTCGTAAATAATTTTTCTATTATAATTTGCTTCATTTTACAGGCTACGTTTTCATTTCTTTCGATAAATCAATCATTGTTTAAACAAACTAATTAGCTAACTAATTTCATTGTTGAGAACGTAATCCCTATTTTTAACTTTGTCTATGGGAAATCAATTCCCGCTTTACGAGTGCGCGCTAGGAACGAATCAACTCGTAAAGTCGAGAACTACCTGTACATTCAATCCCTTAGTCAAATTGAGCCAACATTGTTTACCAAATTGACAGTTTGGTTCTAAAACAGCGAAGATTTGGAAACAAAGGTATAATGCGAGTAGGAGTAATCTACAGACCAGGTGATTGTGAAGATTATGACAAAAGCCTCTACATGCAAATGGAATGGGCAAGTAAGCGTCAATGCCTTATTATGGGTGATTTCAATTTGCCTCTAATTGATTGGAGTAAATGGGAAGGAAACTCGACATGGGGAACAAAATTTTTAAATCAACTAGATGACTGTTATTTGTATCAACATGTCAGGGAAAATACTAGAGAAAAGAATATCCTAGACCTCATCATCACACATGAATCAGATGACATAACAGGGCTGACAGTAGAGGAACCAGTAGCAGGAAGTGATCACGGAGTTCTACGGTGGATGATGACGAGAGAGGTAGCAGAAGTAAAAGGCAAAGGAATGGGTTTTAATTTCAGAAAAGGAAATTACGATGCCTTAAGGTACTACATGGCCTCTATTAACTGGGTAGATATCGCGCAGAGAATGAATACAATTGAACTGTGGTACGCTTTTAAAACATTAATCACAGATGCCTTGAATGCGAATATACCATTAAAAAAATACTCCACGAGGAGGGTTCCAAGTTGGATGACTAGTGAAGTTGCCTCATTACTTGAGCAGAAAAAGGTGGCATGGAAAGGTTACAGAACAATAAAAAGTACTGAAGCCTATAACAGCTACAAGGTGATGTGTAATAGAGCCACAGAAAAGGTTCGACAGGCAAAGGCAGTTTATGAGAAATCACTAGCAAACAGAGCAAAGAGGGGGGATAAAGAATTCTTCACATACTGTATATAAATGCCAAGAAGAGCAGGACAAACCAGATCGGACCTTTATGTAAGGGAAAGGGGATAGTAATAAATACACCAGCTGCCGTTGCAGATGAACTCAACAGTTATTTTGCATCGATATTTACAAATGGAAAGCCTTTTGTGGCAAAGGGAAATTGTGGGAGCGAAGTTAAAAAATATGTAATTAATGATATTGAAATTTCGCAAGATTATTTAATGAAAAAACTTTCGAGCCTACAGACCAGTAAGGCTCCTGGAGTTGATGGAATATACCCTATAATCTTAAGAGAGGCGGCAAGCGAGTGCATTGAACCATTGAGGCTAATTATGCGAGCATCATTAGACTCTGGGGAGATTCCCTTGGATTGGAAAAGTGCAAATGTATCTCCCATACATAAGGGGGCTCTAAAAGTGAAGTTGGAAATTATCGACCTGTCAGTCTGACTTCAGTAGTAGGGAAAATCATGGAGGCAATGATCAAGGGTGGAATTCAGGATCATTTGGATCGAATTGAAATTCTCAAGGATACTCAGCATGGTTTCGTAAAGGGAAAATCATGTTTAACAAATCTGGTTCGCTATTTCGAAAGGGTCACTCACGAGCTGGATTTAGGGAATAATTTCGACATTGTTTATTTAGATTTCAGCAAAGCTTTTGACTCAGTCCCACATGAGCGGTTGCTTTATAAGCTGGAACAGGTTGGAATCACTGGGAAAATCCTTAGATGGATAGAAGGATGGCTTCAGGGCAGGAGGCAGAGGGTTGTGATAAATGGCTATTCCTCAGATTGGGTTGATGTAAGAAGTGGGGTTCCCCAAGGATCAGTATTAGGACCACTGTTGTTTTTAATTTTCATAAACGACATTGATGAAGGGATAGAGGGCGTGATGTCTAAATTTGCAGATGATGTTAAAATTGGGTGAGTAGTTAATGATCACTGTCAAGCTGGGCTTCTTCAGAGAGACCTAGATACTTCAGGAATGGTCAGAAAAATGGCAGCTGTGCTTTAATCCAACAAAGTGTAAGGTATTACACCTGGGAAACAGTAATCCCAAAAAAACGTATTCACTTGGTGGAGTTCAACTAAAGCCAGTACTGGAGGAAAGGGACTTGGGTGTTACGATACGGTCAGACATGAAATTCTGAGCATTGTAAACAGGTTGCAAGGAAGGCCCATGGTGTCCTATCGATGATCTATCGAACTTTTGCAAGTAGAGATAGGGACGTGATAATCCCATTATATAAGGCTTATGTTAGACCACACTTGGAATACTGTGTTCAAGTATGGAGACCGCACCTGAAGAAAGACATCGAGCTTCTTGAAAGGGTGCAAAGAAGGGTAACTCGCCTGGTGAGATCGGCAAAAGGGCGGCCTTATGAAGAAAGACTTCGAATATGTGGGTTGCAGAGTTTGGAAACTAAACACCTTAAAGGAGATTTGATTGAGGTGTTTAAGGCTCTGAGAGGCATCAGTAAAATGAATGAGGACAAAATTTTCAAGATTATACATGATGCTAGAACTAGGGGACATAAATTCAAGTTACGGGGGGAAATGTTTAGATTGGATTGCAGGAAGTTCTATTTTAGCCAGCGAGTTATAAATTACTGGAATAAGTTGCCTTCATGGGTGGTAGAGGCCGACAGTTTGGGGAAATTCAAAGGGCATCTGGATAGTACTTTCGGGTAAGGGAAGCACATAGGATGATAGGTTTAATTTCCTTTTTATTTATTTTTTATTTTATTTTTTTTTATTTATTAATTATTATTTAGTTATTTATTTTTTTTTTTTGTTTTTATCATTGTTTTGTTCGGATTTTTTTTTTTTTTTTTTTGGCTGGTGCAGCATAAGCCATAGGCTTTCTTGCACCAAGCGGCCGTTACTAATACTAAGATACCATCAACATTAATTTAAATGATTTATACATAATGAAGTTGCTTCAATTTTGTTAGTGCTAAAATCAACGTGCCAGGAAGAATGTTAATGTGCGCAGATTTATTTTTCCATATCTAAAAATCAGGGTATTCCAACTTAAACAGAATGCGTAAAAGTGAGCTGAACGTTTTATTCATATTAATGATAAAGATAAGGTAATAGTATTTTCACGTTTTTCTAACTTAATTTTTAGAAAATTGGTGTTTATATGGCTGTACTTTTCAGTTTTGTACCAAATTCTATTATTTTTTTATAGTCCATCGTTAAGAAAAACGTGCATGTTTCGGTTTTTATGGCGCATGGGCGACTAAGGACATGGGCCAAGCATATTTCAGGACGACCACATTAAGGTTAGAGGAATTCACAAGATAGAAATACAAGAACATCACCATATTTAGTGGTCATGTAGGCTTGAACTATAGTCAACTCAAACGTGTATAATACTGTACCTTTGCGTTGACCCGATCTGTTGCGATGGAAATATACCATTAGTATTTGCTTTACTTCCTAACAAAAACGGTTTTATTAGGAAGTAAAGTTAGTTTTCTGTTGCGAAGAAAGTTAACTTTTAACGTTAAGTTGCTTCGCAATAAATGTAATGATGTTAGGTTACAATTTATGCCTTTATTTAAAGAACTTTTGTTTAGGAAAAAATCAGTTTAGTTCGCTGTTACGGTCCAGTGCAGAAATGACTGTTTGTAAATAAGTTTTACATCAGCTAATTCAAAAATCAAATTGACAAATGATTACATGTATAACGATCCAAATTCCGTTATCGGTAAATTTAAGGTACATAATCCGTTTAATTTAGAAAACGGAAAATTTAGTTTTCCGAACCTGAAGTGACTGTTTAGAATTAGATTTTTGCAAAGAACTTTCCTGCTGACTGCAGATTCTTCGTTTCTCTGATCCGTTTGTGCAGCAGCTGCTGTTTTTTTTTTTTTTTTTTTGTTAGTTGTTGCCGCATAATGCACCTCCCAAAGTTCTTGCATTTTACTCTGATCCAAGCTCGAGGCGGGATTCGAACCCATGACCTTGGGGTTGCCAGGCAGGCACTTTTTTACCGATTTGGCTAGCCCGGTCGGCCAGCTGCTGTCGTTTGCAGTGTTGAATACACGGCGTGACCCCTTAGTGAGTTCCCCCTGGTGGAATAAAATTTCCCCGGGGGGGGGATTTTTTTATTCCACCAGGAATTTGACAAATTGTAATTTTTATTTTATAAAACACGAATTCAATAAATTTGTCAAATAAGCAACACAAAAAAAATCACAGCAATTAAGTGTGGTACTTGTTAGGTGGTAGACAGCGAAAATAAATCACTAAAATTCGACAGCCACTATTTCAAGTGTCCGCATTTTCGTTTTATGGTTTTCAGGTTCCTTTTATTTTCATACAAACCATCTCTTGATAGTGTTTCACACAAACTGTACTTGCGACATTCTTTGTATATCGCAAACATGATCGCAGGCTGCGAATAGGTTCGCCTGAATTGGTTCCTAACAGATGCTATTGTAACTACAGTGTCTCGGCTTTCATGGGAGTCTGCAGCCACTAATTCAATCGTCAGTAGTTTCGCTCTATGGTTCACATTTTTTTTCACAGCCAGAGTGGCTTATAGGGGATACCCTGGAGACCGCCATACAATACACAAATACAGCAAGAGTCCACTTGTGGCCAATTCTTCATTTTTACCTCAAACGAGACGATTTGGTCGCAGCCTATAAACACATTTTATAACCCTTTTTATTATATATGCATCTGTACTCAGCTTATTTTCATATTGCATGAAGATAAGCTGAGGGCCTGGATGAGCAATCGAAAAAATCAATGATTGATACACATGCAAAGAATAACATTACAATACAGTACTTGCATGTTTGCAGTAATGTAGTTTTTATGAACTAACTATTAGTATTCAGATGTTAAATAATAAATATTTCTTTGTTTCCTATTTTGTTTTACCTTCTCTTATAAGTTCATAAATATACATAGTGCATAATTATATTTATGCCTAAATATACAGATTTATTTGTAACATGTATATGTTGTAAATATTTAATAATAAAAAATATATACTACATGTGCCCCCCGAAGTTTACATTCTCTCTCTCCCCCAATGCAAACGCTCTGGATTCAACATTGGTTGCTTGTGATTCACTGAATGGGGCCACAAATGTTTGCGGCTCCTTTCAATCACAATTTAATTAATGATTTGACTGATGAAATATGGAAAACTGAAGCAAAGTTATATATAAAAGTTAAGTGGGTTGCTATGTTTTCCAGAAAGACGTTAGTCTTAAATACGACAGAAGTTAATAAATAAATTCTGCTTATACTCCGGGACGACCAAACGGTCAGGAGTTCCAAAGATAGACAGAATACAAGAAACAGCACCATATTTAGTATTTTGACAACTTGCATTGTATAACAGTGTTTTACGTTTTAGAAAATATAAAAAATCTACCCTTGTGAATTTGAAGCAGATTATGATTCGCCTATAGCCCCAAGATGAGTCCAGGACCCTGGATACCTCTAAGAACTTCAGTACATTTTGTGGCAGTGCTGATATTTAAGCAGTTTATTATGAAAGGAACTGCCTCGGAGAAAGTTCAATGTAACCTCCCCTCTCGATTTAAGTATTTGGGTGACACTTGACATGCATTACGATTAACTTTTATCCTAATAGATCTTATGGAAAAAGCTTGAACTTCAGTGAGCTTTTTTGTCGTGCACAGTGGTAAGTTAGGTAGTTCAGATAAGCATTGGTGTTCTCTCATATACACATTGAATACTTGATCCCGTAAAACGGACCAACTGACCATAAGGTACATGTATTCAGTTTACAAACACTTTACACTATCGCCTCATAACTCTTCACATCGTACTTGAGGAAAAGCCAAGAATCTTTTTGCTATATTCTCAGGTATAGAAAATAAAACCAAAGTTTCAGACATGGATGTCCGCACTAAAGTAACTTGTTGGTTCTGGGTGTTTAAAGCTTGATTTTTAATATTATATACCCATCTGCTGAAATAATTACTTTACCTTTTTTAAAAGGAAAGTAGTTCTTAGGAATCCAAATCAACACAGCATGGAGAAATATTTAAGCAAGTATTTTTAAATACACCCTGCCTTGTATTTACATTTTCTATAAACCAGTGGCGACCAACTCGCTATTGAAAAATTATTTAAGGAATAAAGACAGATCAGAGACGGTGATAGTTTACATTTAACACGGCAGGCACTTGAAGTGTGCTCAATTTTATTAGGAAATTGAAAATTAAAATCTTCCTACTAAAAATCAGTTCCAAAGCAGTCAAGTTCATACCTACTTCACCTAGACACGGTGATCTATTTACAGCTGAAGCACACAACAGTTTGGTTCAAGAATGCGGATGTCCAACTTTTCGATCCTTCTCGTTCTAAAATTGACAGGCTCAGTACTGCCCGTGGTGATCTGACCGGAATTATTAGAACTAGTCCATCACGCTTGAAAACAGATGGCATTCTTTCGATCTTAGAATGTACAAGGAAACGGGTTAATGGGGGAAAAGGCAATTCGTGTCAAATCTCCTCCCCATTTCACTATTAGCTGCAGATAACTCGTATACCGACTCGACGCATTGTTGGCCTAGGCCAGCCGCCGCAAACTTAACAGCTGGTCTCAATTTCCCCTCTCCTACCTCATTCTAGTATGGAAACTTTTTTACTATTTCTAGAATCTTAACATCCCGTAATATCCGGATAAAGGATATACAGCAAACCGATCTCATTTCAGCCCCTTTTTTCTTCCTCCGCTTTAAACGACTCCAGGAAACGAATGCTCTACTTTCGGGTTAAGTGGAGATAAGCAGCTTGCCATGTCAGAATCGCGAGCGTCAAGGTTGATAAACAGCCAAATACAAGAAAATTGTTCTAGCGTTATCCAGAACCCCAGCGATGAGCGCTGCGGCAATTACTCGTGATACTTCCATGGCAATTCAGTTCTGACTTTTTGCTCTGCTTTAGTTTCTGGAGATTAACTAGACCGCCTAGAGCAGGGGTGTCAATTTTTTTAGGCTACAATTCAAAAACAAACCGCTGAAACTCGCGGGCCGCAAGAAAAATTCCACCAATTATACATTTTCCGAAATAAAAATTTAAACTATTTTTTTTTCACATTTAATAATCAAGAACGAAACCACCAATTATTACATAATTGGTAATGACTATAATATTAAAAACGAAAATTTTCAAAAGTCGATGTGGAACTATTTTATGACACGCTAATTTTAAATAGACGCATTTGGCGTGCACCAGGCGATTTGGTCACCTCTGATCTAGCGGAAACTTCCATATTAGCGCGGGCGACCGCTCTCAGAGCCTTGCAGCTGAAATTTGCAAGTCGGATTCAATCAGCCTAGATATGAAGAATTAGTAGTACAAAGAACGCGAAACAAAATCCTGCAACATTACTATAATTTAAAAAAAAACTAACATGGAAGGGTACTGTATCTGCTAAAAACAGTATTTCATATGGTGAACACGTTTCCAAAATGGATCGCTCATAGCGAAACCAATTTTTTATTTCAAGTTTAATTGTAGTTTATTATTATTATTATTATTATTATTATTAACAGCTACAAAGCAGTTGTAGTATATATTTCTAAAGTAAATGTACATAAAGAGAACACAAAACAGTAAATAGAAAATTAACGGATAAAAATAAAAAAACTAAAATAAAAATAGGACTGATCCGTCCTGTTTAAGCGAACAGGTAGGAGTAAGGTAGAAGAGCACTGATATTTCTTCGCACACATTACACAATCAGTCTTAGCTTGCAAGAAGTCAATCTTAAGGTTCAGGTAACGGAAGAGGTTAGCAATTTCAGTTGCCTCTTGAAGTGTCCAGGGTTGTCAAATATCTCCCGATTTGCTTTGTTCATTGATCTTGCAGTCCTGTTATAGAAGTTGTAGTATCCATAATTTGTTCTTGCATATGATGGTTTCTTAAAGTTTTTGTCGGTGCGTTGAAATTTATTTGTGAGAAGAGATGAGGGCAATTCAGGGTACCATTTAACAGCTGGTTAAGGAGTAAGTCGTCTTTATCTCTTCTTTCTTCCAGCGTTTCAAGTCCGAAGAATACACCACTCTTGGTAGAATTTCTCATTGTATTCAAGGCCACTTTTAAAGAAAACGTACTGTATTGATCTTTTTTGAATATTTTCAATTTCTAATTTTTGGTAAGCTGCATGTGGGGACCAGACATGTGAGGCAAATTCTATGGCTGGCCTAACAGATTTTGTAGAGAAAGTTGAAAAGTGCCAACTGATTGAAGTCTCGGTTAATTCTTTTCAGGAAATTAGTTTTTCGCTAGCCTTTACAATGTTTGAGACATGGACATCAAAGGAAAATGATTCCTTAATAAGATACCTAAATTTTTGGCTGTACTAACTTTTGATTGCCTTGTTGATACAATAAGAAAAATTAAGTTTGTTTTTCTTGGATGTGTTAGCAAAGCTCATCAGCCCACACTTAATTTCATTGACTACCATTTTGTTCTCCTTCAGCCTTTGTTCTCCTTGGAGAGCTTCGTTTAGAATGATGCAGTCATTGGTACTGCAAATAGCTTTATAAATTTTTATGTCGTCCGCAAATATGTTGATTTGGTAGTCTCCAAGGGTGCGTGGCAGGTCGTTGATATAGATAAGAAATAATAGCGGACCTAAGGATGAACCCTGTGGGACACTAATTTCAGGCTTGAAAGGAGTTTGCAATCCAGTTTAGTGCCTGTCCTCTGAGACCATAGCGATGCAGTTTATTGATTAGTCTCTGAGGGACTACTTTGTCCAAGGCTTTGCTTAAAAGGAAGATGGAGTCAGCTTGTTTTCATTCGTCAACCGCCTGGGATATATACAAGACAAACGAAATCATGTCTGTACAGGTGGAACGACCCTTGATAAATCCGTGAGAGTAATCCGACAAATTAAGTTTCGTAAAGTTAACAATGGATTCAGTTATCTTTGAGTGTATTTAATTGACAAACTGGTCTTAGTTGTTGGGTCTCCTCATTTAATAGTTTCATTTTGATATACTATAATTTAACTGTTTTCCTGAATTGGCGGATTGAATGTATGCGGATGTTTTAAATTTTATTAATTCTTCGGATTTATCTAAAATTAGCCGATTTTCTAATCATGTTTGTTAATCCATTGGGTTATTAGCAAAGTGGCAAATCGACTAGAGAACACACGCAATTTACATACAAATATATGGGTAGATGAAAAAAATACGGGTGACCCTAATATAATAATAAAATCCATTTGGTGTAGCGTGTTGTAAGACACTTAGGTGAAATAACGTGGTCGCCTTAGTATGTTTCGGTTTATCCCTGTTTTGTAATGGGAATACTGTACTAAGACTCATTACATATTACACATTTCTTTCTTCACAAGAAAACGATCGCGTTGCTCTCTGTTAAGCAAAAAGATGCTAGATATTGTCTGTATTTGCGTGCGATTAGCTTGTTCATTTGCTAAATAAAAACGGGCTCCCTGAAATAGAAACGTGTAATTTGCGTTAAGAGTTGTGAATTCGACCACGTTCTTAAATCCCATAATTCTTTCCGTCTCGACAGGATCGAACCCAGACGTTTTTTCCCAAGTTGTGAAAAAACTGATCTTAACACCCACTAGGGATGACTTGCGTCTTTAATATATACGAAGAAGTTAAATGACTGAACTTCAGTCCAGGGCAGATTAGTACGATTTAAGGGGGTAGCTTAAGTCGGGTGCGATGATATGTATCTTTTGAAAATTGTATAATATAAGTTTTGCTTCACCGAAATATTTCCTCGTTCTTAATGTGAGATATACAAAATAAACTTATTTTATTCGTATTTAGTACTAGTAACGCAATGCTTCCCATTACTTACTAAGCGTGTTTAAAAATTGCAGAAAGCCGCTGCTTTTGTCAATTGATTATTTTTAATTGTTGTTATTGCAGCTTTTAAATGCATTTAGAGACTTAAAGCATGCTTTCATATTCATTGCTTTGTATAGCAATTTCAACTCAAGAGTAATGTTCAAATTTTTAAACCACTGATTCATAAACTAATGGCAGAAGGCGGGTTTTCTCTTGATAAACAGCTAGCCTTAATCAGTATGGGCTTGGCACACCCAAGGTCCTGAGCTGGTTATCATTCTTCTCTTTCTTGGTGATTCCCTTCTACTTCTGGCACTTGTGTTCTCTCTCTAACAATTTTTTTTTTTTTTTTTTTTTTTGGCTGGTGCAGAAGCCTCAGGCTTCCTTGCACCATATGGCTAATAATATCATCAAGTGGCAACGTATGACGACGCAGTACGCATTGTAACACATCTCGCTTACTAAGTGTAGTTCGTGAATCTTTCAACAAATCATTTCATTAAAATACGTCATGGCCAGAAACATTTATCGAAGAAAGCTGATTTTAAAGATTAAAATTTCAAATATTCTTGTCCTTCGAGAAATGCTTCGATGCTACTGTTTTTTTACGCAGGGCAAGATAGACCTTCATCCCATGCACTTTCTCAGGTGAAACATTTCGTTCGAGTGAGTCACATCTGGTAATGGCCACATTTCCTGGAATTTTGTACATGATGGGCCCTTACTCTCGGGCCCTCAATCCTTAGATATGGATTGTTTTCAAGGATAGGGTTTATCAAAGAAACATTCTCATTGAAGGAACGCATCGCAAGGCATGCCTTGCTTTCATTATTCCTGTCTTGCTTTAGACCAGGGGTCACCAAAGTACGGCCCGAGGGCCAGATCCAGCCCGGGTAGTCTGTTCATCCGGCTCGTCCCGCAGTGTGCTACAAATGATCAAAATTTCTAAAATATATTGTAATTTATATGGAAATATAAAAAACAGTGAATCAACGAAATACTGTTTCAATGACCGCCTGTGAGCTGGGCTTATACCTTGGTATAAGCCCAGCTCACCAGCTTATACCTTGGTATAAGCCCCGCAACGAGCCGCGCCGTTGCCAAGATTTTTCAGACCTCGACAGAATTGAGTGATATTCTTGTTTCAAAAGAAAAATCCGTTTCATTGTAATGTTGATGACGTGCCAGTCGAACTACAGTTAGATCATTGATTTACAAGCAAATGACCTATTGAAAGAAACACAGAAGGAAATCTTGTAGAATTTTATCTCTGCTTATCTGATAATGAGTTTTCAAAATTAAATTTGCCTCTGGTATGGCATCAGTGTTCGGTACAACTTATGTCTGTGAGCAAGCATTTTCAAAACTGAAATATGTAAAGTCCACATATCGAACAAGGCTGAGTGATGAACATTTAAAGGCAATTCTCTTGGTTGGGTGTAGCAATTCAAAAGCAAACATTGATATTTTAAAAGCTAAACGCCAGTTCCATGAATCACAATCTTTTCTGCTTATCTTATTCCTAATATCGCCTTCCTTGACAAGTTTTTGATAAATAAATTTGTTATCTTTATTTTTCTATATATTCTTTATTTTTGCATATTTTGTGTATTGGTAAATAAATATATTCGTTGTCTTCATTTTCGTTGTATTTACTGAATTGTACATATTGAACAAAAATGATTATACGGCCCGCGCTCGTCAATATCTCGGTTATCTGGCCCGTCGTGAAAAGAAAAAAAAAAGTTTGGTGACCGCTGCTTTAGACAATTGAAAATGTAACATACGCCCAACATTAGTAATGCAAGTGGTTATCACATCAAAGAGTATTTCTTCACAAACTGTAGCTGCCTCATACTATACTGTAACTTGATCAAACTGCTGAATGGCTGCATTCATCACCAAACTACTGCCACTTGAATTTTTGTTCCTCCTCTTGTTTCTTCATGATCATTTCTAGTTTACTGCCTACAAGTGTCTGAAAGTAATACTATCTCTCGTTAGCATAACTGGTTCTCACGAATAGTCGATATTCCAAATCAAGCCATTCTGATGTGATTCTATACGGTCCTAGGGTAGTGCTCATATTTCCAGTGTCAATTTCCATCTAATACAAATAGAGGGTTTGTTAACCAAAAATTAGATATACGAAACAAACGCAGTTCAATTTTGATCAAACCACAGCCGCTAGTCGTCTGTTTCTCAACACTTATTTTTTTTTAATTTATTGTAATGAAATGCCACTTTGTCATCTTATGCATTTTTCATCACTCATATTTGTGTAGGTCCCTGCGTGTTACACATCAATCGTACACTATACAGTGAATCACTGTTATAATCAACTCGCCCGAATCAATATTGATAGAACATTGTTTACTTCGTACAAATCCATATCTCGATATTTACACGAGTGTCTCGTTCGAGTTTCTCGGTCACCATTGAGCTAACCTATCCCTCCTTAGTGATAAGGTTTGTTTCTTGAACTCGTGCTTCAAGTTGATTTTTAAAAAAATAATTTTGTTATACTCCGGGACGACCACACGTTCACAGAAATTAAGGTAGAATACAAGAAACAGCACCATATTTCTATCAGCATTTCAGAAGTGTCGGCTTAATTTTTGATTTTATTCAATTTGTCTATCTTTTCTTTTGAACGCACCTCAGTTTCTTACGACATGATCCTTTTAACAGCAGATCGTCCTTAAATTGAATTTCGCAAGTTTATCTTGAGTCTAATTTGTTCATATACCAAAGGAGATTAGAATTGAAAACCATGCAATACAGAGGAACTATTATTACGGCTGCATCTGTGCTGCGTGAGTGCTGACAAGCATTGGGTATCTACTTCGCATGTAACTTTACTTACTGATAACAATATTACTTCATTTATTAATAACTATAGCCTCATTTCTGTAGTAAGGTTAATATTTGAAAAGTCTTCACGTTCAGAAATGACGTTTAGGAGGTCCTACTCTCAAGAGGTAAGGCACCAGTGTTTTAAGAGGCAAAGTTCCTCAGCAAATGTCAGCTCAATCGTAAACCCCATAAGCGTTGCAAATTTTATTAAATAAAAAAGCAAGCATCGCGAAAATAATCGACAATTTTTGACAAATCTTAAATTAAAAATTCAAATTCCATGCAAGTAGGATTTTAACCACTCAAGTATGAAGAGGGAAAATGAGCTGCAAAAGTGTCCGATTTAACGTTAAGAAATCGGATCAAGGGAAATACAAGCTAGTGCACTGTTCGGCATATGTTGCTCAAATGCTGATAAAGCATGGTCTTGATTCAAAGAAAAGTGACAATGGTAACGAAAGGCTGGCCGCCACAGAAAGGCAAATAGTGGATGTACAGTATATGTATTTAGTGATAAATACAAGAACGTGCTCATCATCGTTGGCCTTGAAAGGAATCCAGCTGTATATATTCATTAGCATATTACCTCTATCTGACGAAAGCACTATTTATGATAAATGCCTGCAGCCATGTGTACATAACGAAATATTAAACTTCAATATTATAGTGTGGTACTGTAATATTTGAATAAATATAATTTTTATTAATCTTGGAAGTGCGTATATTCTCTAAAGTACCCTCTTTACTCATCCTTTATCTACACAGTTGTTAAAAAAATTCGAAACAGAAACGAGGAAGTTGCTGTAGAATGAATGTACCTGACCTTTTCTGGAAACTCAGTAGCCCCATGGCAACAGGTGACTGTTCATTTCTTGTTGGAAGGCACTACCTGGACTTTTATTCTTCCAAAAGTAAACCTCACGGCTATTTAACACGATAACGTCAACTTACTGACTGGCGAGATTACCCTAAGGGATTAGCAGGTGTGCTAATGAAAATGGAAAACGTGTTACCACGTGGCACAAACAGTGTGATTGCTGGTCGGAGGCAAGAAACAACATGTCACTTCCCAATCTGTAAACAGATGACTAAGTGTAGTATTGTATTTCTTGAACCATGAAAATCCCAGGTGCCTAGAAAAACTAATCCCACAGAGCATTAAGGATTTCAGTCAAGCTAATTACTACAGTCCCGACAGGTTTATTTAAAGTAAATTTTTTGTTTATACTTTGTCATCCACATAGGGTCACAAACTGACACGATCAAGATCAGTTGTCAGAAAAACAAGTCAATCTTGCTTTTAAATTCCAAGGCTACATAGAAAGTGGGTAGAAACACCAAGTTCTGCAATTCGAGTCGAGAATTCCTACGTTAAACTTAAGTTACTCCTTGACTGGCTAGTTCATTTTTCACTATACTGTATCTGGAAAGCCTCATTATTTCAGACCGTCACTGACGGAACGAATTTGCTAAAGTTTATCTTAGAGAAAGTCATACTGACGAGCATGGCTCCTCTCTTACCTTAACTTGCAGATAAATAAATAGAAAATAGTATGCTGTTTCTGGTCCCATTAGATATTTTGCTAAAACAACCAGCTGTTAAATGTAAATGCTTTCCTGCCCCCAAAGAAGCTGATGTAAAGGATGCCTTTAAGCCATTTAGACAATTAGCCCGAATTGTTTGCGAATTCGAAGGCGATCTCCATTGCGCCAATTAGCAAATAACATAAACCAATCAAAATGTCATTTATTAGTTTATACTTTAGTATTTATTTATTGGAGTTCGTTCAAAAATTTTCATATCACCAGATTAAGTCTTTTTTTTAGTTCTTTTAAAGGTATGGAACTACGGCAGATTCATTCCGACATTCTGCATTTACTCATTTTTAATTACACCATCTTAACTACAAAACAAAATCAACTGAATATTTTGAAATGCTTTAAAATCTGATCGCTACTGATTATTCTGGGAACTAGTATTGCAACGCATGCCACAATTAAAATATAGGAGCTAATGCTGATAACGACTTTAAAATAAAGTTTTCATTTTGTTTTATTTTTCCTAAGCTTAAAAAGGGTAGGAATTCTGAACTAACTTATGACTTCCTTACCTTTACAAGATTTTTCCGACTTATTACGTTACTTGGAAAAAAAAAATAATACATAACAATTACTGTTAAAATAACTTCGTAGCTTGTTAAAATTAGATATATACATCTTTGTCCAAAATGTAGTTAAACTATTTTCCATTTTGGTGGCAGATATATAATTGTCTGCTTTTCAAAGTCCGCTAACAAAAAAAAGTGACTTCACACCATTTTGTTATTGGCAGATGTAACGAATATGTCACCTGTAACGGGCTATACCTGGCGAAATGACAATAAACCCCTAATTCGGCCTGTCTCCTGTCTCCCTCCTAAACGTTCTATGATTTGTTCCCTCCGGCACAGCATTCGCCCAAAAGTCCTACAGCCTTTCTGAGAAAGTGTTCGGAGGAAATTCTGGATTAACGCGTTAGAAATTAGGCTGAAATAAAATGAAACCATTTGAAGTTCTTTTCCTTGTCTATGCCACTAAAATAATAGTATCCTAACTACTTAAATATATATATATAAAAACATATATATACACATAATTTTCATAAGGTTTAAGTAGCCAATTGAATTCATTTTTCCAAAGTAACATTTTTGCATGAAAAATGGCGCATATTTTATTATGACTAATTACAGATGGCTATATAAAACGAAAAAGACTAAGCAGTGAAGTACAGTATATACATATGTTTTTTTTTTTTTTTTTTTTGCGTGGTGTCCATAACTTCTTTAAATATATAGACACGTCCAACCAGCCAAAAAAGATTGGAACAGCACTGATGTACTTTACTGGATACTAACGGGCAAGGCATTTTCCATACTTAAATTTTTCGATACAGAGCTGTCAACCAGTTCCTACATACATTCGAAAGTTGTTTTGTAGTATAAAGTTGCATTTAAGTCTCTTGCACGGTACCTCATTCTGACGAGCAATTCTAAAAATTCCCCAGCCAGCCTTGAATATTATCGTCACATTTAAAATAAAAAAAATTAAAGCCCAAAAACAAAGTAAAACTATCCAGCCATTAATGCAAAATGGCCGCTGATGATTTATGGTGGCGAATCTTAGCTTTCAGCAATCTAATTTTGGATTTGAAATGTTTTTAACGGAAACGCCATAAATAACTAGGTACGTTCAAGAACCGTTCAAACTTAATTTAGGGCGCGGCAATCCAAAGTGGTCCACCATGTGGTTATGTATAGTTCAAGACTTAGAGTGCTATATATTACCAGAGTAAAAGAAACCAGACGAAACAGTTTTAAAAAAGCTGGTCATGTTTTTTCCCCTTTGTTGGCTAAAATCTTGCTCTGAATCATCTTCCGTAGTGTTCCAGAATCTTAAAAGCAACTAATTGAACAGTGCAATAAATCAGGCCAATGGTGTTTTATCTACGTAAAAAAATAAATAGGCCTATTGGATGCAAGACAGCCATTCGCTTAATTAATCCCAAAAAAGTAATTAGGTAAACAATTTGAGAAATAGGAACCCCAGTGGCTCACATCTGGAGTGAGCCTCTGACTTGGGGAACTGGTGTTACTAACAAAAAAATGCTCAGCTAAAAAATAATAAATAAAAGGAAATATTGATACTATTCCCATTCCCACAAGGGAATTATCCACTTCTGCTTTGAATTTAGCCAGATTCATTGCCTGTGCCACTCTGGGAGGCAACTTATTCTAGTTGACTAAAATCCGCTGGCCACAGGTGAATTTCATGTGATCCAGTCTTCTGTTATTCCCGAAGATTTTATATTTATGACTTCGTTCTCTCCTGGGGGGGGAAAGATTGAGGGGGTAAAATGAATGAGGAAAGAGACCTCCCTTATTCATTTTACTTTCAGCACTTTTTACACCCCCAATCAATCTCCTCTTAGATGGTCTAGTACTTTGAAGTGCAAACATTTTAAGCCGTTCTTCATATGTCCATCGATTTTCATTCATCACCAATCTGGTCGCCCTTCCTTAAAACCTCTATTGTATTGGTGTATTGCTTTAGTATTGGCTAACACCAATACAATAGTTACTTGTTTTTTGTTTAATGTATGGTCTCCAACTTGAACGCAATATTCTTCATATAATCTCACCGTCGTGTTGTATTCAAGGCTAATGAATCTTTCTTGCTGTTAGCAAAGGTTCTATATATCCCGGCCAGGACACTGCTTAACTTCGCAGCAGTCTCTTTACATTGAAGGGAAATTTATTTCAGGTTGAATCGTAACATCTTTTTCACCTTGCATCACTCCCCCACCTAGCTCGAGTATTTCTTTTCTCCAGAGTATTGTAGTCACGTTTGAATTTCCAGGGTGCTTTTTTTTTTAGTTGACACAGCTATCTTAGCCTCCTATACCGTATATCCAGTGACACATCCACGCAGTCCCAACCCTGGAAGAGTGAAGATCCCTTCACTCTTCCAGGATAGAAAAGACATCTGTTCGTCAATTGTGAATGTAACTAAAAATTAGTACTGCGTGTATTTTATTTTGTTGCGCTATAAAAATGTGAATAGGATATATCTCGTCGCTCGAAAGGAAGCAGTTTCTAATCCAGTATCAGGTAAGAATACTGATTCACTTTTTGTGATTGAAATTGTGAGGAATGGTATTTGGTGCTGGTGGCAACTAAGTCTCGGTTTAGTTCGTCTTTGGAGCTTCATTTTCGCTTTTTAGCAATACATATAGGATTATAGGACATTATTGGCAAGAAATAAGGTCATTACGCAGGGATCAACTCTAAATATTTATTAGGATCCATAAATTTTAATTTAAAGAACTTTATTTCAGAATAGAAATACACCAATTAAAATAAGTTAAGTGTCTACTCTGGGGATTTCAATAACATGCAAAAATACGTACAGTACCGTCCTAACGGAAACTGTCTGTAGCAAACTAATTGAAATTTAGAACTGAAGTTTTCTGTAGGCATCATCTGATTTACCTACTTAAATGGTCTGATTCGTGATTTAACTAAAGTTAAATTCAGAAATTCTCTTCAGCGTTTAATTTATGTTGCAAAGCAATCAATGTAAACTAATTCCTGCCATTAGTTTGTCAATGGAATGTGCCCCCCCCCCATCCACTTGAATATTAGGAGTGAAAGAAATGCAGCTTAGCAAACAGGCATCTTACAGGAGACCTTGATTAAGGTTTATAAGGTTCTGAGAGGGGTTAGTAAAATCAAGACGAAATTAACTGTATAAAGACTTCCAGAACTAGGGACCATGAATTCAAATTATTGGGGAAGAGGTTTAGACTAGACCGTAGGAAGTTTTTAGCCAGTTAGTTGTTGATTATTGGGACATGTCTCCACAGGTAACTAATTGAGGTGACATTTTGAAGAAATTCAAATGTCAACTACCTATGTGAAGGAGGAAAACAATTGGTCTATTTTCTTATATTACTCTTAATTTTTTAGCCGCTTCCTTGTACTGTATGGCTAATACCAATACTAAAGCCATTAATAATTAAAAGTGACAATTTCTAATACAGAAATTGCACCCCTATGCCGTCAACCCGGAGTTAATGGGAGTTCACATTATCCTTCGTTTAGACGTAATAAAATGAAGTCTTAATTCGCGTGCTGAAAGTTTAACGAGCCAAGCATAATGTGCATACATGAACAGTGTTCAGCAGCTATTGAACAATAATTGATATTCTACTTCCTCCATTCTGAATAAAAACAAATGGAGGGACTTAAAAGTCGCGATATTACATTAACATATTGTAATATTTTATTTTAGGGATATATGACTAAATTTCAACAAATAGTACCGAAATCGGTTGACTGAATTTGGTGAGGTACTATTCTTCCATAATTTCCTAATTTGACACAAGGAAAAGCACGCGGAGCTTCGGCCTCATGTTGACATGATGCAACAGTACTGGATCCCGCAGTATAGTAATTCGAAAAAAATTGTATGGATTACCAGAAAAACATGCTCGGATTAACACCTCTTCGTGCCCTTAATACTGCGGAACGTTGGAATAAGCTGCTTGAGGTATGGCTGAGGAGAATAGTTGGCATAAAGAAATGGTGGGCACTTTTTGGACAATATCTCCCCCCCCCAGAGATGCACAATAAGTTTGCTTCCGTGCATCATTATGCCATTGTGATTATAATATTAGAATGCTGTTAGAGAAATAAATTCAGTTCGACCAGTAAATAGTAGCTAATTGAATTTAATGACAGTAGATAAGTATAATTTAAATACTGTGGTAACAATGCGCTTCTATAAAGAAAGGGTTCATTGAGAACAGCTGTCTAGTGGGTAACCTTCGTCGATTACGCACTGAGCAGCTGAGTACTCAACTGGAGTTTCCGTGTTGAGGAAAATTTTTTTCCCCACAATTTCTTTACGAGTATTACCTGTAAATACGAGATCTTGTTTCATTTCCTGGAGCGTTTTTTACACTAATGTGAAAAAAAAAAAGTTCTGGTGCTGCGCCTAAATTAGGGAATACTTAGCGGTCTAAAATTTGAAACTTTTTTTCACCAGCAGTACTACAGCACTGTAGGGTGGAAGGCTAGAAGTGAAATATGTTGGACTTTGTTTGGAATACACGATTAAAAAAACGTTCTATTATACGCTGGGTTGAGCAACTCGTAAAAAAAAAAAAACCCCAACCTGAAACCTTATTTTAGGGTTTTACTTTGGAGCTTAATTTTTAAATTAAGACTATATATATATATATATATATATATATATATATATATATATATATGAAGAATGTTACCTTGGTAAACTATGTTCATAATAATTCAGTAACAGAAATGGTTAAAATAAACTGATAACTTACCAATAATTTTAAAATGCTGTCGATATCACGAAATTGAAACCAAAATGCATCTTTCCCTTTAATTAATTCGGATTGTAAAGGGTTCTCCCCCCCCCCCTTTTTTTTTACTTTTAAAGTGGCTCGTGGGATATTTCTGCGAGCACCTTTTGAAGTAACTTCATGGAAAGTAACAGGAATTGAATGAAGTTAGGAGAATACAGCAGCAAGTGGGGACAACCGGTGGAGAAAGAAAAGTTCGTAATGAACCGAAGAAATGCTTTCTCTTGCTGGAAGAAATTATCCTTCGAAGCGTAACACCCATCTCATCTAGAAATATTAAGAAAAAAAAATGTTAGAATGCACTCAAACTGGAACGTCAAACGTTTGGATTTTATTTCCCATAATATTCGTTCAAAATCCTATTCATATAAAAAAAATCTAAATTACGTCAATAAATTGGTTTCGCTTAAAAAATTCCTTATGACTAATTTCGAAAGCTATTACAATAAAGGAATTCCCCCTCCCACAGAATTCTACCAAGCCATAAACAAGCAGACTTGAATATTTCACGAGCGGGGTTTGTTAGAGTACGTCTACAACGAACAAAAGTGTTATAAACTTTTAGCCAACTACAGTATTAATAATAGAGAATGTTTCACTATTCGCAAAACATTCCATTCCTCTCAATCAGCATGTTCGTAAACCAACCTAAGCATTTCCACCGAAAAAATTTAAACTAGTACTCTTACGAAAAATTTCCTAAGAATATATATTTTTTTCGTTAATCAGTGTTCTGCGAAGATAGTTGGATATTTGAAAACCTCAATTCATCTTTATACATTAAATGTCTTATAATCCTGATTTTATTAATAACATTGTCAGAAATTTTTCACTTTCTCGACACTTCAATTTGTATTAAATAGTATACTTCCCTAAAACGCAAAATGCACTTGCCTTTCTTAGCCCTCAAAAGACTGGAATGTGAATTCAAATGTTAATCCAACTCGGTAGGAAGAGGACAAGGGAAATCTTGCTAGCCATTGTCCCGCCAGAGACTTGCCATTGTAAACCACACAAAACACCAAGGTCAGCAATTAGGTAGTGATATTTCTTAGTCACTGACTAACTGTAAATATTTACCGCTCCAATGATACCTTCTACTCTGAGTATAGAACACAAATGTTGCCTCTCTCCTACGAAGCGGCACGTCAACCCTCGTACTAAACTTACATCCGGTCAGGTCAAGTTCGATGACTCAAATCGAGGTTTGCCTGAGGATTGTTCGTATTTGTATCACCTGTGTCGAGAGTACGAGATGGCGCAACCATCAACCAATGAAAGTACCTGTACAGTGCGGGAAAAACGAGTGGAATTCGCGAAACTAGCGTCCCCTCCAGCCAGCCTTCAAGTAGAGACAGATGCTGTTGCCGCTTTCTGACGGAATCGTAATTTCCTCTCTTCCAAGGTCAATTATTGAGAGTTCCTCACGAAACTAGAACAGCCAGGAAGGAAAGGAAATTGGATTTACAAGACTTGGTAGAGTACTGGTCGTTAGACAATCAGGAGACAGAGCAGAAGGAAAAACAGATACATATGAAAAATTATTACAGTATTCCCTTTATAATAATTTAATGAATATGGGGACTTGGGTTCTTCTGCAGTAATAGCCCGAAAGCAAACCGTAGCTTGCACTAGTAAAAAATAATATATCCTTCTTAATATTTTTTTTATTTATAGAGTACACAATCGTACTATATAAATAAAAAACACTTACCCACTGACAGATAATTTTATGAAATAATAAAACAATCTAATATAATACAATGTAAATTATAAATATTGTAGTGATAGAAGGACAAAATTATTTTTTACAGTATGCATATTCTGTTGTTTGATAAAATACCTTATTAGGGCGAGAAGTCCTTCAACTAAGTCAATACTATTTGGACATTTTGTGTCCTAGGAATGTCTTTTTGTCTATATTTCCTGTGTTTTCTTAGTCATTTTTCCGTTTTTTTTTTGCGGAATGAAAAAACATTAGTCACAAACTTAGTGGGGGGTGATGAACCATGACTAGTTCTGGATGCAGGATACAAGTTTTGTTCATTCTGACCATGGATGGTTGGCTGTTTTAGGGTTTTAGGCGCATCAGCAACTTAGATCATATTGGTCGTGTACAATATAATATATCAGTAAATTGGTGTAAGCGTTTTCTGTGTTCTGTGGTCGATTTGTTGTTTGCTGGACCAAAAACCTGATTTTCCGGGAGAAAAAAACCATGCTGCCCTTGCCTGAGAGTAACTAACAGTCACAGTAAAAAAAAAAAAAAAAAAAAAAAAAAAAACCAAAAAATTCCTCCCTCATTGACAGGATTCAAACTCGGGTATTTTCCACTCGGTGTTGTTGAGCGGAACGGTGATCTCATATACTCGTATATTATTTTATCCAAAAATTGTGTGTGTTCTGTGCTGGTCTTTTTGCGTATTTTGCTCGACGGAAAACCAGTGTTTCCAGGGAGAAAAATCCTTACTGTCCACGATTGAGACCGGCTAACTCATATAATTTAAGCCGCATAATGGGAAAAAGCCCATAAAAGTTCCTCGCATCATTGACGGGATTCAAACCCGGGGCCTATTCCATCCCTTGTGGGAAGGACGGTGATTATAACAATTGTGCTAACTGCTCTGACTGGCCCTCTGATCAGCGCGAAGCAACAAGGGATTTGTCAGACCAGGCACCATTTTTACAGTCGTCCACTGTTCTTGAGCCCTCTATAACCATACATTGGTTTTTGCTGACAAGAGTGAAATCTACGTTCGGTAGTCGGCTGCGCGACCTAATCCGTGAGAAAGTACCAAGAGTTGTCCATTCTGAAACACTTCTTTAGTTGCCATTGTAGTACTGAGTTGTAATTTGTCTGACTGTAGGCTTTCTGTTTGCATAAGTCTTGTCAGCCTCCATTGACTTCTCGCATCAACAAGCTGTTTTCGAGCCGTCGCTGGATGTTATTTGGCTATTGTTCCAATCTCGATACACCAAACACAATCGTACTTTAAAACATTAACCAAGTTGCAATTTGCAAGATACTCATACTGCTGCGGTTGACTACCACGCCACGTTCAAAGTCATTCAAACCAGTTTTTGCCCATTCTCGCGCTAAATTGCACACATTCAACATCCTTTATGTATATGCAGAGTTGAACTTTCGTTCAGGCGCCGTCCTACATAAGATACTGTCCTTTATGTATTTGCCCACCTGCTTTATATCGCAGGTAATGCTGTTACTTAGGAACTACTCCATTTCATGAAAAGAGTAGTTTACTAAATAAAGTGGCCACGCAGTTTATATGAATACATTAAATAGGATATTTAAAGGTGCATATAAATAGGACACATACACAGATGCTATTGTTGTTGTTGTTGTTATTCGATTTTAGGAGCATTAGCGACTAAAGCCATATTGCTTCGCATAAATTGTGTGTGTCCTGGGTCGATTTTCTCTTTGCTGGACGAAAAACCCGAGTTTCCCGCAAAAAAACATATTATCCTCGCCTAAGACCGACTAACTCAGCCACGTTATGAAAAAGGTCCATAAAAATTCCTCTCGTCATTGACGAGACACGAAAACTCAGATCTTTTCCATCTGGTGTGGAGAGGACGGCGATTCTACCAACTGTTACCTACGAGGGCATACATAGATGCGTATAAATAAGATATATATAGATACATAAAAATAGGTAGGTTGCACAGTGAGAAATTCACAAAAATTACAATGGTTTTCAAGTAAGGCAGTTACAGCAGTACATAACAATATCGGCTTTGGATTTCAAATAAATCACCAAGTTTTTCATTAGGATTTTTCCAACAGTTTAACCATGTGGTTTGTCCTTTGTTTTAGTTTTTCATGAAATTTTATTAAGGATGGGTTGTCTTTTCTGAGGCTATATTTAGAACTGAATATGATGGTAGATTTCTTGTGTCAATTTTCAAAAGCATATTCTCTGAAAATTAGCTGAAATTAGAATATTCTCAAGAAGGATATTAGGATATTCTCTGACTATTGTAAATTGCAGTGGACGATTAACAAAATGTAAATGTTTAGTCTATTTCCTGAAGTGATCAGTATTGGTATTTGGTAATCATTCAACATAAATATGACAAGTGGCCATGTGTTTTTGTAAAGGGCGGCTTTTGAAACGTCAGTTCAAATTCGATTCGTGTCTCTGTGAAGAACTGTACAGGAACTCCCCGACTTACGTAAGGTTTGCGTTCCGCTGAACGCTACGCAAGTCGGAGAATTTCCCCCATGCTTGTGCAGCACTCGCAACTGTGCTCGCTGAATTGATTGAATCGAAAAAGAAATGTTCGACAAACATGTAAATAGAATTATTTATTGTATTTATTCAATTTTTTTATTTCACGCACAGGAAAATTTACAAAAGTGTGCAATTTAAAAAAAAATTTTAATTATAAAATTACAAAAAAAGAGAGGAGACATCTGATAAGTACGCCGTTGCAGAGGTTGAGGGCTGTGGAGATTTAGAAAGGGTCGGCCGCTCAACCTTACAAAAGAACATATTAATGGATGACTGTACGGTGGCTTTTTCTTTTCATCGTAGATTTCTTTGTAGCAAGCAAGCATATCATTCACCCCTCTGTTAACTTTTAAGAATCGTTCGCTGTCAGGATCCATCTTCTCAAACCTCGCCATTGCCGATGCAATTTCACGAAATGCCATTGCCATCTCTCTGGTCATGAAGCGTCTCGGCTCCTCACTTGGTTCATCTTGAGCTTCGTCAGCATTTTCTTCTTTCACTATCGCTGCCTGCAAATCAATAAGTTCTTCGTTAGATACTTCCTTCTCTTCTTCCTCTATTAACTCCTCCACGTCTTTGGCATTAACCTCCAACTGAAGTAGCTCTGCAACTTTTACAATCTTATCTGTAACCTCATATGATTCGTCTTTTTCAAATCCTTCGAAGCCTTTTATGTGCCGTGGGCATATTTTACTAATTTCCGCCCAGGCCTTATTAATGTTTAAGATGGCGTGGTAAATATTGTAAGATTTCCAAAAGGCTCTTAACGTAAAATTTTTCTCATCGTCTACTGCAGACAATGCCTGAGCTTATGTTGTGCTTAAATATGCTTTTAAATTCGAAATAACACCCTGATCCATAGGTTGGATGAGTGAGGTCGTGTTTGTCGGTAGAAATATGACTCTCACGTTCGGACTGAAATCATCTAGATGCGTAGGATGTCCAGGAGCATTATCTAATTAATAGAAGCAAAATCTTGAAAGGAACGTCGTTGTCTTTACTATATTTTTCAACCTCGGGAATGAAGCAGCATTTAAACCAATGCTCAAAGAGAGATATTGTTATCCATGATCTCTGGTTAAATCGGAAATGCATGGGTAGGGTGGCTTTAATGATGCCCTTAAATGCACGAGGATTTCCAGAATGGTACACAAGCAGTGGTTTTAATCTGTAATCTTCCGCTGCATTAGCCCCACTCAAGAGCGTGGCCCTATCTTTTGACTCCTTGAAGCCTGGCATTGTATTTTCCTCTTTGGAAATGTATGTTCGATTCGGCATTTTTACCCAATACAGAGCAATCTCATCAACGTTAAAATTTTGCTGCGTTGAATAGCCGCCTTCATCAATAATTTTTTCCAACACATCACAAAATTTCTCTGCAGCTGCAGAATCGGCACTGGCGACTTCACCGCATACTTTAACGTTGTGGAGACCAGCGCGATTCTCGAACCTATTAAACCACTCGTTGCTTGCCACGAACTTGGGTTGGGGTTCGCCGTACTTATCCTTAATATCTTTAAAAATCCTTATTGCTTTTGCTTGAATGGGCACTCGCTTCTCAATCTGATTTTCCATCCATATTATTAACAGCTGTTCCATCTTCGATATAGACCTTGAACGCTGTTTTGTGATCACTGTTGATCTTAAGTGCGTTGATACTTTGACATGTTCTTTTATACGCGCACTGTCTTTTAAAATAGTATTCACTGTTGAAACAACGAGACCGAATTCCCTTGCAATATATGACAAATTTTGTCCTGCTTCCTACTTAATCATTTTTATCTTCATTTCTAAATCAATTTTGTTTCGTTTCCTGGCACTACCACCACTTGCATTTTCCGTTGGTCCCTTTCCCTCCATCATTGTAATACGTAAATAGGAATGAAGAGAAGTTTCTGAAATTTTGTTTTTTATATGATTAAAGATTTCAGTGAAGGGAAATACATTTCACCATAACAGCGTAAAAACCTACACAACTGCAGTTATCGGTATTATCGCAAATGCAATAAGATCAAGTTTACTACTCGTTTATTATGCACTAACAGTAAAGCCCAATAAACTGGAAAGTGCAAATCGATTTTATTGTTTTATGGTCGTGACCTCCAGAAATGTGTTTTAGAAAAATATCAAGGGCGTTCAAAATTGATTCTTAATACGGGAACATATAACGTAATGCAAAAAAAGGTAATGAAAAGTTAATGCAATTTTCATTATAAATATGACATTTTAGACAGATAAATAGCTTAGTAATATAGCCAAATTTTCAACTTCCAACGACTTGGAATGAATTACAAAAAAAAAAAAAAAAACACAATGGGTTATTGGTTTCACATTACGATATTTTCACGATACCTCCATTTATTCCTACGGGATGCAAAATACGTTTCCACGTTTTTTTTTTTTAAGTTTGCACCAGCCGGCAAAAACTTAGTAAAGTCTAATTTCCGTAAGTCGGGGAGTTACTGTACCACTATAAAAGGGCCAGATATGTGAATAGCGTAGGTTTGTGTGTTCTGTTGTGTTGTTCTAGCCATTGGCTAGAACAACACAACAGAATCATTCATCTGGAGAGATGTTTCTGGGTACTCGTCCACACCACGGGAAGTTGGGCTTGTCTCATTACAGCATGTATTGCTTCAGTTCGAGACTCTGTAACCACTTGATGTTACCAAAAGGTCAGGAAGATTCCTCTGGGACTCCCCCTCCAGATGGGTTAAAAAATTCCCGTGGCGTTAGGAAAATAATAATGAATAAATAATTAAATCCCTGGAGCCCTCGACAGGGAGAAAAAAAAAAAAAAAATACTGGAAACCCACAGGGGAAAAAAGAAAGAAAACTGACAACTCTCACCAAGGAAAATAAAAAAAAAGTAAGCTGGGGGCCTCACCAGAGGGGGAAAAAAACCAAAGCTGTTACTATGTACATAGCAAAACCTTAGATACACTGTGCTGCCGCTTTATTACGTACACTCCTGCTGTGCACACAAATGGTTTGTCCCACAACGTTGCAAGTCACATAGCCACAGTTGTGGATATAAATGCAGCGGAACAACCTTTCTAGTATCAAGTGGGGAAAAGGAGTGATCTAACGGACTTCGAACTTGGCATGGTAGTAGGGGCAAGACGTGCTGGACAAAACATCTCTGAAACGTCAGTTCTTCTGAACTTTTAACGCACCACAGTTTCAAGGGCGTATCGAGAATGGTGAAACGAACAGAAAACATCTTCTCAACGGCACTCCTGTGGAAGAAAATTGCTTGTTGATGAGAGAGAGGTCAGAGGAGGATGGCTAGAATTGCGCAAGCAAACAAATGGGCCACAATGTCGCACATCACTTCAGAATACAACCTTGGTGCGCAGAACAAAATATCGCAACGGACCACTATTGCACTTTTTCTAGGAAAGATTGGGAGTTACTAGGAAAGATTGGGGACTCAAAAAAAGAGCCCTGACGCTATATTACAGGACAACGTTTCTCCCAGCAATTACTTACGCCTCAGCAATTTGGTTCCCAAAAACTGCACTGGCAGTGAATAGAAGAATTCTGGACATGATCCAAAGGACCATACTCTTAACTACGACGCGTGCGTGTAGTACAGTGAGTACTCCAGCACTACAGGTACTCGCTGGAGCGCTTCCTTTGGACCTGGAGGTCGTTCGCACAGGTCTGCTATACTTGCTATCCAGGGGAGTGGCCGCCACACATCTGGACTACACAACTGACCCAGCGAACAACCTAAAAACGGAAAAAACTAGATTACAGAACCACCTGCTAAAATTATGGCAGAGAAGATGGACGGAGACCACCAAGGGTGAGATAACCAGAAGATATCTACCTGACCTCCAGAAAATCTACCCAAAACAGCCGACCTGGTACTTCCCAGGGTACCATTTGACATCTCTAATAACAGGACACGGACCCTACAATGAGAAGCTGCACGGATTCGGACTCACTGAGGACCCAAACTGTACGTGCGGGGAGACAGAAAGCTGGAATCACATAGTGTACGAGTGCCCACAATATGAAGACCTCAGAGGGGTACTTATAACAAAAATAAGATACCTACCAAAAGGATTGGAATCCCATTTCATAGATACTGAGGATGAATATAGAGCATTATCCCAGTTCGCACAAGACCTCTTCATCAGGAGAAGGACATTAATCACCATCTACAATGACTGACATCAAGTACCACTATTGAGACACCAGCCAGCACAATGTAAAGGCTGCAACTAAAGATGAGGGACACAAGCACAAGGACGGAGCTTGCCCCATGAGTAAAGAAACTTGAAACAATAGCTGCCAATAGCCATATGGCGATCTGAAGAGGGCACTCTAGCCCCCTTCACCTTTAAACCTACTTCCCTGGGGGGGAGGGGGGACATTTTCGTCCTCCTCTCCTCTCCACCCTATATCTTCTACTCTGGTGGGACATGGGCATGTCCCACTGAAAACTGGGGCTACCTACTCTATTGGCCCCATATTTCTGTCTTTCTCCCCCCAGCCTTCTGCCTCCCCCCCTCTCTATCTATAAGCTAGCGAAAGCCCTACCCAAAAACTTAACATATCTAAATTACCTTACGCCCATAACTTGGCCTAGCAAAACTAAGCGATTCTACCCCTACGTCGACGCGTTTCTGTTTTTTTTTTTTTTTTTTTTTTTTTTTAAGGTCCTAGCCGCCGAAATCTCAGGAAATTAAGTGGCAGGACCTGCCAGAGTGAAACAGACTACTGGGTTCCTGGTCTGCCTCCACGGGGCGTAAGTGGGGCAACGTTGGGCCTCAGTAGGGGCCCAGCGGCTAAATGACCAGATGAACAACGGTACAAGGCATCACACATATACAAAGTCCATACACTTTTAAATCTCTGGCTTTTCCAGTCAACTGGTTCACCCACAATGTAAACTACGCGGAGATAGGGGGAACCCCTTGTGCCGTTTGACCCTAAATACACTTACACTTACACTTACACTTATTGCACTTTTTCACGAATGGGCTAGAAGAAATCTTTATTGTACAGTAAAGATACAATAATGTGTCCGCCACAGACAGGAGGCCAGGGGCTTGACAATGATATAAGGTAATATAAAAATATGTACAGTTTAACATAACATGAAATTAACTTAAAAATGTAGCATTAACCATTCAATAGATATGAGTATATACATGGTTGTGAGGCAGACAGTACACCAAAGTACGTACACGTTCATATATGTACAAGGCACATATTTCAGAATATTCACAGAAGTCAGAATATTTCACAGGCGTGCATTACGTTTTTCGGTATACGGTTTCGCATTTTCTTGTGAAACAGTTCGTCGATGTGCCTGCGACGTTCCATTCTGCGCCTCATAGCAGATAGCAGGTGCAGATATCGATATGAGTCGACATCAGGGGCCAAACAAAAGGGGAACAAGTTCGGCCAACGAGCGCCTGTAATTGCGACCAGAAGCGAATTTCTGGAGATCCACTCCGATCATTAGCAGGGCTTATATTGTAGGAAGTACTTGGCCAGGTAGGAATCTGTCACTGATCTTCAGCCTGTTCCGTTGTAGCTGAAAAAGAGGGGTGGCTCTTAGGGGAGGAAGTGGAAATGCCAGAATATATCCCAGAAATCAGGGGAGTTAATTTTGCCAACCAGCATTTTTACTGTGGTCAGTTCTCTTCATGCGGATTATTTGAGGCAGCCGCGGGATTTGGAGTTGGTCGGCCATGCTGGTGGTCCTCTGTTGGGGGTGGGGGAAGTCGATGTTTGCGGATTGCCCACTTAAGTATCCATTTCCTGGCGAGGATGGGCTTCATGAGAGAAGGTACCGCGGAGGCGCATATATCAGAGGCATAGAGAAAGGAAGGAAGGAAGGGTACACAACGGTTTCCAGATAACTGAGTTTGTAGTTTGAGTCGAAGGTTACACCGAGATCTTTGTGTTTAGTTACACTTGGAATAATTGCACCCTCTAGTGAGGGTTGTATGAATGTGGGACACTTCTTCAGAGCTAAAACCATAATAACGGATTTTTGGGGGTTCAGTTTAAGACCGAAATGGTTGAGATGGCTACAGAAAGCTCTGATCTTATTACAGATTTCCGATGTGATCACTCCTCTTCGGCTGATGGTGGTATTTCCGTTAGGAACTTTATATCGTCGGCGTAGGTAATAACATCATCTCTGTTACACACAAAACCGAATAAGGAGGGCGGTAAAAAGTAGCCCCGATAAAACGCCACCTTGCGGCACACCTGCATTGATGGATCGGGTATAGGAGAGGTTGCGATGAGTGAGGTACACTGTTCTATTCCAGAGGAGCGAGTGCAGAAAGGCGAAAACGCCACCTTTGATCCGAAAGAAATTGGTTAGGAGATTCAGAAGGGCTGTGATGTTGAGGCTATCAAAAGCAGCTTCGATATCGGCATAAACAACTGCCAATTCTGATCTGGCCTCAAATGCATTTAGAATTGCCGTTTGGACTGCTAGAAGGTTGGAGGCAGTTGATCTATTAGGGAGAACATAATGGAGTTGCTTTGATGGTTGTGGAAAAAGATGGCGTTACATGCGGAAGAAGGACTTTTTCCAGTAGCTTTAGGAGCGTGGATGCAGTGGATATCGGTCCATAGTGCTTCGGCTGGCTTGGTAGTTCAACTTAAGTTTGTGGGGCGAGAGCGTATTTGTTCCAGGACACAGGAAACACTATGAGAGAGGATAGATTTGAAGAAGTAGAGCAGAGGATCAAGGATACATGGACTGAGGCACTTTACGATGAAATGTGGGACTTTATCGACGCCAACTGTGCATGACGGACGCAGCGAATTGATGGCTTGAAGGAGCTGCTATCGATCGATTTGAATGGAAAACAGCTCATCATTTGGACCAGAAATAGGGTCTGGTTGGTAATCATATGGTTGTGTGATGTTGTCTTGGAATCTGGCTACATAGTTGATCAACTGGATTGAAGTTGGAACCTGGATCAGAGTTACGGGTATATGGCACTTTGCCTTTGGATAAGGTCTTGTTAGTATATTTTTTAAAGGCTTGAGACTTCAGTCTGTTAAACATTGCTCTAGCATTGGAGTACTGAATTCGGTCATATGCTGTACCAGACTGTTACCATTGTTTGCGGAGGGACTATTTGCACTTGAAACTGTAATTTAGCGCCGAAGACCACTAAGCATTAGTTCTAGCAGAGATACCGACCTGTTTAGCTGCTGAGAACATGGTAACAGTGTGCAACCATCTAGTTGATATGTCTAGAGCCAGTTCCGGATTTCCTGATTCAAGAACTCCCCAGGGAATTAATCTTGCTGCATAAAGGCATCTGTTAGGTTGTAGAAAGGTGGGAGAGATGATGATCTTCCTTTTCACGTTGTGGTAGACATTAAAGTTGGGCGTTGGGAGCTGCAATAGGACTACGATGGGTTCATGATCGGATGCAAAGTGAGTTTCAGGTTTAATGTCGACGCTACAGGAATCAGACGATAATATGAGGTCCAGGCGATGAAGACTTCTAGTGTGGCCTTCATTTATGATCCTCAGGCCACTAGGTGCAATCTTAGCCATAAGTGGCTCATGAAGATTTTGGAGACTTGGTGGTAAGTTAAAATCTCCGCAGATGAGGTTGATGGCAGATGTGTGGAGCGTATTTATTAGCTAGGACGCAACATCATTGTTGGGGGGTGTTGGGGGTATGTATATTGTACCGAGATCTAATAAGCAGGAGTTGATCTTGACCGTTACAATCAATGCTTCGAATAGATTGGATTTGCTGGAGACTACATGTACAAACTCAAGTCTGCTGGCATTTATGATAACAGCAACACCCCCACCATAGGTGTGGGATCGGGAGATGAAGAAAGATTTGTAACCGACAGCTTGGGCGGTGGCAATTGGTTCTTGTTGTGGTTCCAGCCAGGTTTCAGACATGCAGATGACATCAGCCATTTGGGACAGAAGTATCTGCTCAAGTGTCTCAAGCTTATTCCGAATACTACGAACATTTTAATAAAAAATCTGGAGTGTTAGGTGACGTGACACGAGACCTTCAGAAGTGCTGATTCAAGGACAGGATTTATTTTCTTCGTTGGCTTTTTAGCACGGTTAGTTATAATAGTTGGTATCAGCTGAGGGTGGATTTCATTGGAGCTGTGGTATTGATCAGAGGTCTTGTTATCAGAGCATGTATGGGCTCATCATTGTGTGACCATGGTTCCTGGATTTGGGGCTTCTGAGAATAAGAATGTCTATCATGGAGTCACTCTTGGGAGTAGTCTTGGTGGGACAGTAGATTAGCCATGGCTAGAAGTGGGGTGATATTGGATTTAGGTTCGTAGTATGGCCTGAGTAGTGATCCAGACGGCCAAAGAGCAGTCGCTGATATGGAGCTGAAATGCTGTGCATCGCACTCAACTTTGAACGATGTATGCAGGGGTGCTTTCTTAAGAAGTGTGACGGACACGGTAAGGTGCAGCTCATGCATTACGTATGATTCGATATCATTTGGAGATGTATTTGGTGCCAGTCGGGAAATGAAAAGACTTCGTCGAAGACGGACAGTTGGCGGATGTATCGCCTGGAGCTTGGAGATGCCCGAGGTGCCCATTTTAAATGATCGCCTTCTCTTTAGTACATTTGGGGTTCCTAATTTATCCACTTCAGGTTGGCGAGGCTTACTGCAGTAACTCTCGGCCACAAGTGTAGGAGAAGGTGCAGCTACAACTTCCGCCCAGCATGCTTATGTTGATTTTCTTCCATTTTTCTTTTCTTTATTACATATATAATTGTAATATTAATATTATGTATTAGAAGCTCGATAAATTCCTTAAAACTAGTTATTATTTGTGCGAACCTTGATTTGCAGCAGAAGCTTGTTAAAAAAAAAGCAAGGAATTTCCCTCATTCTTTGGCTATTCATACCATTCACTCTTGGATAGTAGGGAAGACCAAGAGAAAAATCAACAGTAGCACCCCACAAAAGGGGGGGGGGGAGGAAAGGTATACGGAGCGACTCTTATGTTGGTTCTAATCTATATGGTGTATGTTCAAGTTTGCAGAAAGCAATCGCTATTATTCAGTTTAATTGACAATTAAAGAATAAAACCCAAAACAATCCTGTTTAGGAAAATTCACATCTCATTATGTATAACTAATGGCTAAAATTTAAATATAATTTAAACTATTTTTTAATTGAAAAATATGCGTTTGATAAATAAAACTTTTCTTCCTTGAGCAGGGGAGATGCCGCAGTACTTGTGAAAGATTTGGCTTATGGACCTAGTTTACACTTCACTTTTGCTTTGATATTAGCTTTTATTTATTTGATATTAGTGTTCTTGAATAGTGAAGCTTCCTTCTGCTTCTCTAACTTTCATTTTTATCTTCAATTACAGTTCGCATTGCATTAAATAGATCACATTCCCTCTTCACTTTCTATTTGTATCGTGTCCCTGACCCTCGAATACTTTTCCTTTTGTAAACTCTAGACATTGCGCTAAACAAAACGGGATGAATATAAAATTCACTATCCTGTAGGATAGATATCACTATGTTATACCATGCAGCATAGATATCTCTCTCCTCATGCATGCGGCACCTCTACCACCCTCTCCCTTCGAGGGAGAAACACCACACCAATCCAGATTGAGGACGAAGTGGTAATCAAGTTTCAAACAAAATGGCAATACTCAGCATAAGAACTGGACGTAATTTTCACATTTTCAAGATATTGCTATTGCATGTTTTATTCTAACCAATGATCTCTCTCTCTGTTCCCTGTTATTAAACTTATCTTTCTTTTCTGGCTCCAGTAAGAGATTTTAAGTTGATGTTGATCTACTAAGGACAGAAGGGTGTGTATGTGTGTACTCAAAAGCCGTGTACTTTGGCTATCTGATATGGCTGAGTAAACGTTTGCAAAGTCAACCGTTTCGACATTTATGGAAATCGAATTACTTTATTTGGCAATTTCACTGTCACAGAAGTGAGCAACTGTGGACTATGACGCGACCTTACACCTCGTACGAGTGGGGTAAAGGATATTTTACCCTCAGTAAGAGGTCCAGATACGGTATTTTCAGTTGGTTTCGAGGGAATGGTATCTACATAAAAATATATTTAGAATCAGCAGGAAGAAAAACAATATATTTGTTCCATCTTCCCCTCCCCCAACCTCTCGTAGCTGGCACCTATGATTGGCCAAATAATATCAGCAGCTCTTTATGGTCGTGTTATAAGAGATTTATTTGGATTATTCGTGGTGAAACAACCAGTATTTGTTTGTGGAAGAGACAATTCATTTATCTTACGGTATTTCATCGAAAAGCATTCTGAATCTAAATCCACATTGTGCAATAGCAGGTAATTAAATCACGACACTTAGCAAACCTATTTAAAGTAATTTGAAAGAACAGTAAAAAATAATTTTAAATCAATATTTTCCTGTCGAAACAACAATGCAAATTTTTAAAATTAATGCACTTGTTGGGGTCTATTACTTTACATCACTGCTGCACAGCTTGAATGATGCATAGCAGCAGAGACAATGTGACGTATACATTGAAGAATGCGTCAAAGCTAGAGCAAAGCAGTGTAATTTAGATTCTTAAAACAGAGGGCGTTTTTCCTGCCGATTGTAATCGATGTTTGGAAAAGGTGTACATCAATAAAATACGTCACGCCCACGAATGTACGAATTGGGCAAATCGTTGCAGTGAAGGAAATAAAACTCTGGAGGAGTGTTTCTCAAACTGGGGTCCGTAAACCAATTCCAAGGGGTTCGCGAAAAGGACCTTCTGGAATTGGTCATTATTATATATTTATGTAAGAATAAAGTTGAGTTGTATTAAACGTAAAAATTTGAATTTTCTTTTCAGAAAACCCTAATGCGGACCCTTATATATATATATATATACATGTATATATATATATATAGGGGTCCACAAACTTTTTTTTCTTTTCTTTTTTGAAGGTGTCCGTAAACTTTTTTTTTGATTTTTGAAAAGGTCCGTAGATCTCAGTAGTTTGGGAACCACTGTTCTGAAGCATTATTTTTCACCTTGTGTTCTACCAAAAATTAGGACTTCTTTACATTTCTATATTTTGATGCACTTAAAAAATGCTAAATATATCTGTACTAAACGAAAATTCTCCTGAAGTAATTAATTAGAATTTTTTTTTCTCGTCGTGAAGACAGATTTTTCTTTTTTCTTTATTACTAAAAATTAATGAACCAAATAAAGTTTACATAGATTTGATGTTCAGTCAATATGGGACGTCATATATAGGGTAAGGTTGCCATTCGACCAGCGCCTAGGATGGACCACCGAATAAAATATAAGATTTTATCCTTTGTGCTGGTATCTAATGGGGGAATTGTTATACTCTTTTACCAGTAGAGTCTGCCAAAATAGTCGAGCAAGTAGCGCGAATTTGAAATTGAAAAGTGTGTTTTTGATCCTTTTTTTATCTTATTTCAAGGCTTTCAATTCTCACAATAATTTCTCGGTGATTTTTGAATCTTTATAATTGATTAATACTCATCAATAGATTCGAATTTCCTCGAATTACTGCCAATTTTCATGCTTCGTTATTTTTTGACTGCATACAAAATAGCGTTTTATTGCCTAGAATGTACCACATGTTATTATTTGGTTTTTAGGAGCATTAGCAACTAAGGCCATATTGCTCCGGGGATATGCGGTGGTCATTCCCTGACCTTTCCGCATCCTCCGTATTTGGTCGTCACTGGTTCGAACCCCGGTCTAATCAAGAAGCGTGTGCTACGCACTGCTACTCCTTCTCACTGGCTACGGAGGCGCCAATGGAGACCACATGCTGTTTCCTGGAATGGACTAGTGGTCCAATGAAAGAAACGTATTTTCAAAGATACTCTTTAACTGTTGTCAGTGAATTAATTCAAGATCACCATTACTCTCCATCTGTTGTACTCAGCAATCTAACAGAAGGAGGAGCTTCTGTCCAAAATGCAGCTTTCTTCACACTGATGCTCAAAGTTCCCAACTTGTGAGTGAAATGATTTTCTCACCGCAGTCTCAACAAGATATATCTAGGCCTATATCTCTTGTGTGTGTCAGCAATAAACCTAAATTTGATGTGCGTACACCTAAAGAAGGCATTTCTCTATCTGCTGCTGCTGCTGTTTTTGCAATAAAGAAAAGAGCAAAGAAGCCTGTTCTAGAACTGACAAGCAGCCCTTAGAAGGAATCTCTACAGATGAAACAACGAAAAAACTGAATTACCAACAGAGTTCTAGAACTGCTGGGGGTCTGCTAAAGAACAGCAAGATACTGAAAGCTTATATTGCTTAATTTGTGAAAAGCAAGTGATGCACGATATGATCCAATGCAAGTTATACACGAAGAATGCTGTGGAGTTAAAAAGGGATACTATTGCTTTTTATGTAAGCCCATTAAACAATAAGGTATGTCTTATTTTCTAAGAGTAAGCCACTGTATATCTGTATTATATATTCCACTGCGAATAAAAAGCAATGTTTTATGATTATAGAACAATTTAACCTCTGGTCCAATCTAAGGCACCTACTGGTCCAATGAAGGAGCCAGGTTCCTACATTGCAGCACTTCTGCAGTTTCAGAATGTATTGATTTAAGGTTGTTCCACTGTCATTACGCACATTATTGATTACTATTTAGTAAAATTCGATAATTGTAGATTTCTTAAAATACCATTTATAATTGACTTAAAATGATAGCATAGCTTAATTTATTATGGTATTCACCTTTTTTCTATAATCTGCAATTGACGTTTGAATAGGGTGGATGATAATTTAAATTTAAATTGGGAGTAAATAAGTTGAGGTTTTAAAAACAGAAGTTAAAATATGCGCAAGTAAGTAGAAGTGCACGTCTTCGTCCTTGGTTGTCAATATTAAAGTATTTGGTAAAAGTATTTATGCTGATTCACATGATAAATTTTCAAAGAGTTGTTCAACGTGTTTCGAAATAATTAGCTTGCAAAGTTAGGAGGTCCAATTCAGGCAAGTTTTTCCTGTAGTGTACCACCAATTTCTTGCCTATTCCAAAATGCACCGTTACTCCAAAAAGGTTGAAAATGACTGGAGAAGCCCTACTCTTTCCGCTTGAAAACGGATGACTCGATTGAAGAGTACTTTAGCAGTTTCTCCGACCATCTAAAGGAATCGAGCCGAATCATCACCCACTGAATAATTGAATACTATTCAGTGGGTGGCGACCCCGCAATGTATCTGTGTATTGTGCCGACTAAGTTTCGGAGAACAAGTTGCAGGAAAAGTGTGCTCGAAGTGAGATTCCCAAGTATCTCGAAGACGAACAGAATTATTTGTGAATAGGTTTGTTTTCCAAGATATACTTTTCCATTTTCTCTTTATATGCAATGCGCAACTCTGTCCACCCCTTCATTAACTGACTATTTTATTCTTTTCTAAATTAATTTCAGATTGTGAGAGCTTTTAACTAGTAAAGGAGACATGTCGTCTAACTGCTTTCCGAAGTTTTTCCCCTTCTGAAATTTTTTTTCTGGTCACTTATGATAACTTTTATGTGTGAAAAGAGACATACCGTCTAATTGACGTGTTGAATTTTCCACCTTCTACCTACTCTGTTTCCCTTATACAAGAGTGGACTTATAAAAATTTGTTATTATTGATTTTGAAATTAATTTCAGCCCACCTGCCTGTTCGGTCGGCGACTGCAAGAAGTTCGCATACATTTGCGAATGGGATTGTCTGCCGCAGAAGCGATATGAAGAAGACGAAAATCTCTTTTGGATGGCATGACAACTGCAGATAAGATATCGTGCAGATATTTTGAACGAGGGAGTGAAAGAAAAAGCAAAGTAGCATGCACTGGAAACATCAGTCATTACCACGGTCACAGAAAACTTCCGGAAGATGACAAGTAGGAAGTCGTCAAACAGTGGTGCCAACGGCAACAAAGAGGGTTTTTTTTTTTTTTTTTTTTTTTTGTATACCGGTATATAAAAAATCCGTGTACAGATGGAATAACTGCCTAGAGTGTGGTGGAATTTGAAAAGTAAAGCATCATTGTTGGATTAAGAAAGAATCTCCTTTTCATTTTACTCATTTTTATAAAAACTGTTTCGCAGGATCGAATATACGCGAAATAATTTATTATTACGAAGTAGGCAAAACATCAGAATGACTTACATCCACAGTAAAAGGGCGCCCATGGTACAGTGCGAAAATAGAAAATTTGGGAATAGCCATGCGATCAGGGCCACTGACTTTTGATTTTTACAGTGAATTACAGTGAAAGGATGTGAAAAAAGGATTGTCGAAAGGATGTGAGAAAGGTCACCTCTTCAAAAGTGACCTTTCTCACATCTCAATATAACAGGTTTAATAAAAATGACTGAAGCACCATTGGATAACTGGCAGTTTCAAATATATACTTCCTCCACTTGGCATACTGTGGGGACGACTCTTTCCCCGCCGTTTCCTCCTGGTCACTGTTCATGCATGCGATTGGAGTTGTTTGCTGGCAATAACGAAAGTTTGTGGCTGGCCATTTCTACTTGATGTGTTGTGTGACTTCCAACCAGGGATTAGTACTCTTTCGTTATGTCCTTCAAATTGATAATAATCTCATGAGCTTAGAGAAGGACTTCCGGATTGTCGAAAGGATGTGAGAAAGGTCACCTCTTCAAAAGTGACCTTTCTCACATCTCAATATAACAGGTTTAATATAAATGACTGAAGCACAATTGGATAACTGGCAGTTTCAAATTCATTTTAATAACACTGGTTTACAGTGTATCTGGGGTTTGAGTAAAAGTATATAGCAGTTATTTATGCATGGTTACTAACCCACAAGCTGTACTGAGACCGCGCCATAATAACAGATAAGACCATCCCCCACAACAGACAGGACATAACCCTTGTGGACAAGATGGAAAAAGGCTACCTACCTGATTGACATAGCGGTATCCAACACTGGAAACCTGCAGAAAACCCTTGGAGAAAAAATCAGGAAGTACACGAACCTAAGACAGGAGATCAAAAAGATGTGGCATATGGAACATGTAACGACCATCCCCATCATGTATGGTACCAAAGATTCTACATACCAACCTAGCAGCAATAGATCTCCCAGAGAACACCTACAAGGAACTCCAGAAAGTCGCAATCCTGAACACCTGTAGGATAGTCAGAAATTTCCTCGACCAACAGTAACACCAGACATTACAACCATCCTGTGTACTTGGTAGCAGAACCCGTCACGGAGTGGAATCCCCCAATAAGGGAGAAATAATATAAGAGCAACAACAATAATAATAATAATATTATTATTTATTGTAAACGAATTCTCTTGATAAATAAAATTGTATTGTATTGTATTGTTGTATTGTTGTTTGTATTGTATAGTGTATAATAATAATAATAATAATAATAATAATAATAATAATATTATTATTATTATTATTATTATCCTGTGACGAGTATTGCTATCATTATTATTTTAATGGGCGGATATGGGCATAATCCATATCCACATATGTATTTTTCTGTAGAAGTGTGTATTCACTAGCAGATTTGCATGTGGTGCAGGCCAAAAAACTCGGAATAAGTCACAGGAGAAACCCTACTCCCTCCGCCTGAGAGCGGCTAACTAGAACCTCGATTGAAGAGTACTTTAGAAATTCCTCAAGTCATCGATGGGACTTAAACCCGGATCTCTCCAAACGAGACGAGTTCGATTTATTTATTTATTTATTTTATTTATTCATTTGTTAAGTGGTGTACCCCAGGGTTCCCCCCATTAGCCGCTGTTTAATATCATGGGTAGTGAGCATCTACAGAACAATCAACGATGTCTGTAGTTCTATACACAATTTCTAACAGGTTAACACCCATAAAATAAAAGAAAGATCATCTTAAGCAAACAACTTAACTATCCAAATGGCCAGTAGAATGGCTAAATATATTTTAGAACTCGTCTAAAATACTTAGACGAGTTCGATAGAGAAAAATAATAAATTTTCAAGCAATTTATTCAATGGTTTTTCTGTTCTATTCCTGAAACATAACTCAACAAAACTAATTGGCGCCAGTTGTATTAATAATTTAAGTCACTTTTTTTTATTTACTTCATAACGACACTTAGATTAAGATTTGATAGATAATAAACTATAAACTGTACTTTCCGTCCAAATCGTTCACAGTGTTCTAAGATGTGCAATGAAACTGTCAACATTTTTTGGTAATTTTTTTTTCAATGTTTATCAATTAGTTTTCATTTCTTAATGTGATATTCAACTTTTTTAGAAGAGACAAAAATTTTTCTCTCGAATATGAATTATAACAAAAAAGAATTAAAAAATATATTTTCCCCAGGTGAGGCTCGAACTCACAACCTCGGCATCACTCAGAAGTACTGTCTTATAAGTACCGCGCGCTAACCAATTGCGCCACTGGGGATGACTGTAGCGCGTTCAGCGATCATGAAAATGCACGAAACAACTGCTGTGGTAGGATGTCACTGTCAAGTACAACATGTATTTTTACGTGTAAGTCAACTTTTGAACCACTAAAATGTGCGTCTGAAGAGGACTGACTTGTACGTAGAGCGTAATATCCTAAGCTTCAATTAAAGGCACGAGCTAAAGATTACAAAGGCATGAATTAATATCGATTATGAACAGAAATATACAAATATTGTATATCTGTACAAATACAAGTACTGTGTACACATTCTTAAATCCAAGAATTTGTTTGCCTTCATCAGACGAAAACTTATTGTATTCGTGGAAGTATTCTTTTCGAGTTTATGGGTGTTTTTTCGTACTTTTTGAGATCTCGGATAATAAACTCTCCAGATTTTCGATTTCGTGAGTTTATTTGAGGCATTGTTTACAAGTCAGAAACCAATTTGTAGTACAAGTACTAAAACAGAAAGAAATGGTTCGGTTTTATAATTAACGCCTCCTTTATATACAGTATAGCATCATTAAGAGCGCTTTACTTCGTCGCGTAGCTGTCGTGATAGTACAGTGGATAAAATCGCCGTCTTTTCCACACCAGGTGGGAAAGACCTGAGTTAGAGTCTTTCCAAGGCGTGAGAGACTTTTATGGGCCTTTTCACAACGTGGCCGAGTTAGTCAGTTGACTTGGACATGTGCATATGCAAAGAGCGGCTCCTAGAACGTCAGTTCAACTCCGCCTCGTATCTCTGTGAAGGACAGTATCACTACAAATGGGCCAGATATGTGAATGACGTAGGTTTGTGTGTTCTGTTGTTCTATTCTGGCCTCTTGGCTACCCAGAAGAATCAATCACTTGGAGAAATGATTCTGGGTACTCGTCCACACCACGGGAAGGTAGACCAGTTCTAATAGTGCTTGTACTGTCCCAATTCGAGACGCTGACCCACCTGATGTATCCAAAAAGGTGGGCCACTCCAGAGAGTAGGAAAACGATTTTTTTTTTGTTCAGTTATACATTATATACAAAATTAAGACAATTGAGGTCCCATTTCAAGACCATGAGAACTCAGTCTCAGGCGAGAGTAGCATGGGTTTTTCTCCAGCAAACAGAAAATCGACCTCGGAACACACGCAATTTACAAACAATATATGCGTAGCAACATGGCCTTAGTCGCTGATGCTCCTAAAAACCCTACTACTACCTCTTCGCTTATAAAGGGAGTACATACTGTATACACTTACATTTTCATTACAGCTTATTGCGCAGTGTAAGAAAATATCACAATTTAAAATTTTAAAATAAAGAGGTCGACTAATATTCTGGAATATATGGTAATTCACATTGGAAAAAGGTGAGCAGCCGCACAGAAATCATTTCTTTGAATACGGTATAAGCAAAATTTTGTAGTAAAATCTGGCAATTTCTAAAATCCAGAGAATGTTAGACCTGTGTTAGGGCAAAGGACTAGAACTGCAACCTCAAAGAAAATTTATGGGAAATTTAAATTTGTAAGGACGATGCTAGACTATTTCATACACAGCAGTCGCTAATTCATATATGAAATTGAGCCTGCTAACAAAAATTAAAATAGGTGAAAAGCAAATCTTCATTTTCCAAATGTTCTAATTTTCCAATTTCCAATTGTTAGGAACAATTGGCAAAATTATACTATTGGATTTAACGAAACAGGCCTACGCGCTCTGGATTCATTGAGGAATTTATTGTAGCTTAAACACAGAGCGTACAGATAAAGCAGAAATATATGAGCTTTCGGCTATATGGTAGCCTTCGTCAGAATTAAAATACATGAATGGCAGTTGGAATGAAGATGTGCACTGCCAGGTGCGTGAGACGCGAGGTTTAATTGTTTGTTGACGTCTGTGGCTGTGACGCATGATGACGTGGCCAGCGTTTGTCCAATGACAGAACTACTGACTCTGTGATCGGGTTGACTTGGTAACCACTGTTCCTGTTTAAGGATTTATCCGAAGATTTTATATTTAATGATTCCAACCAGGTACGCTTTAGGTAATGGTGGGATCTGTCTACCACCACGACATCGCGGTGTGGGTCGATGTCGTGGTGGGTTGTCCAGACATGTTCGGCGATAGCTGAGTGTTCTATATCCGCTAAACGGATCGCTCTTTTGTGCTCCGAGAGACGTTTCTCGAGTCGACGTCCAGTCTCTCCGAAGTAGCAGCTAGTGCAGTCACGGCAAGAGATGCGGTAGACTAAACCGCTCTGCAGAAGGGTGGGGACAGGTGTTTTCACGTTGGAAATGAAAGAACGCAGTTTCCTGCCTGGGAGCTGGATGCACTTTATTCCGTGCGTTCTCAGGATTCTGCCGATCTGTTGTGACAGGTTGGGGTAGTATGGGATGAATGCCCTTGTGGATGGCTCGTCACTGTTGGTGTTGTAGCTGGTCGTCACGATGTCACGTGTCTGTAGATCACACCTGTCGAGAACGTCAATGGGGTAGCCACACCTCGTAAGGTCTACTTTGACCCTAGTGACCTCTTTGCGTCTTTCATCAGCGGAGCTGGAGTGTGTCCAGGCGCGAGTAAGCAAGGTTCGGGCCGTGGAGAGGAGGTGGCCTCGTGCGTGTGCTGACCAGAAGTTGGTAAACTGGCCAGCACACATGGGCTTACGATAAACTGTAGTCCTCAGGTATGTTCCTTCACGTCGGACAAGTGTGTCTAAGTATGGTAAAGAGTTGTTCGACTCCAGCTCAATCGTGAATTTTATGAAGGGCGATAGTGAGTTGAGGTATGATAGAAGTCGCTGACCTGAGTCTCTAGGGATGACCACGAACACATCGTCAACATAGCGACACCAAAAGGCGATGTGATCAGGTGCGTGTGCAAACGCACGTCCCTCTAACTCCTCCATCACGATGTTTGCTGTGACTGAGCTGACCGGGGAACCCATGGCCGTGCCATGTATCTGCTGGTAGACTGAGTCATTAAATATGATCGCACCCCCTGTTAAGCACAGTCTGAGGGCGGTGGAAATGTCATCGGGTGTGAGACCAGTTCTTTCGTTGAGGGTTCTATCATTGTCCAAAAGTTGTTTTGCACAAGAAATGGCAAGTTCCACAGGGATGGAGGTAAAGAGCGATATGACGTCGAACGATGCCATAACTTGATTCTGCGAGATGGATACAGTGCGAATCCTCTTTATGAATTCAACACTGTTGGAAACGGTGTGGGTGGTCTTGCCAACCAGAGGAGAAAGAAGTCTCGAGACAAATTTAGACAGCTCGTAAGTCGGTGATCCACAGCAGGATACAATTGGTCTCAGTGGTGTGTCTTCTTTGTGCACTTTCGGTAGGCCGTAAAACCGTGGGATCTGACATCCGGAAGCACGGAGGTGATTACGGGTTGACTGTGTGATCTTCCCTTGTTTCAGCCAACTGTTGACGAGGATATTCACCTCTGATTCCCATCGTTCTAAAACTCTGTTGGGGTTGATGGTCAGGGGTTTGTATACAGTAGTATCCCGTAAAAGTAGTAGCGCTTTCGCCATGTAATCAGTGTGATCCATTACAACCGTACGGCGGCCTTTGTCTGCCGGTAGAATGACGATGGACGAATCCTGTTTCAATGCCTTGAGGGCAGAGAACTGTGTACGGTTGAGGTTAGAAGAGACGGGGCGAGCACGGTGTAGAACTGCTGCAGTCTTCAAGCGGATTGTGTTGGCTACATCTTCTGGGAGGCGTGATAAGCTGGCTTCCACACCTAAGGCGATGTCGGTGATCGGCGGGTGCTTAGGAAGAACGGCAAACGTCATGCCAAGAGTCAATAAGTTTACTTGGTCCGCAGATAACTGTTTGCTGCTTAGGTTCAATACGAAGTCCGTGGAATTAGTGAGAGGGGTATTACATTGGCTGCGCAATTGACGGGATTCATTAATCAAATTACAAAGCTTACGTTTCTGTCGGGTACAATAAAGATCTGATTCTCTGATGGCCTGGTGACATAAAGTGTTGACCACATCGGTGTAAACGGGATCGGGAATCAGAGTCTTAAGGTCGGCTAGTAGGGTTGCCTTGCTCGCTGAAGCACGTTGTATGTCATGATGGAGGCAGCCGATCCATATACGTAGGGTTTTGAGGCCGAAGTTCCGACAGGCACGTCTCATGCACTCATTAGAAAACGGTTGTTTGTAGCGAAACCCTTTCGGTATAATCTCGTTAGCTTTGCACCTATGCGCAAACCTCAGGTGTTGTCTACTACGGGCTATGAAGATAAAATCTTTCTGTAGTCTCACGACCATGTCGTATGCTGGTTGGCCAAGAATAGTACGAACATAACGAAACAGGCCTACGCGCTCTGGATTCATTGAGGAATTTATTGTAGCTTAAACACAGAGCGTACAGATAAAGCAGAAATATATGAGCTTTCGGCTATATGGTAGCCTTCGTCAGAATTAAAATACATGAATGGCAGTTGGAATGAAGATGTGCACTGCCAGGTGCGTGAGACGCGAGGTTTAATTGTTTGTTGACGTCTGTGGCTGTGACGCATGATGACGTGGCCAGCGTTTGTCCAATGACAGAACTACTGACTCTGTGATCGGGTTGACTTGGTAACCACTGTTCCTGTTTAAGGATTTATCCGAAGATTTTATATTTAATGATTCCAACCAGGTACGCTTTAGGTAATGGTGGGATCTGTCTACCACCACGACATCGCGGTGTGGGTCGATGTCGTGGTGGGTTGTCCAGACATGTTCGGCGATAGCTGAGTGTTCTATATCCGCTAAACGGATCGCTCTTTTGTGCTCCGAGAGACGTTTCTCGAGTCGACGTCCAGTCTCTCCGAAGTAGCAGCTAGTGCAGTCACGGCAAGAGATGCGGTAGACTAAACCGCTCTGCAGAAGGGTGGGGACAGGTGTTTTCACGTTGGAAATGAAAGAACGCAGTTTCCTGCCTGGGAGCTGGATGCACTTTATTCCGTGCGTTCTCAGGATTCTGCCGATCTGTTGTGACAGGTTGGGGTAGTATGGGATGAATGCCCTTGTGGATGGCTCGTCACTGTTGGTGTTGTAGCTGGTCGTCACGATGTCACGTGTCTGTAGATCACACCTGTCGAGAACGTCAATGGGGTAGCCACACCTCGTAAGGTCTACTTTGACCCTAGTGACCTCTTTGCGTCTTTCATCAGCGGAGCTGGAGTGTGTCCAGGCGCGAGTAAGCAAGGTTCGGGCCGTGGAGAGGAGGTGGCCTCGTGCGTGTGCTGACCAGAAGTTGGTAAACTGGCCAGCACACATGGGCTTACGATAAACTGTAGTCCTCAGGTATGTTCCTTCACGTCGGACAAGTGTGTCTAAGTATGGTAAAGAGTTGTTCGACTCCAGCTCAATCGTGAATTTTATGAAGGGCGATAGTGAGTTGAGGTATGATAGAAGTCGCTGACCTGAGTCTCTAGGGATGACCACGAACACATCGTCAACATAGCGACACCAAAAGGCGATGTGATCAGGTGCGTGTGCAAACGCACGTCCCTCTAACTCCTCCATCACGATGTTTGCTGTGACTGAGCTGACCGGGGAACCCATGGCCGTGCCATGTATCTGCTGGTAGACTGAGTCATTAAATATGATCGCACCCCCTGTTAAGCACAGTCTGAGGGCGGTGGAAATGTCATCGGGTGTGAGACCAGTTCTTTCGTTGAGGGTTCTATCATTGTCCAAAAGTTGTTTTGCACAAGAAATGGCAAGTTCCACAGGGATGGAGGTAAAGAGCGATATGACGTCGAACGATGCCATAACTTGATTCTGCGAGATGGATACAGTGCGAATCCTCTTTATGAATTCAACACTGTTGGAAACGGTGTGGGTGGTCTTGCCAACCAGAGGAGAAAGAAGTCTCGAGACAAATTTAGACAGCTCGTAAGTCGGTGATCCACAGCAGGATACAATTGGTCTCAGTGGTGTGTCTTCTTTGTGCACTTTCGGTAGGCCGTAAAACCGTGGGATCTGACATCCGGAAGCACGGAGGTGATTACGGGTTGACTGTGTGATCTTCCCTTGTTTCAGCCAACTGTTGACGAGGATATTCACCTCTGATTCCCATCGTTCTAAAACTCTGTTGGGGTTGATGGTCAGGGGTTTGTATACAGTAGTATCCCGTAAAAGTAGTAGCGCTTTCGCCATGTAATCAGTGTGATCCATTACAACCGTACGGCGGCCTTTGTCTGCCGGTAGAATGACGATGGACGAATCCTGTTTCAATGCCTTGAGGGCAGAGAACTGTGTACGGTTGAGGTTAGAAGAGACGGGGCGAGCACGGTGTAGAACTGCTGCAGTCTTCAAGCGGATTGTGTTGGCTACATCTTCTGGGAGGCGTGATAAGCTGGCTTCCACACCTAAGGCGATGTCGGTGATCGGCGGGTGCTTAGGAAGAACGGCAAACGTCATGCCAAGAGTCAATAAGTTTACTTGGTCCGCAGATAACTGTTTGCTGCTTAGGTTCAATACGAAGTCCGTGGAATTAGTGAGAGGGGTATTACATTGGCTGCGCAATTGACGGGATTCATTAATCAAATTACAAAACTTACGTTTCTGTCGGGTACAATAAAGATCTGATTCTCTGATGGCCTGGTGACATAAAGTGTTGACCACATCGGTGTAAACGGGATCGGGAATCAGAGTCTTAAGGTCGGCTAGTAGGGTTGCCTTGCTCGCTGAAGCACGTTGTATGTCATGATGGAGGCAGCCGATCCATATACGTAGGGTTTTGAGGCCGAAGTTCCGACAGGCACGTCTCATGCACTCATTAGAAAACGGTTGTTTGTAGCGAAACCCTTTCGGTATAATCTCGTTAGCTTTGCACCTATGCGCAAACCTCAGGTGTTGTCTACTACGGGCTATGAAGATAAAATCTTTCTGTAGTCTCACGACCATGTCGTATGCTGGTTGGCCAAGAATAGTACGAACATAACGAAACAGGCCTACGCGCTCTGGATTCATTGAGGAATTTATTGTAGCTTAAACACAGAGCGTACAGATAAAGCAGAAATATATGAGCTTTCGGCTATATGGTAGCCTTATAGCGTCACAGCCACAGACGTCAACAAACAATTAAACCTCGCGTCTCACGCACCTGGCAGTGCACATCTTCATTCCAACTGCCATTCATGTATTTTAATTCTGACGAAGGCTACCATATAGCCGAAAGCTCATATATTTCTGCTTTATCTGTACGCTCTGTGTTTAAGCTACAATAAATTCCTCAATGAATCCAGAGCGCGTAGGCCTGTTTCGTTATGTTCGTACTATTCTTGGCCAACCAGCATACGACATGGTCGTGAGACTACAGAAAGATTTTATCTTCATAGCCCGTAGTAGACAACACCTGAGGTTTGCGCATAGGTGCAAAGCTAACGAGATTATACCGAAAGGGTTTCGCTACAAACAACCGTTTTCTAATGAGTGCATGAGACGTGCCTGTCGGAACTTCGGCCTCAAAACCCTACGTATATGGATCGGCTGCCTCCATCATGACATACAACGTGCTTCAGCGAGCAAGGCAACCCTACTAGCCGACCTTAAGACTCTGATTCCCGATCCCGTTTACACCGATGTGGTCAACACTTTATGTCACCAGGCCATCAGAGAATCAGATCTTTATTGTACCCGACAGAAACGTAAGTTTTGTAATTTGATTAATGAATCCCGTCAATTGCGCAGCCAATGTAATACCCCTCTCACTAATTCCACGGACTTCGTATTGAACCTAAGCAGCAAACAGTTATCTGCGGACCAAGTAAACTTATTGACTCTTGGCATGACGTTTGCCGTTCTTCCTAAGCACCCGCCGATCACCGACATCGCCTTAGGTGTGGAAGCCAGCTTATCACGCCTCCCAGAAGATGTAGCCAACACAATCCGCTTGAAGACTGCAGCAGTTCTACACCGTGCTCGCCCCGTCTCTTCTAACCTCAACCGTACACAGTTCTCTGCCCTCAAGGCATTGAAACAGGATTCGTCCATCGTCATTCTACCGGCAGACAAAGGCCGCCGTACGGTTGTAATGGATCACACTGATTACATGGCGAAAGCGCTACTACTTTTACGGGATACTACTGTATACAAACCCCTGACCATCAACCCCAACAGAGTTTTAGAACGATGGGAATCAGAGGTGAATATCCTCGTCAACAGTTGGCTGAAACAAGGGAAGATCACACAGTCAACCCGTAATCACCTCCGTGCTTCCGGATGTCAGATCCCACGGTTTTACGGCCTACCGAAAGTGCACAAAGAAGACACACCACTGAGACCAATTGTATCCTGCTGTGGATCACCGACTTACGAGCTGTCTAAATTTGTCTCGAGACTTCTTTCTCCTCTGGTTGGCAAGACCACCCACACCGTTTCCAACAGTGTTGAATTCATAAAGAGGATTCGCACTGTATCCATCTCGCAGAATCAAGTTATGGCATCGTTCGACGTCATATCGCTCTTTACCTCCATCCCTGTGGAACTTGCCATTTCTTGTGCAAAACAACTTTTGGACAATGATAGAACCCTCAACGAAAGAACTGGTCTCACACCCGATGACATTTCCACCGCCCTCAGACTGTGCTTAACAGGGGGTGCGATCATATTTAATGACTCAGTCTACCAGCAGATACATGGCACGGCCATGGGTTCCCCGGTCAGCTCAGTCACAGCAAACATCGTGATGGAGGAGTTAGAGGGACGTGCGTTTGCACACGCACCTGATCACATCGCCTTTTGGTGTCGCTATGTTGACGATGTGTTCGTGGTCATCCCTAGAGACTCAGGTCAGCGACTTCTATCATACCTCAACTCACTATCGCCCTTCATAAAATTCACGATTGAGCTGGAGTCGAACAACTCTTTACCATACTTAGACACACTTGTCCGACGTGAAGGAACATACCTGAGGACTACAGTTTATCGTAAGCCCATGTGTGCTGGCCAGTTTACCAACTTCTGGTCAGCACACGCACGAGGCCACCTCCTCTCCACGGCCCGAACCTTGCTTACTCGCGCCTGGACACACTCCAGCTCCGCTGATGAAAGACGCAAAGAGGTCACTAGGGTCAAAGTAGACCTTACGAGGTGTGGCTACCCCATTGACGTTCTCGACAGGTGTGATCTACAGACACGTGACATCGTGACGACCAGCTACAACACCAACAGTGACGAGCCATCCACAAGGGCATTCATCCCATACTACCCCAACCTGTCACAACAGATCGGCAGAATCCTGAGAACGCACGGAATAAAGTGCATCCAGCTCCCAGGCAGGAAACTGCGTTCTTTCATTTCCAACGTGAAAACACCTGTCCCCACCCTTCTGCAGAGCGGTTTAGTCTACCGCATCTCTTGCCGTGACTGCACTAGCTGCTACTTCGGAGAGACTGGACGTCGACTCGAGAAACGTCTCTCGGAGCACAAAAGAGCGATCCGTTTAGCGGATATAGAACACTCAGCTATCGCCGAACATGTCTGGACAACCCACCACGACATCGACCCACACCGCGATGTCGTGGTGGTAGACAGATCCCACCATTACCTAAAGCGTACCTGGTTGGAATCATTAAATATAAAATCTTCGGATAAATCCTTAAACAGGAACAGTGGTTACCAAGTCAACCCGATCACAGAGTCAGTAGTTCTGTCATTGGACAAACGCTGGCCACGTCATCATGCGTCACAGCCACAGACGTCAACAAACAATTAAACCTCGCGTCTCACGCACCTGGCAGTGCACATCTTCATTCCAACTGCCATTCATGTATTTTAATTCTGACGAAGGCTACCATATAGCCGAAAGCTCATATATTTCTGCTTTATCTGTACGCTCTGTGTTTAAGCTACAATAAATTCCTCACTATTGGATTTAAGCTAAAAGTAGTACGGTATGAGAGTGAATGTGATACTAGTGATGACAAGTCAATAATGAATCTGAAGTTGAATAATACTAAAATAATAAGAGTAATAATCCTATACCTTTCTTTATTGGCTTTTGGATGTTATTTTTATTTAATTTTAAATTTCCATTATATTAACAATAATTTTTTTCTTAAAGTAATATTTTTTGTTAGGAACATTGTTAGGTCTATTGTGAATAAACAAACTATTATATGTGTAAAATGCTATTAATAAATAAAGATTGTAGTTAATAAACACCTTTTTTATTATTAATATTCCTTGTATTATAAACAAATAATACGTTATAAATAAAAGTGCAGTTGATAAAGTACATATTTATTATAAATATTACATTTATCATAATTAAACAGTATGAGTGGTGGGGACACAGAGGTGAATGAAACTCAGAAGTGGGCCACGAGCAAAAAAAGATTGAGAACCACTGGTTTAAATGATTAATCGTAAACTCTTTTGATCTAGTGTTCGTGATGCAGTATAAATAGAACTTTTTAAACATGTATAACGCCATTATATTACAGAACAGTACTTTTCAAACTTTTATTGTCCTTGTAATCCTTTTGTAAATCTTCCGCGGAACCCTAATATATATTTTTAAATAATATAGATTAACAATAAATTAAAAGCAGGAATATACTTGTACAAATTAAATAAAAAAAAATCAAGATAAAAATTAACGGAACATTTGCAGAACTTCTGGGATCTCTGTGCTGAATCTTGGAGTTCCACAGAAAAAGATCACTGTGATAGCTGTCTGTATTCTGACTCTTGGATATTTTTTAATTCGTATTGTTAATTCATATTCGTTCACATTCATTTCTTGATTCGTATTAATATATCTCGAAAACCCTCATCCCAGACCTTTTTGTACGTTATCTGCCCCTCTTTCATTAAAAAAAAGCAAAAACAAACAACAAGTATCGTAAAATCGCTCAATGTTTCAAACGCCTCATAATCTGAAAGTTACTTTGGTTCAGGTTATGAACCAAAGTAATTTTCAGATAAAACTTTCAAAGTAACTTTGGTTCAGGTTATGAACCAAAATAACTTTCATCGGAAGTTGTTTTGCATCAGGTACATGCAGTCGATTGAGAGTAAGTCCATGTCTAAACACAAATTATGGACATCTGCTTACATCGACTTCAGCAGTCACAAGATAGAAATAGGTATCAGCAACGCTTAGAGACAGAAGAACATCTGTTCTTATAGTTGGAACAGTAGATTCTCCCAAATTCGGTAACCTCTGGACCTGATCCTTGCTGGATCTTGGAATTTTCTGGATTTCGGGTGGTCATATCATAGTCATAAAAAAAACCGCAAAAAATATTGCATTTCTGTATGGCAATTTATTGTATAGTTCAGTATAAATGTAGCCTTTTTTCGAGGTAAAAGCAATATAAAAAGGTAGATGCCAAAGTACAGTGAATGTTGCCTACTACGGTAAAAATAAAAATATTTTCCTTTCTGAATGATACCGTATGGTGTATTTTGGAAGGGAAAAGCAAGAAGTTTCATACACTCGCTCCAAACTCCCGACAACACACACACACACACACACACACACACACACACACACACACACACACACACACACACACACACACACACACACGCGCGCACGCCCTTCTACAGGAAGAGGAATGTTCAAGAAGCACCAAAGAGGCTAAATATGACTCATTCTTTTTACGTAACAGGATGGAAACAGCAACGAATGAAGGATTAAGGTGCAACTTCCTATGACCGACATTTATTTCCCATTATAGGAAGGTCACTTTTACTACCTGATGAGATAAGTACTAATTAGCGTAAGTCGAGATTTCAATTCAGAAATTTTTGTTCGAAAGGCATATTGGGAGCACCACCTAAGGAGAGGGGTAATTTCCCTTGTTTAAGGTTTCTGGATTTCTTTGAATTTCTTCTTCAGTTGTTTATTTACTTATCTATTTTTTGAAATACATAATCGAGGGTGTAATTCCATTCCTCTCTCCGAATATATATATATATATATATATACACAGGATGTCTCAAAAATATTGGTACAAACGTTTAGGGGAGGTTGGTAACATCTAAAGGAATGTGAATCGCATAGGAACCCATAACAGGAAACGTCACCGTAAGTCGGTACACGACGCTGTTCATCAGTTCGCGAGAGGACATCTCGCGAACTGATGAACATCAAGCAGTAGTCGCCGCACGAAGAGCATGCATCGATATACCAATTGTGAGCTGGCAGACATGCACTTAGTGTATGGATTAGCAGAGGGCAATGGACGAGCCGCTCAACGAATTTATGGAGAACGCTTCCCAGACAGACATGTACCGGACCACCGTTTGTTTGCGCGTGTGCATCCAAATTTGTGCGATTATGGGTCATTTAGAGGTAACAGGAGTAGTGCGAGCAGACCACGTTCGACGCGAACGCCCGCCATGGAAGAAAGTGTGTTGAATGCCGTCCAGAATAATCCTACTACCAGCACACGTACCGTTGCTTCTGCCCTTGGAATGGCTCGTTGCAGTGTACAGCGTGTCTGGCACGACGATTCCTTACACCTCTTTCATCTCTAAAGGGTTCAGTTACTACTCCCCCAAGATCATCCTGCACGTGTGGCTTTTGCGCAGTGGTTTCTCCAAGAAAGTGTTCAAGACTTGAATTTTCCAGCTTATTTTTTGTTCACGGATGAGGCTTATTTCACTCGCGATGGCTTATTCAATCAGCACAATGCTCATATGTGGGCTCACGACAACCCACACGGTGTGCGGCCCCATGTGGCACAACGTCGCTTCGCAATAAATGTGTGGGCAGGTATGGTCGGTGACTGCTTAGTCGGCCCATACCTGTTACCATCCAGTAATGGAGGGTGTGTTCGTGACCATTTGAACAGGCGTTTTGGGCGTCGATGGATTGGCCGTGGTGGACCCGTTGCCTGGCCCTCACGCTCACCTGATTTATCGAGCCTTGATTTCTTTCTGTGGGGAGGGGGGCCTCAAATTTATTGTGCATAAATTGCCTGTGGAAACGGAAATGGATCTCGTAGCGAGACTCGTCTGCGCTGCTGCTACTGTCAAAGAAACTCCAGGTGTGTTCGACCGTGTCCGCCAATCCATTTTCCATCGGTGTCATGCATGCATCGCGTCTCATGGTGGAACCTTCGAGCATCTGTTGTAACATCATGAAATGCATCCATCTCGTACTCCATTATTAATATTATGTGAAATAAATGTTTGCCACTAATTACTGTCTTGTGTCATTTCTGCTTCTTGAGCCTCTGCTACTACTTTCCCGTGACGATTCCGGTTATGGGTTCCTATGCGATTCACATTCCTTTATATGTTACCTACCTCCTCCAAACGTTTGTACCAATATTTTTGAGACACCCTGTATATATATTCAAAACTCTTTAAGCGTCTGCAATTGTAAATGATTAATTTTTAATCACTCCAATTCACCAAATTTATTCAAATTAACCTACAATTCTCTACTTTCTTTCTTTCTTTTTTTTTTTTTTTATTTCTTTAAGAAGATTTCACGCAATTGATTTTATAGATTAGCCATTTTTAAATTTCCGTTTTGCTTGATGTCCCCCTGATACATGGTACTCATAATTTTATCATGAATTAAGGAGGACGGACCAGACTCTAGGGCCTTGAAGTCACGGCATTTATCTACTAAATAGTACTAAATATTACATATGCTGACCATTTGAAATTTTTTTATAACTCTAAAGAACAAGAAACTGCACTTCATCTATCCGAGGAAGCAAACAAGACAATCAGGAAGCTAGAAGAATATCTGCACTACTTGGCCTGAAACTTAAAGAAAAGAAAACTGCCCAAATGACCTTCACCAACAAAAAGAAGAAAAACGAAATTACGATATTTGTGAACAATACCATCTGGAGCATAAGACAAAAACTCACTGGTCTTCGAAGTCCTCATCTTATGATTCAATACATCCTTAAATGCGTTACATCTATTCCGTTGTACGCATCGACTATCTGATCAAGTGCAAAGTGTGTCAGTTGTCTGACGGCACCAGGAGTTCCCCCATCTCCGCGTTGTGTACTATGTTTGTGTAGCACAAAACTCAGTGAAGGTCAGAGATTTAAAAAATGTGTGGGGAATGGACGGATGGGTAGTGTTGTGTACCGTTGTTCTTCTGACCATTTAGTCGTTGGGACCCACCGTTACAGCACTTGGCCCCGGGGAGGCAGGTCAGGTACCCAGTAGATTTTTGTACTCTGGCAGGCCCTGCCACCTAGTTTCCAAAGATTTCAGGGGCAATGGCCTATGTGAAAAAATAATAAATAAAATAAACAAATAAAAATATATACAAGGGAGTTAACGCTAGAATATAAAAGGCCAAGAGTAATGTAAGCGTGGTTTAAATTGGACGTTATTAATTGATAAGTTGCGTGGGGTGTACACTGCAAGATAGATAGAGTAGGGGGGAGTTGAAGGATGGAGGGAAAAGACAGAGGTATTCTTTTCATTATCTTGTAATACCAAACAATACGAGGTTGGGAATAGCCATGAGATAAAGGCTCCATTGGAGAAGAAACAATCACCAAGTTGTAATATGATGTGCCTAAAGGACCTCTCACTTCAACCGTGTACTTAGAAGGGTTGTTTGTGAGAAAAAGATCAAGTGTGTTGGCTGTATGGTTAGGATTGTCTGGTATTCTTGTAGGTAAATGAACAATCAGTGCAAGGTCATTAGTAATTGCAAAAGCCTCAGCATCTCGACCAGCTGGGTCGGTGTGACCAGAAAACGGAAGCCAGCTGGAGTTGTGAACATTAAAATCACCAAGGAAAATTACCTCACTGTTAGGAAAGTTGGACTGGAGAAAGTCAAGTTGCAAAGAGAGGAAGGCAAAGAGCTCCAAGTGATTAGTGGAGTTGGGAGAACAGTAGAGAAGACAACAGATGAATTTGACACGATGGGGTAGAGAGATTTTAAGCCAGAGAAGATCGAAAAGAGGAGATTAATATTAGTATTAGTAATTGCCGCATGGTGGAAGAAAGCCAATGGCTTATGCTGCACCAGCCAAAAAAAAAAAAAAAAAAAGACAAAAAAAAAAAAAAAACTAATAATTAATAAAAGAAAAGGAAATTAAACCTATCATCCTATGCGTTTCTCTCACCCCATTTTTTTTTTTTTCATTTATTTACACACTCAAATATTATGTACAATCTCAAGAAACATATACAATAATTTATATACAATTTTATGTACATTTTCATTCTCATATATAATTACCATAACATATATATATATATTTTGTTCACATTACACTTGAGGAAACAGTACAAAACACGTGTGTGTGTCCTGGTATCAAGGGTGGCCCCTAGGCATAGCCCATCTCCACCTAGTGGATCCGTATTGAATGTAGGACCCCTGCAAAGGAGCAGCCAATACCTGTGCAGCTGCTGTCTGGTGCCTGTCCCCAGGCGCGAGTAGCCGGGCCTGGGTTTTTTTTTTTCCCCTCTTACATGCAAAAGTGCTCGAGATCCCGCACCCACTGGAGGTAGTGCAATATCAGTGGGTGCCCGCTATCCCGCTCACAGGCTGCCCAGGCCTGGGAGCCCGCAAAAAAAAAAAAAAAAAAACAAGGCTGGAGCTCCAAAAACTCATTGAAGTCACACAGCCAAGACAAACATTTTTAAAGAGACCTGCACTTATCAGTAGCATTATATATCAGTTATCCTATTAAGTTTAGCATTAACAAGGAAATAAACTGTTAACATTGATTACACTATTTACAAAAACAAGGCTGGAGCTCCAAAAACTCATTGAAGTCACACAGCCAAGACAAACATTTTTAAAGAGACCTGCACTTATCAGTAGCATTATATATCAGTTATCCTATTAAGTTTAGCATTAACAAGGAAATAAACTGTTAACATTGATTACACTATTTACATTACAATGAGATTTACCAGTCTCTCTGTTTGACAGTTCTAGCACCAGAATTTGAAAATTATTTACAGTCGTTTTTACAGCAACATTAGTTGTTACTTACCAATAGTTACATGTATTTCTGGTTTGTACAATGGTAAAGACTGTCCAGTAGTCTAACTGTTGAGCAAATATAGTCTCATTTAATTTCTTCCCCGGTAGAATCTGAGCTTGAATATTGGGCGATAGAAGTTCCTCGATGCGATTTCAATGTAGAAAGTTCACATGGTATTTCCTGAGCTTTAGGCAGGAGAGGAAGTTCCCAGCATGCATTAAATGATTAAAGCACTCACAGTAACACTAGCGTTCTTGCAGAAGGTTTTTCTATACGTGTAGCTATAAATTATCAGTCACAGAGCAGAAATTGGAGTTTTTTGTGTTCAATTGGCTTGATGACATTTCAGATTATTGCAGGATTCTTCTTATGGGGAGAAGATCTTATTTTATTTATTTATTATTTTTTTTAAAAGTAAGATTTCATAAGAGAGAAGTGTGTTCGGGTGCACAGAAGTATGGGTATTCTTAACTGTACGGATAAGCAATTATTTACAATTCTTCAAGGTTAGCTTCCTAATAATTTAGGCCCGTTTATATACAAAGCTTCTCAGTGAGCCGTCCAGCATCACTTAGAGGAGAAAGGGGTCGACCTGTCATTTCCTGTTGCGTTGCTGGCTATCTTCCGATATGTTCTTCCCAAAAGTGAGTTAATCTGGATCAGTATGACCCCGCAGTAGAGTTTCTAGCCGCAAGTCTTTTCTTGAAAACTGCCGCAGAGAACTGTTGAAATGTAGTGAAGACATCAGAATTTTCGATGAGCAAATGTACATTATTTTCTGAGAGATTATTTATTTTACTCAGCAGTACCTGTCTTTCATTCGAATAATCATTACATTCAAAGAGAACGTGCTGCCATGTCTCAGATGCTCCGCAGTGACAGAAAGGATCAGGCTCAAGGCTCCTATCGAAAAGTTTAGCCCTGAGTGATCCGTGGCCAGTCATTAAATATGATGTAGTCATGCTAGGCACAAACCATTTTGAGACTGTGGGTAATGATGCGAATTCAACATTTGAAATGTATCTTCGTGTGACTTCACCATGTTCACTTTGAGCCCATCTTTGCTGCGAAACACCAGTGAGTTCCTTCCAGAGTCTTCGTTTTTCTTCTTTTATTCTGTTCGTAGGGTCTGTTACAAATATTTACAGAAATTCCTTTTTTGAGATTATAGATCATACCCCTGTAGGAGATATAAAGATCCAGAGGCAGGGTTCCTGCTAGAACTTGTAGAGCATTATTGGACACTGCCCTAGGAGCTTGTAGAAGTGTGAGCAACACCGAACGCTGTAATGACAGAAGTTTAGTCCTGGTCTTAGTTTTTGAGACCCTCCAAAACCAAACACCTGCTGCATACGCAGCAATCGGTAGGAAGATAGTCTTATAGTATAAAGACAACGTCTTTTTGCTGAGGCCCCATTCCTTTCTGGAAATCCTTGCAATTCCAGCCGTGAAGTTTTTAATTTTTTCAGAAATTTTGGATACATTAGTATGAAAGTTTAATTTGTCATCGATTGTAAGTCCCAAGTACTTGGTGCTGGATACGTAGGGGATTTGTGAGCCATTTAGGATAACTCTGGGAGGTCTGCCATAATTGAATTGCTTTCGAAAAACCATGAAATTAGTTTTTGTAGGGGAAATTTTGAGCTTATTTAGATTGGCCCAGTTGGATAAATCATCCAATATTGTTTGGATCTTTTGTTTCAAGATTGTTCTCGACATTCCAGTAACGCCAACCGCCAAGTCATCTGCATATGCAATTTTTAGGCAATCTCCATTTTCCTTTGTCAGCCATTGGTGTAAGACTGCATTCCAGAGGAGAGGCCCCAGGACTGAACCCTGCGGGCACCCTCTGGAAGCAGTCGTGCTGTAAGTCAGGTGCTTGGCACAAACCTTGATCTGTCTGTCCTGAAAGTATGATCTCATAATTTGGTAGATATGATTATCACACATGGCTGAACGTAGCGACCCGAGGGCGCTCTCCCACCAGAGGGAGTCGAATGCGCCCTCGAAGTCCACGAACACCACAAAGACATACTTGCTGTGAGAATCCTGGATGTATTTCAGAAGAGAGATTATAGCGTCTTCGGTCGAGTGACCCTTTTTGAATCCGTGTTGATGATCTGAGCACAATTGTTGGTCCGATAACATGCTTGCAATTCTGGGAGAAATTAATCTCTCACAAAGTTTCCCTAAGTTAGCCAGGAGGGATATTGGTCTGTACGCCCTTGGGTTTGTTTTGACTTTTCCAGGTTTATATAAAATTTTCAGTAGAGCTAGTTTCCAGGGTTTGGGAAAAAGTCCTTCGAGGAAGCATTTATTGTACATATTCAGTAGGATATTGGGAAACAGTTTAAAAAATTTCACAATTACCAAATTCTCTAGCAAGTCGATGCCAGGGCATTTTTTCTTATTGAGTTCAGCAGTAGCAGCTCCTAGTTCCACGAGAGTTAAAAGGCAAACATCGGTAGATCCAACATAATTCTGGTTTTTCCTCCTGATCTCTGCCTGTTCTGGAGTATCACAGTGAGGTAGATCCTTTGGAAACAAATTATCTACGATCGTTCCAACAGTAGAGTGCCAGTCTGTTGTTTCTAGGTTATTACTAATTACAGTCTGATAGATATCTCCACTTATCAGTTTATTCCTCATTATTTTATATATGATCCCCCTGGGGGTTGGTATTCCCAACATCCTTGACCAAGTTTTGCCAGCAGGTCCTCTTACTTTCAGATATGACTCGATGGAATAATTTCCTTTTCTCTCTATAACTGTTTTTCAGCCTTTCAACGTCCTCGTTAGAAAGATGTCTATTACGCTGATATAAGCGTCTGGCTTGTTGAGTTTGAAGCCTCAAATCAGAAAGCTGAGCGTTCCACCATGGGACTGAAGGCTTTCTTATATGTTTCCTTTTAGTTGAGTTTGACATAGCTATATATAGATGTTGCTGAACAGTGTCTACATATTCTGAAGCCGATAGTTGGTTTAATGCTTCAGCATCCTCCCCATTAAATACCGTACACAGATAATCCTCGAATTTTTTCCAGTTGACTTTATCCATACGGTATCTTCTTAAGTCATGGACAGTCAAGTCATTGTGTTGGGAGTTCTTTGATATGTTGAACGTGATAGCCCTGTGATCGCTGTTCACCAAGGAGGGTTTCACGTCCCAGTTTCCAGTTTTGTCTTCCCTCCTTATGGAAGTAAGTGTGACGTCGATGTTTGATTCTCCGTTGGTAGTGGAGAAAGTAAATGGTTTTTTTTGTACATTTTTAATACAAAGGCTGTGAGCCATAATTAAATCTTCAAATTGGGCTCCCCGAGGATCAGTGAAGCCACTGTTCCAGAACGTCGATTTGGCGTTCAGGTCCGCCGCCACCACCAAGTTATTATTTGCGAATTTATCACAGATCTTGTCCAGTAGGTGCAATGCTATATGCACATCTTCTGAGGGGGGACAGTATAGTGAAGTTAGGTAGAAAGAGATGGAACTAGAGGATACGAGGATACAGGTAGCATTCGCTGAGCACTCTCCTGTAATCGCAGTAATAACGTTCGTTATTAAATACAACAATTGCAGTTTTGAGTGGAGGATCACAAGTTGCTATGATTCTAGTGGAATTGGGGTAGCCCATGATTTTATGCGCTGTTCCACCTACTTGGGATGAATAGTGTGGTTCCTGTAGACAGACAATGTCATAATTATGTTCTATGGCTACATTTCTGATCTCATCAGCTGCGGCTCGAGAGCGCTGTGCGTTTATCTGTAAAATTCTAATTGTGTCTGTATTTTGAGAGTAGCCAAAGTTATGTCTGCTTGTAGTTGTATTATCCATCAACGATACGCTTATTTGCTAGTTCCATCGCTTTTAAAAACTCGGGGCACTTTCCATCCCTGACTGAGTGATTGAAGTCCTTGTTCTTGCGTTTACAGTTTATGCATTTTGGTGATTCTTCTTTGTTGGGGCACTCTGCGAAGATGTGACCCCCATTGGCACAGTGACTACATGACACGGTTTTATGAGAGCAATTTTGTGCAGAGTGCCCGTAGGCCAGGCACCTGAAACATTTGTTAACTACGGTGAATTTTCTGAACTTATGCGATGTAAAACCTAAATATATTCGATCATTTTGAAGTAAACAGTGGAGAAGTTGAGGATTGAATCCAATCACCCAGTTAGTAATACTGTTGCCAGAACCAGAGCTGAACCTAAATGTTGTACCCTCGTTTACCTCCTGTTGTGAGAAGGAATAATCTTTTAAATTTTTATGATACAGGTCGTCCAAGATATGCCTTACTATAATCTTTTGGAACTCCATAGACTAAAATTGTTGGGTTTGACATTTTTGGCTTTTCTATTGAAAGTCCTGCATTCTTGAGTGCAGGCAAGGTACAGATTTTGGTGGCATCAGATGAGTTTGTAGTTTCTACTAACAAACCCTTGTTCCGGAGGAGTCTGATGTTCTTAACTTTCATCTCTTTATACTCGGTTTTGAGCGTGTTTGTCACCGCATTCCTAATGTCTTGACTGGACTGTATCACTGAGTCAGCAGTGGGTCTTAGGATTAGTATATGGCGTGGATCACCAGGTCGAGAAATCCAGGGGGTTTTGGCAGGCTCTGGATGAGCCACCATCTGTGATTCATTTGACATTTCTGTTGATAGTTGTCTAGGCTGTTCGCCCCTTCTTCCGGAATTACCTTTCTCTGATGGATGGGATCGCTCAGGATCAAGTCGGCCCCAATTTGATTTTGCAGCCTTTGCAAAAGTCTTTTTCATCAACGATTTATTTCCTCCATGGGAAACTCCTGGGGAGAGCATATGTTGATCAAAAATATCTGCCCGACATTCTGTGCTGGTCGTCTTGGCCTTCAGCCTCTCATTATCTATTATTAGAGACGTTGTTAGTGCCTCCATGTCAGCCCAGAGGCTGTGAATGAAGTTTGATGCAATTTTCGTAACCATACTGGTATCTGCTGACATAAAATCACTGAGCGCCTTCTTTATTTTTACAACTGTGGCGTGAACTATTGTTGGATCCAAAGAAGCTCCAAGATCCAAGGTATCGGTGAAAGACGTGCTTTGAACCCCTGCTGTCTGGGAGGGGCTAATGTTTTCAGTATTTTCTGGATTTGTTGGTTCAATTTTGTCACCACCTGTGCCAGTATCTTTCTGTACTGTATTTTTAGACTTTGGATCTTCCGGATTAGTGTGGACTTTTTGGTGTGATCTTCCATTTTCGTGGTCTGTTCGCTCTCCTTGAACAGATACAGCTCCAGCGCGGCCGTGTTGATCAAGCTGGGTGAAATACACGTGGCTGTCACTGGCGTGCCGCCTTCTACTATGCTGCAGTGGGCAGGGCGACTCCAGGTGGGAATCGAGCAGCAATTTCGAGGGGGAATCCGGTACTGATTGGAAAGGGCTCCCTTGTCCATTCGTCGGCTATTTCCGACAGCAGTAAGCAATGAATTTCGCGCGGGCTGCGCTTGATAATTTTTTCAGGCTTATCTGGGACAGACCTGAGCAGCTCTGGCATATTTGGCATTTGCACTTCGAACATTTGATGTAGACTCCTTTGCAGTCTTTATTAATCTCTTTTTTGCATAATTTGCAGTTGTCTGCATTTTTCGATCGAGTCTCCCCTTCCATAGAGAACGGTATGAATGAGAGTGGGAACTACGTACAGTATATCACCCGCGCACTCAACATTATCCCGTTAGTCACTGCTGCAAAAACGAGGCTCTCCCCAAATGTGAAATGTGACCTCCTGCTGTACAGTGATTGCCGCAGGCAGGGAGGTGATACGGAGAGAGCGAGAGCGAGGGGAAAACACTGTTGGTCAGTTGTGCTAGTGTCCACTAACTGCCATCGTGCTATACAAGAAATGACAACAAGATATTGTCCATCTTGGAAAAATTCATTGTCGCAGGCCAAAAAGGGAAAATTATAAAATACTTATCTTTGGCTGGAGCAACGCAGCTGAAATTTCATGCACCAGTAGACAGGCACTCACTGATGACCTCTGTATCTCTTGAACGGTCGAGCATTCACTGTAATCCACATTAATCACCCTTAATTAGGAGCACGAAATGCACAAGGTATATAACTAGACGCCACCTGTCGGACCTCTTGTTTCACCCCAAGGTACTATCCAAATGACCTTTGAATTTCCCCAAATTGGGAAAATACCACCCATGTAGGCAACTTATTCCAGTATTTTATAACTCGCTGGCTAAAATAAAACTTCCTGCAGTCCAATCTAAACATTTCCTCCCCTAACTTGAATTTATATCCCCTAGTTCTAGCATCATTTATAATCTTGAAAATTTCGTCCTCATTCATTTTACTGATGCCTCTCAGAGCCTTAAACACCTCAATCAAATCTCCTTTAAGGTGTTTAGTTTCCAAACTGCAACCCACATATTCGAAGTCTTTCTTCATAAGGACGCCCTTTTGCCGATCTCACCAGGCGAGTTAATTTGCCTCTTCCGAAACACAGGGAGGCCAAGAAAGAGCTGGATGCTACATTAGGCGCATTGCACTTAACGCAGCTTCCGACACCAGTGGCAAGGAGAATGCAGCAACTTGACCTGTTGTACCATAGTTCCTTAGACATAAGGCTAACGCAAAACTTCATAAAATTTAAGTCGGACCACAATCCCATTGAAATAGAAGCAGCACTGAAGGGTAAATAAATACATGCAGGGTAAGCACACGAACTGGGAAAAGCAAAGTAAGTATCTTTTCTCCGTGAAGTATATTAATGCAGAAGTTATTCTCAGTCATCTAACTAGTCACAACTGGAATGACCTGCAAGAAAAGTCAGTAGACGAAGCTTTAGAAATGATCACTAAAAAGCTATACGAAACAGCATTGGAAGGAGCAGCAAAAGAAATCAAAATATCTGAGAGAACAAAAGAATTGTTCAACCCACAACTGAAAGCAAGTTTCCTCAGGAAGCAAAAACTGTATAGAAAATGGCAAAGAACGGGTCGTTCCGCCGATCATGTTAGTTTTAAGAAGGAAATAGCACATTTCATCAAAGCAAAACGACAGGCACACTCAGTGTTGTTCATAACAAATTAAAACGAGCAAAAAGAATTACTATTAACAGAAATAGCACAGAGAATATGACCGAATGCATTTTCAAGAAAGGGCTAATAACACTTTTGGTAACCTGCCTGGACTGAATCAAATGGAGAACACTGATAATAGTAACAAAATTTTGGACCTCCTGAAAGATTTAAACAAGCGAAACTATTCGACAAGAGAGGAACTAACAAGACCTCCTTTGAGTGAAATACAAATCACAAAAGAGAGCGTAATGAAAACAATCAACGATCTGCCCAATAAGGCCACTGTTGGACCAGACAAATTTCCAATGTTCATCCTTAAAATAAGTAGCCCATTTATAATAGATCTATTACTGCACATCTATCAGGAAATCATCAGGTCAGGAGCTTTCCCGCAAGCTTGGAAAAATTACATTGTAACCCCAATACCAAAGATTAAAAACCCAAAATTGGCTAAGGATTACAGACCAATTTCTGTTAGTTGCTCCCTACAGAAGGTATTCGAAAAAAGCGCTGCTTCCCACCATCAATCAACACTGCTTCAGCCATAGACCACCACATTTGCACTCAGTCATTTCGGGGAGATCAACAATAACAAACTTACTTGATCTTATTGGAAACCCTTTTTCGCGTGCAGAAAGCACTAAATGAGAAAAAACAAATTGATATTATTTTTTGGATATCTCCGCAGCCTACGACAACATCTCAATTCCAGCGCTCATTGCGATTTTAAGGAATTATTTTAATGTAAGAGGAAATTTGTTAACTATAATACAGCCTGCTAGAACACAGAAAACTTACTGTTAAGCACCAAAAGCTACAATATTGCTTTACCATCTCGCGGGGAGTTGTTATTGTTGTTAAATTTGTTGGTGCATCAGAAACTTAGGCTATAATGCACTGATTACTATCTAATAACAACATTTTTCTCTTTCTAAAATTGATAAATATGTCATACATATCCTCACGATCTCCTAGAACACACTGTAATGATAACCGGCTGGAGTTATGAAAATGAGAGAAGAAAGCAGTTTTCCTTTCTTTCAGATATAGCGGTCATTCCATGATGATATGTTTTACTGTTAATGAGCATAAGCAGTTACTGCATTGTGGAGGATCATCGTTTGTTATTTGGTAGCTATGAGTGAGGAATGTATGACCAATGCGTAATCTGGCTAGGATGGTTTCTTCCTTTCTGTTTCGTCTCAGACTGGATTGCCATTGCTTGGGTTCTCTCTTGATTTCAAGAAGTTTATTATTTGCTTGATCTTGCCACATGCGTGTCCACTGTTGTTTATACATCTGTTTGATAATGGATTTATGGCAATATAAGGAGTCCTGAAGTTAGTTCCTTGAGTCAGTCACTAGTTGGTTAGCTGGATGCACAGCTGCGCAGTTCATATTGCTATATAGATGGAGACAAACTAATGTATAAACCTGTTTATTTGTGCTTGTTGTTAGATCTACAATGTAGATCTAACGATAAACGATAGGTATTGATATAATGTAGATTCTACATTATATTAATACCTATCGTTTAGAATTGTGCATAACTTTTGAGTGTTGCTTTCATACGAAAATTCATTTTGTTAAATTAAAGTTGTAAATAAAATTATAATAGTGATTTTAATTAAGAGCTTAAACTGCAAGCCATGTCTTTAACAAAGGGTAAAAGAAAAGTGGACGAAGAAGGACGTGTTTTTGAAGATAAATGGGAAATTATGTACTTTTATGGTGTTGTGAGCAATAAAATTGTATGTTTTATTTGCAATAAGGGAATATCAGTTCCAAAAGAATACAATTTACGTCGCCATTACGAAACGAATCATAAAGAAAAATTTGAAATGTTGGAAGGCAAATTGAGGGAAGAAAAGTTACAGTTTCTGAAATCTGGCTTACAACGACAACAAAAATTTTTTACTGAAGCAAATAAATCCAGTGAAGCAACAGTTCACGCAAGTTTTGCTCTCGCGCACATTACTGCAAAACGATCAAAACCATTTACTGATGGCGAATTCCTTAAAGATTGTTTGATTAAGTCTGCCGAACTTCTTTGTCCTGACAAACAACAATTATTTAAAAATATTAGTTTTTCAGCCAACACGGTAGCGGAACGTATTAACGAAATCGCTAGTGATTTACGATGTCAGTTAAAAGAAAAAAGTATAGATTTTGCAGCATTCTCAATAACAGTTGATGAGAGTACTGACATCACAGATATAGCACAACTTGCCGTTTTCGTACGAGGTGTTACAGATGAATTTGAAGTAATTGTGGAATTACTGGAAATAATTCCTATGAACGGAAAAATTGGTGCGCAGGATATTTTTTCTGAAATAAAAACTGTAATAGATAAATATAAATTAAGTTGGGATAAAATGGTCGGATTTGCAAGTGATGGTGCAGCTGCTATGGTTGGTAAAAAAAATGGAGTAGCGGTAAAATTAAGAAATATAGTGAAAGAAGAAAATTTTCAGAATAATTTTTGCACTATACATTGCATTATTCATCAAGAAGCACTTTGTGCCAAAAGTTTGCAGATGGATAATGTTATGGAAACAGTAACTAAAACAGTAAACTTTATCCGTGGACGAGCTCTGAATCATCGAGAATTTGTTGCATTGCTTGAAGAAATTGAAAGTGAGTACGGAGAAATGATTTATTATAACGAGGTAAGGTTAAGTCGAGGAGATGTATTAAAACGGTTTTTTGATTTAATAAATGAAATCAAAATTTTCATGACACAAAAAAATAAAACCATCGACGAGCTACATAATGATACATGTATAACAGATTTAGCATTTCTTGTTGACTCAACCGGCCATTTAAATATTCTCAATAAAGAGCTGCCAGGAAAGAATAAACTTATCACTGACATGTATGCTTGTAAGCTTTTAAAGTTAAATTGCAATTATGGGAAACACAACTGGAATCAAAAAATTTCGTACATTTCCTACATCTTAAATCCTGCCCTATTATTTCAAATTAAAAATCTGAAGAATATGCGAGAAAAATAGCATTATTACGACAAGAATTTGAAGAAAGATTTAAAGATTTTAATGATTTGGAGTCCGATTTTACATTATTTTCATTACCATTAAAAAGAACGTGAATAAAGCACTAGAAAATCTACAAATGGAGCTAATTAATTTACAGCGTGATATAAATCTTATTCAAAGATTTGAAGATACAGATTCAATTAACTTTTATTCGTACTTGTCAAAAGATAAATACCCTCAGTTACGAATTTTTGCAATAAGAATAATCGCTTTGTTTGGGAGTACATTTATATGTGAACAGTTTTTTTCGCAGTTGAAAATTAATAAGTCTAAGAAAAGAACCCGATTGACCGATGATCATCTACAATCCATGATGAAGATAGTTCTAGTAATTTTTCTCCAAGGCTACAAACTTTATCAGAATCGAAACGCCATCAAGTGTCAAGTTGTAGTAAGAAATAAAGAAGTTTATAATTATTTATATACAAACATACAGAAAAAATAGGTATTTTTTCTGTATGTGTCAAAGAAAAATTTAATAAATAAAAGAAAGAGAATAGGCTGTCATTATTTATTCTCAAGTTTGGTCCCACTTGGAAAGTTTTCATACTTTGTTTATTTTTAGTTTAAGTTAAAAGTAAGTTATTTAGTGGTTAATTCAACATATTAGAATTATTTTAAATAAATGTCAGTCTGAAAATTTAATATTTAGTATTAAATTTTTAGTAATAAATTTAATATTTATTTAATATTTAATAAATACGTTTGAATTACAAAGTGTAACCAACAGAAATTTCTTGCAGGTACCAACCTTTAGATTTCAGATAGAAAATAAATATAAATTTGAATTTTTTTTCCTTTGCGTTATTATTATTATTGTTTGTGTATGTTTTGATAAATATTTAGTAAGTGATTGGCCATCTAAAAAAAAAATAGAAAAGAAAACAGAAAGAAAAGAAAAAAAAAGAAAGAAAATGACCATAACTTACAAGCAGAATAAAAATGACATCTCGATCTCTGTAAACGGGTCTAGTGTGGAAAAAGTGCACTCTCACTTGGACCTGGATATTGAAGTGAAGACTCAACACTTCGCCCATATCAAGACAAAAATATTCGCTGTTTTATGGGCTACTGTGGGGGATGGTTTGTTTGAGGATGATTATTCTGGGGGGATAATATTTTTTCTTTTATTATTTATTATTTATTTATTTCTGTAATCATAAATCTCGTTATCTCACGTTATCCTTCCAGACCCACCTCTTTTAACTTTGTATTTCTCAATTAAATTTCCCCCTTAATTTACCTCCCCTCCACGTTAACACCTGACTTGTATACTGCACAGAAGATCACAGATTCTGGGGGAATAATAGTTCGTGTATGTCTCCTCTGGACTGGCTGAGTATTCAGAATGACTCAATACTACACATGATAACCATATACAAATTTGTTTATTTCACAGTATATACATTAAAGAATTGTATCATACAACATCAATTGGTATAATGTTAATAACTGGCATTATATGTGTGTTAAGATGTAAAATTAATAGCAAATGATATAATATGTCTCTTCGTGTCTTTCTGCTTTTTCTCCTTCTGGTTTAGGTTACATCTCATAACATTATTTTTACTTTCTAACAGTTAAACTTCCCAACTGGAATTACCTCAGTGGGCTTAACACCTCTATGGATATTGTCCTAGATTTATAAATCCCCGCTATAATCTTTCATTAATTTATCCCTTCCAAAATAATTCAATCTTAATATCTTGTAACGTTTCTAGTACATAGAACACCTTTACATCTTAACTTAGAACATACCAGTCTCAAGTACATGTATCTAATTCTTCCTTGCTTTAACTTATCCTTGAGATGAAGTACATACATCTATGAACCCTTTTCTTCCTTTTATACTAATCAATACCAAATCTACTATCAACTAAATAAACATTTTTCTAAAGTCCTTCTCTTCAAATCTACTATCAACTAAATAAACATTTTTCTAAAGTCCTTCTCTTCAAATCTAGTTTAAAATTATTATCTCGTACTTACATATTAACTTAGGGAATCACTCTTTACACTACCTTTTCTCAGTTCAGGGGCGACTCATCATCAACAGCATAGGGCATCATCAGGCTCCAACTGGAATTTTTCATCGGCAAAGTACTGCTGTTCATCTACAGGGATTCTCCTACGTTCAGGAACTCGCTCTTCTTTCCATACGGCTATTAAATAAGTTGCTCCGGCCTGCTTATTGGGCGTCTGATCAGTTCGATGAAACTGGGAAGCATAATAGAATTATCAGGACTCTTCTTACTGCTTTATCAGGAAGCCTGGCTATGTAGCTCTTCCTTATCGTTCTATAGTGAGGCTTTTCGATCCTTTTTTACTCAGCTCCAGCATAGGTGTTTCCATCTTTCAAGGATTATCTCCTTCCTATTTCAACAACTCTTAAACAGCATCTCCCACAACTCATTACTCTGGCCGCTACTTTCTGGCGATTCTCCCGGCACTTCTCGGGATTTCTTTCCAGCCGCACATCACTCAGGCATCTCCACGGGAACTCTCCAAACTTCCACACTGCCAAAACTCACCACTCTCCCACAAAAAACTTTCCTTTCCTGTCTTGCATCTGCCTTTTGTTTCAGCCGCTCATTCTACAGTATTTTGATCCAATCGTCGTTCGTTCTCCATCATCTCATTATTCTCATTCGCTCTCTCCCACTTCTTCCGTTTTTCTTGGCCCTTCCCTCTCCTGCGGTAACTTCCTGTTTACGAAATTTTCATCAACTTCGATGAACTACAGGGCGTCTAGCAATTTCTAGATATTTCCTTGTGATCATTCCCGATTCACTTACCGCCATTAGTCCACTCTGTTTCTTCTCTACCGCTCCTTGAAATCAGTAAGTGCTCAAGGAGTCGGTCTGTTTCAAATAGCGGCAGCCATTTCTACATAGTGTATATCGCATCCAGGGTTTTCTTCACCCTCCTAGTTCTTAAAATCTTCCTCTCCACAAGGGGGAGTCGGTTCCCTTGTTCTTTCCTTCCAAAGAGCTGCTCACTTTCTGTTTATGCGACCATGAACTGGCCTTGCGGTGCTCCCTTTGTACTAGTGTTCCAGTGCTCCCATTGTCTTGTGTACCGTCCTGCTACCTCCCGTTGTTACGTTAATCCTCCCCTACTTGACTGTATGGACAGAGCGATCGCAATCTAAGCTGAAATCATCCTATGTACATAATATTATTTAATATATACATTGTTTTCTTGTTATGTTATAATATTTATAACATAACATTCGCTAGGATAAGTGTAAGAATTTTGTTCTTACATTCCTTCCGCCTCCCTTTAAAATTTATATCCCCATTATAAATTTTCTACAGGTTCCCTGCTTGTGCGTCTTCTTCCATGGCCTACTTATTAACAACAACTGTATATTCCCTTTTGATCTGTCTCCAAGCACCCTCCGACTCCCTTACTCCCCCCTTACGCAAAAATTACCTCTATGGAGTCCTTGGTAATCCACTCTTTTTCTCCTTCTCAGCACCTCTCCCAGGCTCGTGAGAGTCTCGCCTCTGCCCTCATCTCTGACTTGAGGGGATGTTGCCAGTGTCTTCCCCATTCTGAGATCCTTGGGTGATTGGTCATTCAAGTATTCTCCCCCCCTCAGGTGGTATCGTCTCAGATGATTCTCATGTTCCACTTTAACAGTGTATGGGGGCCGAGTTAGCTTTATCCTATAATTAACAGGGGACAGTTTCTCCATTATACGGTAAGGTCCTATGGATAGTTTATTCCATTTCCCCTTCCCTTTCCTGTGGTTCTTCCGTACTACCCAGTCTCCTACTTCCAGCGTCTTGTGTTTCCTGCCCATATTTAGCCGTGCTCTGTTCCCTTTGCTTGCCTCCAAACTCGCTTTCCTCGCATCTAATCGTGCTTCTTCAAAATTCCTAATTATCTCCTCCTTATACTCCGTGATATCAGGGAACTCTTCCCTATTTCCCTTGAGGCATAGGTCTGTCGGAAATTTTGGGTCAAAACCCATCAACAGATAGGCCGGGGTATCTTTTACACTTTTGTGTACACAAGTCCGTACAGCGAACAAAGCATAGGGCAATTGTTCATCCCAATCTTTAGCAGAGGTATCAGAAATGTGAGAGAGCACGCTCTTCAATGTCCTGTTGAACCTCTCACATAACCCGTTAGCCTCAGGCCTATAGGGCACAGTGCTGAGTTTCTTTACTTGCAGCATCTCACACAGCTGTAATACTAGCTCAGACTGAAAATTAGCCGCATTGTCAGTTAACATGTGTTTACTGCACCCATATCTGCACACTACTCCCTTCAGATAGGCCTCAGCAATTGCTTGTGCTGTTTGATCTTTTAAGGGGAAAGCCTCAGGGTATCTGGTGAACATGTCTATTATGGTTAGGATGTACCTGTTCCCCTTTTGTGTGACCGGTAAGGGCCCTATGATATCTAACGCAATCGCTTCAAACGGGCTCCCTGGGTCCAAGTGTTGTTGCATAGGAGCTTTGCCAATGTGCGTGGCCCTCATCTGGCATTCGTGGCAGGTTTTGCAAAACTGTTCTATATCCTTATCCATCCCACGCCACGTGTACCGCTCCCTAATTCTTTGCAGCGTCTTCCTGTAACCCATGTGCCCAGCCATCTTGTTAGAATGAAATGCGTTTAGGATCTCAAGGCGCATTATTTTTGGTAAGACAATTTTTTTTCTAGCCTTGCTCACCTTCTTAGCCCCGCTTTCCCACACTAATATCCCCCTGTCATCTAGTGAGTAACCCCTACCTTGGGTCTGGTTAGCCCTGGTCGCTTGCATTAGATTTCTCCTGATGTCGCAGCACTCTGGGTCAGTCTCCTGGGCCCCTTTTAATTCTTCCACTTCCCGTACTAGCCCTGTATTTCTTTCCGTTGCTACGCATGCCTCAAGTACGGTATTGTTATCCTGCTTATCTTCCCCTTCTTTAATAATTTCATACTTGGCTCTACTAAAAAAATCAGCCACAGTGTTTTTCTTCCCAGGAATGTATCGCACTTCTATATCAAACTCCTGCACCTGCAGGCTCCACCTAATTAATCTGCTATTCCTATCTTTAATGCTCCTCAGTATCTGTAAAGGCTGGTGATCTGACAGCACCACTGTCTTCCTGCCGTAAACTAGATACCTGAATTGTTCTAAGGCGAAGACTATAGCCAATGCCTCACGCTCTATAGTAGAGTAGTTTTTTTCGTGAGGGTTCAGTGGTCTGCTGCAATAGCCAATGGTTCCTCTTTCAGTGTCCTCCCCCTGTTCTAAAACTGCTGCTATAGTTTCCCCCGAAGCATCACAAGTTAAAAGGAAAGGCTGCCCCCCATCTGGGTGTCTCAGCAGGGGTTTGCTCATCATTACTTGCTTTAGGGATATGAAAGATTTATCTGCCTCCTCGGTCCACCTAAATTTCCTACCCTTCTTGGTTAAATCAGTTAGGGGCTTCATCAACTGGGCCCTATCCCTGATGAATCTCTTATAGTAATTAACCATCCCTAGTAGACGGCGCACTTCCCTTACGTTCGCAGGGGGCTTGAGTTTGCTAATAGCTACTGTATTTTTTGCGTTTGGCGTTATCCCCCTTTCGGATATTACGTGGCCTAAATACTCTACCTCTGGCACGAGGAAACTGCATTTTGATCCTTTCAACTTTAGGTTTACTTCGTTTAACCTTTGGAATATATCCTCTAATAGCTCCTCTACGGCTAGTTCCAGGGCCTCTGCTAATGAATTTGGTTTTCTCCTCAAAATTTCTTTTTTGTATTTATCCCTGACCCCCATCAAAAACTGCCCCATCAGGATTTTGTCAAAAGCGCTACTTTCTTTTTCCGATACTTCTGTATTTAATTTTACATTTATAAATCTTTTATGATACTCTTCTACTGTTTCCCTACTTGTTTGAGAGTAGTTATTTAATATATCTATTCCTTCTAGAAAAGAGTTTTTCCGGGAAAATAGCTTTCTTAATATCTTTTCAAATTCATCTAGGGTTTCCACCTCCATCGCTTGGGTCTCCTCTAAATATTTAGTCTGGGCCCTGCCCTCCAGCTTGAATTCCGCCATCATGACTATTTCCAGTTCAGACAGGCCTTCCTTTTCTTTAATCAGTTTTAGTCTCCGTAGAAAATAGTCTATGCATCCTGGCTGGCTCGCCAATTGTGGGGGATGGTTTGTTTGAGGATGATTATTCTGGGGGGATAATATTTTTTCTTTTATTATTTATTATTTATTTATTTCTGTAATCATAAATCTCGTTATCTCACGTTATCCTTCCAGACCCACCTCTTTTAACTTTGTATTTCTCAATTAAATTTCCCCCTTAATTTACCTCCCCTCCACGTTAACACCTGACTTGTATACTGCACAGAAGATCACAGATTCTGGGGGAATAATAGTTCGTGTATGTCTCCTCTGGACTGGCTGAGTATTCAGAATGACTCAATACTACACATGATAACCATATACAAATTTGTTTATTTCACAGTATATACATTAAAGAATTGTATCATACAACATCAATTGGTATAATGTTAATAACTGGCATTATATGTGTGTTAAGATGTAAAATTAATAGCAAATGATATAATATGTCTCTTCGTGTCTTTCTGCTTTTTCTCCTTCTGGTTTAGGTTACATCTCATAACATTATTTTTACTTTCTAACAGTTAAACTTCCCAACTGGAATTACCTCAGTGGGCTTAACACCTCTATGGATATTGTCCTAGATTTATAAATCCCCGCTATAATCTTTCATTAATTTATCCCTTCCAAAATAATTCAATCTTAATATCTTGTAACGTTTCTAGTACATAGAACACCTTTACATCTTAACTTAGAACATACCAGTCTCAAGTACATGTATCTAATTCTTCCTTGCTTTAACTTATCCTTGAGATGAAGTACATACATCTATGAACCCTTTTCTTCCTTTTATACTAATCAATACCAAATCTACTATCAACTAAATAAACATTTTTCTAAAGTCCTTCTCTTCAAATCTACTATCAACTAAATAAACATTTTTCTAAAGTCCTTCTCTTCAAATCTAGTTTAAAATTATTATCTCGTACTTACATATTAACTTAGGGAATCACTCTTTACACTACCTTTTCTCAGTTCAGGGGCGACTCATCATCAACAGCATAGGGCATCATCAGGCTCCAACTGGAATTTTTCATCGGCAAAGTACTGCTGTTCATCTACAGGGATTCTCCTACGTTCAGGAACTCGCTCTTCTTTCCATACGGCTATTAAATAAGTTGCTCCGGCCTGCTTATTGGGCGTCTGATCAGTTCGATGAAACTGGGAAGCATAATAGAATTATCAGGACTCTTCTTACTGCTTTATCAGGAAGCCTGGCTATGTAGCTCTTCCTTATCGTTCTATAGTGAGGCTTTTCGATCCTTTTTTACTCAGCTCCAGCATAGGTGTTTCCATCTTTCAAGGATTATCTCCTTCCTATTTCAACAACTCTTAAACAGCATCTCCCACAACTCATTACTCTGGCCGCTACTTTCTGGCGATTCTCCCGGCACTTCTCGGGATTTCTTTCCAGCCGCACATCACTCAGGCATCTCCACGGGAACTCTCCAAACTTCCACACTGCCAAAACTCACCACTCTCCCACAAAAAACTTTCCTTTCCTGTCTTGCATCTGCCTTTTGTTTCAGCCGCTCATTCTACAGTATTTTGATCCAATCGTCGTTCGTTCTCCATCATCTCATTATTCTCATTCGCTCTCTCCCACTTCTTCCGTTTTTCTTGGCCCTTCCCTCTCCTGCGGTAACTTCCTGTTTACGAAATTTTCATCAACTTCGATGAACTACAGGGCGTCTAGCAATTTCTAGATATTTCCTTGTGATCATTCCCGATTCACTTACCGCCATTAGTCCACTCTGTTTCTTCTCTACCGCTCCTTGAAATCAGTAAGTGCTCAAGGAGTCGGTCTGTTTCAAATAGCGGCAGCCATTTCTACATAGTGTATATCGCATCCAGGGTTTTCTTCACCCTCCTAGTTCTTAAAATCTTCCTCTCCACAAGGGGGAGTCGGTTCCCTTGTTCTTTCCTTCCAAAGAGCTGCTCACTTTCTGTTTATGCGACCATGAACTGGCCTTGCGGTGCTCCCTTTGTACTAGTGTTCCAGTGCTCCCATTGTCTTGTGTACCGTCCTGCTACCTCCCGTTGTTACGTTAATCCTCCCCTACTTGACTGTATGGACAGAGCGATCGCAATCTAAGCTGAAATCATCCTATGTACATAATATTATTTAATATATACATTGTTTTCTTGTTATGTTATAATATTTATAACATAACATTCGCTAGGATAAGTGTAAGAATTTTGTTCTTACACTACTATACAGGAACTAGTAGGAATTAGGGATCCTCAGCTAGCTGAGGATTCCTAGTACGTTTTAATATGTGTCCTGCCAATTGCAATGTATGCCTCGCAAATCTGGTCTTCAGCTCCAGATTCACATTATAAGCCCGTCCTTGGGATCGAGTACTGGTTCTTGCGATGGCTTAACAGAGTTGCTGGCCACCCTTTTACTATCTCAAGGACCATTCTCTACTCAAACCTTAATATCACACCCTGGATGCGGCGGACAATTAACAGGAACACACACACCCTCTCGCACAAATGCTCACAGGCAGAGTAGATGCTCCAGTCCTGGATAATATTCTAGTCAAACCGAGTTCCACTGCTAGACGTTGCGGAGAAGTAAATAATCCACTGCGTCCAGTCCTGAACAATCTTAGTAACCTGCAAAGATTCTTCCCATCAAATGCAGCAAAAATATTTAACTCACTACACATAGATGCCGAAAAACTGTGTGAGGATGCAGCATACAGGAAAGAGATCTTCCAGAATGCGTACAGACTTACCAAAATATGAATCGGCTGCAAAGTACCAAAGAATTGTGAGTAAAAGTGAAACTTTCTGCTTTAAGAACAATAATAATTTGTTGACTGGAAAAATATACTTTCTGTAACAGTTATGTAAGTTATATATGGAATTATTAGTGAATTGTAAATATATGATTTAATGTGTAAATCGTTAATGTGTAAATACTGTATATATTAAACATAAAATTTGTATATAATATTTCGGGACGAGACTACGTGTTCAGTATATGTAACCCACTGCACGTAGTATCTTGTAGCCTGATATGTACTTAGCACCCTTTGCCGTCCTGGGGTGGTTTCCTTTACTGGAATAAACAGATGATAATAATAGTACTGCCTGGTAACACGGGGGGCACCACATCTCTCTACCCCTGCTTAAGTTGGTTCACACCTGGGTGGTCATCCTCAGTGCTTGTGCATGGAGGTTATATCCAGGATTACTAACAGCCCCACCATCGTGAAGGTGTAAGCAGAGGATATGGCTGTCATTGACCGTCCGGACTTCGCCGAAATTGGGTCCACTTGACGTGAGTGTCACCCGAATATCAGTTCCATCAGCGTTTTAGACTCCCAGGTAGCAAGTGCAGCTTGTCTGGCATATCTGAGAGAATGTCTGTGACAACGTCTTTGTTTCATTTCCACTGTAAAAAATTAATATTGGCGAGTTGCCAATATGCTGGTTATCAATGGCAACCAGATATTCACTAAAATGCAAAATGCACTGAGCCTCGCGTTCAGTGAGGCCTACGGTTAATTAAACTTCAAAGTTGGAAACGATTTCGTGTTTTTATTCGTTTATTATTGAAATGATTACTGGAAATAAAGGATGAATATACAGTACTATATGCGGGTCCTGTTAATAAAAATATTCATTGTATTGCATTGTTCTTCACAAAATTTCATGTAGCTCCGTTCATAGAGTTAAATAGTTGGGGGTACTGCAGTGCATATGGACGAGCCGCCCCTGTTATTGACTACCAACCCGAGCAGTGTTATCTGGGTCACTTTTGCAATTCTCCCTTTATTTTAACACGGGGTTTATTTCGTTTCACTTCGCATTCATTCCTCAAGCTTGGTGTGGAAATCAGTTGTTGGAACGAAGGTTTATTTATACAAACTTGCTTCCCATTCATCTACAAAAAGGGATGTCTATAAAACTATTTTGGTTTCAGGTCATTACTTGAGACATTCAAGTCTCTACGTAGTGATTGAGGAATGTAGGTAAGGAGGACAGATAGGTGTAATAAGGAAGTTAAAAGATGGGATACGATGCCATAAAATAAATAAATACTTCTGCTATAGATGAGATAAGAAGCAGGATGAATAATGCACTCTTTTTTGTATGAAATGAGTCTGCAGCGATTTACTAACATCAAAGGAAAGTCTCATATATTGAATAAGTATCAAGGACACTCGAACACTATAAATCCCGACATGTGGATATGAACGTGCACAACCTGTAGATCTAACCAGTCACAGTCAAAGTACACATTGCAGTCTAATTAGGCCGCTAGCCTAGTGGCCAGGCGCGCGGGTGCATAGGTATACGTGCCTTGAGTGACCGCGGTCCAAGCCCCTGACTGCTGAATACGGTGCTGTTTCTTGTATTCTGTTTATATTGTGAACTCCTCTGACCGTTTGGTCGTCCCGGAGTATAAACAGAAAATTTATTTATTTATTTTACTTGGTAATACATTTTAGTGCAATTAAATAGGACTAATCATAAAGGTTTGCTACAAACCCACGTTAGTCCTCGCTTCATTTTCTTTCTTTCTTTCCTCAGAAGTTGTTTAGTGGTAAGTTTTGCATCTGACGTGACATTTTTCCGAATAAGTTATGTTTTCACTACCATCCTCCCTCCGAAAAATTGCTCCTACCCTATAACGGGATCCTGAATTTCGATTTTGTTACATATTTATCAGTCTCTCCTAAGAACAGAGACGAGAGTTAAGCAACTAGGTCTCACTTTTCTGTGGCTTTCTTTAATATGAACAGATTACGCAACAGGAATCGATGGGTGTATATTCCCATTGTGAAGCAATAAAGTTTTCAAACCTTTACTTGAACTATTTATAAAAAGTCTCCACTCTTTTTTGATTGCGACCAATTCCACTTTCTTCACAATGACCAATCAAATCGAAACAATAGCACAGGGATCCTGCAACAGTGTATAAATGTGCATTTATTAAATATCCAAGTCTTTCCAGCTTGGATCCTGTAGATTTCTTTATTCTATCCAACATTTATTACACACTATCTGTGTGAAAAAATTTGCTCGAGTTTGAATAAACTGTCTGGGCATGATATACAGAGGTCAAATGACGGACACATGATATAAAACATAAATTTGAATATGATTTTGGACCTAACCTAAAACAGCCATGTCGCAATAAGGTCGATGTTTGAATACCTCTCCTGGCTGTCTTAAGTTATTTTGGTGGTTAGGATCTGTCAGCCTCGATTTTCTTTTTGATTTCATATACAGTATTTCATTTTGGAAATTAGCTGCTCACTTCTCTGATCTCAGCAACTCAACAACTCCCCAACCTATAGGAACATTTTTGAGATTGTTGGTGTAGATGGGAGGATTTAGTGTAGATTAGATTTAATACTTAAAAAAAAAAAAAAAAAAAACAGACACAACACAAACGAGTCTGTCAGCGTCAGGCACCATGCGAATCACGGAAGTTTAACTATCAGATGTCCTCCTTCTTTCCTCATCATGTTCTCTGTCCGACAGGCATTTAAAATAAATTTAATATTGTCCGGCTTTTCATTCATTCCAAATTCTATATTAATTCCTTTTGTAACACTGTGCTCTCAATTCTGTATCTCTCCTTTATTTCCTTTTTTTGTCTGTGATATCTTCCTTTTCCTAATGTCCTTTTAAACTACTGGTGTCTGGTTACTCTGTATATTTACAACCCTATACAATTCGATATAGTATTTTTTTTGGAAAATTTCAGTACTTATTTATTTATGTAAATAAGTGTACAATACAGTAAGGTATTTATTATTATTGACATTGCTATCGTAATTTCTTTATTTATTAATAACCAAAATTCTTTTTCTGATACGTACATAATTATTATAACTAGGAAATTTTAGAAAAGGAAATTTAAATAAATAAACAATAAAAATAAATACATAAATACAACAGTACAAAGTCCCAATCCAATAATACGGTATAATGTTCTTGTATTTTAAATAAAAGATTACTGTCGGTTATATCATCTTTTCGATCGTTGCGTAACACAATAAAGCTTGATTCGAGCCCATACGACCGCTAAATATGGTGATGTCCTTGTATTCTCCATGTTGTAAACTCCTCTGACCCTATGTCCTCCGGGTGTTTAAACAAAACTTATTTTATTTATTCTTTACTGTAAGTAACATAAAACAAAGCATCAATGATAATGTACAAAAGACGCAAAGAAAAGTTTTGGACGTATCCTCGATTTATATCATTTATGTATGGGAAAATCGTCCCTCTCTACTAACTTCGATTTTCAAATCTCTTCTGAGGAACGTGTGATGTTCGTAATTCGAGAGTTTAATCTATGCCAATTTTCCTAAGTGGGTTCAGATTTTCAGAGCCATAAAGTGTGATTTTCCTCATTTCCCCAATGACACGGTTAGACAGTACATCCTCTTTACATCATGTTCTCCGTTTCGGGGAGGGGAGATTCGAGGACGACCTTGTCGAATTTAACAAGCAAGAACCATCTGTTATTGTTTCTATTGCTCATTCTGCCTTGCCTTCAGTTCCCGTCTTCCGGCGCTCGCCACTGGTCAGATTTGATGACTAAGCAGGTCACAGTTCGGCTACTGCCGCCTTCTTATATTTCTGAAATTTGGTCAGCAGATGTGTCACTCCACATTTCCTGGAATAACTTCCCCGCTAACAATTCCCACGTGCTGTGCCAAGAGATAATCTTATCTGCGCCACAAATCCTTTGTCTTGTTCCTTGCTACAAAGGAAATGAGTGAGCACTATAGTGACAGCATGAAGATACTGTAATTGAACTGGTAAGCGCACACTAGGAAGAGGTGGCTGTCCCTCCCCTTCCTCTCAACTTTTGATGAAGTTAAAAGTAGTCATTTATTATTTTGTACACAAAGTAAAAACGTCTCGTGATTTTCTCAACTTATAAAGTAATGCTAGCAAATTTTTCCAAACAAGTAATGAAAAAGTTGTATTATAAGGTTGATTATCTTGTCAAGTCACTGTTCTGTGAGTGAAGTGCGCCTCTTAGCTGCAGGGCTTAACTGGGGGAGGGGGAAGTTGACAATTTCTCTGAGAGGAGGATGAGGAGAGTGGTTTGGAAGGACAAATGTTTTCCTGGAATCAAAAACCTAACAAACAACCTTGGGGTGGGGAAGGACCCAAACGTGGGTTTGTACTTGGGTCCTACTTATCCTTAGAGTAGGTATTCAGTGCAAACCCGAGCTATGAGCCATTAGGCGACCACCCTTGGAGTCGGAACTTCAGGTCTCGGCTGTCCGTTTCTATATTGTACGAAACTAGTCACAGAACATGCTCAAAAGAACATGAACAAACGTCCAGTGCAAAATTGCTCTGCCTTTCGAAGATTTAAGCACATGCTGAGTTAATGAGTTAATGATATACACGTTTAAGCATGAATTTGGAGAAGAAGAGCCTAATTTTCCTGCTGAAAAGATCGAAAAATTTCGATTTGTTTATTTCTAGAAAATGACGTATCGATTTTAGGTGGTCTGCAGGAAACAATATCAATGTCTGAACAGGTCCGTTTTTTGGTGTGTTCTTAGGCCGTATACACTCTTCATTATATTATTAAACTTATTCAAATGTTCCTGTGTTAAATGTAATTTTTTTAAAAGAAATTTGAAAGCATTTTTATAAAATTGGTTTTGAAGTTGTTTCCATAACATATATTCCAGCACTAATTCGCAATGCGCGAACTTTGGTGACGTTGTTAATGATTTTGCTAACAGAAAATAGCCGAAGAAAGAATTTGTTTTAGAAATCTCTGTGTTTAAAAATTATTTTGTAGAAGTTTATCGTTGGAATAAAATCGTTGAATTCTATTTGAATTATATTTTTGGGACCATACAAAAACTAATTAAATTCAAACTGCGTGCATTGGCTAAACTACTATATAGCCGCCAGACCCCCTAAGCCTCCACCGCTTAGGGGGTCTGGCGGCTATATGGTAGTTTAGCCATATGTATATCAATCAGCCCGCGGACCCCCTAAGCCTCCACCCCTTAGGGGGTCCGGCGGCTGATTGATATACAGTAGTTGTTAATGATCACGTGGGGGCTATATCTTACAGTTTTGACTCTGACTGCATGCTTCATTGTTCCTTTGAACTTGCCACATATTATCACACAGTATTTGCAACTATTGATTTCCGAAATGTCTAATCTTAATGTACATCAATTGACAAAAGCATCACTTGTTTATGTAATCAAAAACCAGGAGCTCACACTGGTGAGTATGGGCTTGGCACACCCGGGGTCCTGAGCTGGATATCATCATTCTTCTCTTTCTTGCTGATTTCCTTCTACTTCTTTCTCTCTCTCTCTCTCAATATAACTAAGAATTTTTTTTTGACTGGTGCAGCATAAGCCTCACCTGGCACTATATGGCTAATAACAATAATAACAATAATAATAAAATCAACTCACATATGGCCGAAGAATTTATTCGAAATAAACTTTGTAATGACTAACAGCAATGAAAGATGGCGCCACAATACAGGATATCCCCTAAATCAACCCATTACACTCTAGAGCTGGGGTGGAAATTCTTTATGAATGGCGGCCAAATAAAATGTCCGTGTGGTACAGCGGGCCATTTTTGTTTTCCGATTTCCACGATTTTTAGGATTATTAGAATGGTGTACAGTATATGAAAAATATTGTCATAAACAGTTTTATGTTATTTGTTGTAATATTTATGCATACACGTACATAATTAATTTTTATAATTGAAGATAAAATTACATATATACGGGCAGTTCTCGCTTTACGAGTTCACGGGTTCACGACGGTTTTTTTCCCAAGTATCAACAAAATCGACAACATTTTATTATTATTGTTAAACATTCATAAATACCGAATTCCAGACCACGTGCGTAGCTATATAATACAGTGTACCCGCTTTACGATATTAATCCGTTCCTATCGTATCGTTAAAATATCGTAATGTTGCGTTAAAATTGCTGGTAATGTGAACCCAGTAACACATTGTTTTTTGGTAATTCGTTTCAAGATCTCGGAAATTGAAAATTTCCCTGTATAACTAAGCTATTTATCTCTCTAAAATGTCATTTTTAAGGTCACCAGCTGACATTAAGGCCATATAAAAGGTCGTGAGGATGGTTTGTAAATTGTATTAGTTCCCAATTCAAATCATTAAAATGCATTACATTTTAATGACTCGAATGAGTACAATGAAAATTTGTACAGAGAAATAGAGTGGGCTAGTAAATCAGAATGTCTTATAATAGGGGATTTTAACTTCCCAGGTATTGACTGGAACTTGTGGGTTGGTCACTCACACACACTAGTCAAACTTTTCTGGATTTATTGGATGATTGTTTTCTGCAGCAGCATGTTCGAGGGGCAACCAGAGAGAGAGTAATACTCTTGATCTGGTTATCAGCAGTGATCATTCATGTATTAGGAATTTGCAGATAAAGGAACCACTAGGTGGCAGTGATCACAGTGTACTGATGTGGGATTTACTTAAAGATTTAATTACCATCAGGGGTAAAGGAAAGGGTTTTTGCTTCCGTAAAGGTGAGTACAGTGGTAGTAGTGGCATGTGATGCATGTGATGATGAAAGTGTATGAGGTTGTACAGCATCAGCCAAAAAAAAAAAAAAAAAAAAAATCACACCATTCCCTCCAAATGCCTGTCCAGTTCCTCCTTAAATTTATTTAACCTGTCAACTTCCACAACGACAGATGGAAGTTTGTTCCAGGATTAACCACCCGCTGGCTAAAGGCAAATTTCCGCACATCTATTCTACATCTGTCCTTTCTTAATTTGAATTTATGCCCCTTAGGTTCGTAATCTGAACAAGTGGAAGGATCCCATCAGAATTCAGCGTGCTCAACCCATTCAAGGCCTTATACACCTCAATCAGATCTCGCTGGTGCCTAGTCTCCAGCCACTGCAATTTGCAGAACTTAAGCCTCTCTTGGTAAGAGGATCCCAATCTTGTTGCCCTTCTCTGTACACGCTCAAGTAAATCTACATCCTTCCTAAAATGAGGCCTCCAGACCTGTACGCAGTACTCAAGGCGTGGCCTGACCATTGCCTTATACAGAGGGACAATCACCTCCTTCTCCCTGCTAGCAAAATTCCTATATATCATTGACAAAACCCCATGACCTGCCCTGGCAGCCTGTCTGCATTGCTCAGAAAACTTCATATCTGTTTGCACAATTACTCCCAGGTCTTTTTCATTTTCTACCACCTTAAGTGTAGCACCACACAGTTGGTACGTTTCTCTGGGGTTACTTCTACCCATATGCAGTACTTTGCATTTGTCAAGGTTAAACTTCAGTTGCCACTTCTTAGCCCATCTGCCCAAATTATCTAGATCCTGTTGCAGTAGCACACTGCCATTACTGTCATTAACAACCCTGCCAACCTTTGTATCATCTGCAAACTTCGACACTAAGCCTGATATACCTTCATCAATATCATTGATAAATATACAAAACAACAGTGGAACTAACACCACACCCTGTGGGACTCCACTAATAACATTAGTCCACGAAGAGCAGCACCCATTGATTACAACCCTCTGTCTTCTCCCACTTAACCATCCTTTTATCCATTGTAGCAACTTACCCTTAATACCATTCTGCTCCAATTTGTACAATAGTTTTCCATGCCCAACAATGTCAAAAGCTTTCCTGAAATCCAAATATATAATATCAAAATTATTTTTTGCATCCAGTTCCTTTGTAACCACATCATAATATCCTATCAAATTTGTCAGACAAGACTTTCCCTTAACAAACCCATGCTGTGTCTGAATTATTGCTGCAGTGTTATCTAGATGATCCTGCAATGCATCTTTAACCAGTGATTCCATTATTTTACCCGGAACAGAAGTTAAACTAACTGGTCAGTTAAACTAATTACTCGTGTCACCCTTCGATCCCCCCTTTGTGAATTGGGGATACATTTGCACATCTCCAGTCCGTGGAAACCTCCCCTGAGTCCAAGGATGCTCTCATAATTATGGCTAAGGGCAGAGGCGGATTTAACGGCGGGCGCACCGGGCGCGCGCCCTGGGCTCCGACTTCTGAAGGGCCCACCCAAAACCCCAACTTTATACGCAAAACCCCAACAAATTAGTTCAACTAATATGTTCATCTATTAGTTCAAAAGTTTGTGATTATTATTATGCTATTATTAATTATATTATACATATATTATATTCAAATTTTATTGTAAATAAAACATTAATAGTACATAATATTTTTTATTTATTTAAAAAAATGGTTAACATGTATTTTTATTTTCTCTGTCTCTCTTTTTTTTAAGGGGCCCAATATTTTCTTCTGCTCCCGGGGCCTCAACCGACCTTAATCCGCTACTGGCTAAGGGTTTGCTTAGTTGCTTTGCCGCCTCCTTTAATATAACTGGATAGATGCCATCCACCCCAGGTGCTTTTCTTATGTTTAACTTCAACAATTTCATGGCGCCTCCGTAGCCAGGTGGGAAGGAGCACCAGTGTGTAGCACACGCTTCTTGATTAGACCGGGGTTCGAGCCCGTCACCACCAAATACGGAGGATGCGGAAAGGTCAGGGAATGACCACCGCACATCCCCGGAGCAATATGGCCTTAGTTGCTAATGCTCCTAAAAACCAAATAACAACAACAACATCAACAAATTCTCCTCCACTTTGCTTTCAGTTATTACAAAATCATTAAGTATCCTGCTACAATTTGATAACCTTCTGCCATTTTCAAACCTTAATAATTCCTCACGTGTGAATGTAGATGCAAAATACTCATTCAGTTTGTTTGCTATCTGAGCAGGATCATCAACACTGGAACCATCGATGTCAAGTGGACCAATCAGATTCATCCCCTTCCTTTTAGAGTTTATATAAGTAAAGAAATCCTTGCTGTTTTTCTTAGCATCTTTTGCCAAGGATTTCTCGTAATCTGCCTTCGCCTGCCTAACCTCAGACAGTTTTTAAATTCTGTACAGTAGGATCAACTGACGATGTTACCAACAGTAAATTCTAAGTGGGAAGCATTCAAGGAATTAATCGTGGATGCTACTAAAAGTTTCATACCTGTTAAGAAATATTGTTCAAGGTTTAGCCCTAACTGGACTAATGTACTAATGAACTAATGAGACTCGTAACAGAGAAGAAAAATGCATGGGATGCATATAAATTATCAAGCGACTCAGAAGCCTATGGCAGATATAAGCTAGTCTGTAATCAGGTCACAAAGGCAGGCAAAGGCAGATTACGAGAAATGGTTGGCAAAGGATGCTAAGAAAAACAGCAAGGATTTCTTTACTTATATAAACTCTAAAAGGAAGGGGATGAATCTGATCGGTCCACTTGACATCGATGGTTCGACTGTTGATGATCCTGCTCAGATAGCAAACAAACTGAATGAGTATTTTGCATCTACATTGACACATGAGGAGTTATTAAGGTTTGAAAATTCCACAAGGTTATCAAATTGTAGCAGGATACTTAATGATTTTGTAATAACTGAAAGAAAAGTGGAGGAGAAACATAAGAAAGTGGAAATTAAACATAAGAAAAGCACCTGGGGGTGGATGGGATCTATCCAGTTATATTAAAGGAGGCGGCAAAGCAACTAAGCAAACCCTTAGCCATAATTATGAGAGCATCCTTGGACTCAGGAGAGGTTCCCACGGATTGGAGATGTGCAAATGTATCCCCAATTCACAAAGGGGGCTCGAAGGGTGACACGAGTAATTACAGACCAGTTAGTTTAACTTCTGTTCCGGGTAAAATAATGGAGTCACTGGTTAAAGATGCATTGCAGGATCATCTAGACAAGACCGCAGCAATTATTCAGACACAGCATGGGTTTGTTAAGGGAAAGTCTTGTCTGACAAATTTGATAGGATATTATGATGTGGTTACAAAGGAACTGGATGCAAAAATAATTTTGATATCACATATTTGGATTTCAGGAAAGCTTTTGACACTTTTGAGCATGAAAGACTATTGTACAAATTATACAGAATGATATTAAGGGTAAGTTGTTACAATGGATAAAAGGATGGTTAAGTGGGAGAAGACAGAGGGTGGTAATCACTGTGTGCTGCTCTTCGTGGACTAATGTTATTGGTAATCTGGTAGCAGTTCTTGAGGATTTCTTTCCTGTAGGGCTTGTCTTCACAGAACCTATCAGGGTGGATCCTAAATTTATTGAAGATCCGAAGGCTGGAAACATGTTCCTCAGGGAATCAATGCTTGACAGCGTTAGACGTAGAGGGAGACAGGAGTCGGGGTGCTCCCCTCTTGCCCGCCTAGGGCCAGAGATTAATGTGGATACCGATGGAGCATCAATTCGCTTCGTTATAAGCCGTGCAAGCGTGAGGACATTTTTTGTCATGATGATATGTCTCCAGGGAGTGGTGCCCAGATTTGCTTGTAGGATAGATCTGGAGATAGTTAGGGGGTAACCTACCACCCTGTTCATCCATCTAAGCAACCAGTACTCTAAACTGAGATACTTCTGAAGGTATGAGGCAGGGGCAGATGACCAAAATTCCGAAGCATAGAGAGGAATCGGCGTAATACACCTCAGGATGTGCCGAACAAGCAGCACTGGCGTTTCGCGACACAGCTTAGTGAATTCAGCCTCGACTGTATTACGTGATCGTTGAATTTTCGTACATTGTAATTAATATGTGCGTGCGCATATGGATTTTCGTATGCGCATGCGCATGTTCATTTTCCTATGCGCACGTGCATACTAAAATTAACGCGCATACGAAAATGAAAGATGCATATCATGCACAAGCGCATATCATTTTTTATGTGCGTGCGCATATGGATTTTGATTGTGGTTCTTGCGTCTGTGTTATGAAGAAGATGTTGACGGGCAATCCAGCGCATTCGGCTGATCTTGCGTAGAACACATTCGATGTGACAGTTGAACCTAAGGTTTGGGTCGAAGGTTACACCGAGATCTTTGTGTTTAGTTACACTTGGAATAATTGCACCCTGCAGTGAGGGTTGTATGGATGTGGGACACTTCTTCAGAGAAAAAAACCATAATAACGGATTTTTGGGGGTTCAGTTTAAAACCGAAATGGTTGAGATGGTTAGAGAAAGCTGTGATCTTATTACAGATTTCCGATGTGATCACTCCCCTGTCGGCTGATGGTGGTATTTCCGTTAGGAACTTTATATAGTCGGCGTAGGTAATGACATCATCTCTGTTACACACAAACGGAATAAGGAGGGCGGTAAAAAGTAGCCCCGATGAAACGCCACCTTGCGGCACACCTGCATTGATGGATCGGGTATAGGAGAGGTTGCGATGAGTGAGGTACACTGTTCTATTCCAGAGGAGCGACTGCAGAAAAGCGAAAACGTCACCTTTGATCCGAAAGTACATGTAATTGGTTAGGAGATTCAGAATGGCTGTGATGTTGAGGCTATCAAAAGCAGCTTCGATATCGCCATAAACAACCGCCATTTCTGATCTGGCCTCAAATGCATTTAGAATTTCCGTTCGGACTGCCAGAAGGTTGGAGACAGTTGATCTATTAGGGAGAACATAATGGAGTTGCTTTGACGGTTGTGGAAGAAGATGGCGTGTTATATGCGGAAGAAGGACTTTTTCCAGTAGCTTTAGGAGCGTGGATGCAGTGGATATCGGTCTATAGTGCTTCGGCTGGCTTGGTAGTTGAACTTTAGGTAGTGGGGCGAGAGCGTATTTGCTCCAGGATGCAGGAAACACTCTATGAGAGAGGATGGAGTTGAACAAGTAGAGCAGAGGATCAAGGATATATGGACTGAGGCACTTTAGGATGAAATGCGGGACTTTATCGATGCCAGCGGTGCATGACGGACGCAGCGAGTTGATGGCTTGACGGAGCTGCTGTCGATCGATTTGAATGGAAAACAGCTCATCATCTGGACTAGAAATGGGGTCTGATTGGTAATCATATGGTTGTGTGATGTTGTCTTGGAATCTGGCTATCTAGTTGATCCATTCAACTGGATTGAATATATGGTGCACGCATATTAATTTACGTTTGGGTATATGCATGACGGACGCAGCGAGTTGATGGCTTGACGGAGCTGCTGTCGATCGATTTGAATGGAAAACAGCTCATCATCTGGACTAGAAGTGGGGTCTGGTTGGTAATCATATGGTTGCGTGATGTTGTCTTGGAATCTGGCTACCTTGTTGATCCATTCAACTGCATTGAATATATGGTGTACGCATATTAATTTACGTTTGGGCATATGCATTTTCGTATATGCCCATGCATTTATGAAATTAATATGCACGTGCGCATATCAATTTAGGCATGCGCATGCGTAAATTGATTTTCGGAAATGGATTTTGGATAATTTCCGTATGCGCGTGTGCATATCAATTTACGTATGCGCATATTGATTTTCGTATACGCGTGGGCATGTTCATTTTTGTATGCGCACGCGCATACGAAAAAATGCATAGGCGTGCGCTTCGTATTTCGTATTTTTTCTCAGCAGATTTTGTGTCGAATTGTTTTGTGATTTATTTTCACTATATATCGCCATTGTAATTAATATGCATTGTAATTTGCATATTAATTTTCGTATGGGCGTGTTTCATATGCATTTTCATATACGTATTTCGATTTCGTAGTTGTTCCCAGCAAAATCCCAGCAAATTTTGTCGAATTGACGACATCAACCGCTCAATTGAACTGAATTCACTTTATCCGAGTTCCATCGGGCTAAATTAAGTTAATATCTGTAACTTAATCTGCACACCCAGACGCTAGAGATACCAGCAGCGTTTTCGTATGCGCACGCGGATATGAAAAAATGATTTTCGAATCCACAAGCCACACTGGCAATCAAGGCACTCTAGGCTGGTTTTCTTTTACTCTCCTCCCTGGCTGGGGGGAGGAGCAGGAACCAAACTCCTTTCCCCTATCCTTTATTCCGCCTGGGATATACGACCCGCCCACAATTTCTGTCGTTGTATTTAATGTATTAAATTTCAAGGTACTAACCAACTTTTGATTTTTTGGCATTGGCGATGACGTAGACTTCCAAACAGAATTTTGTTTAGAATAGAATCTTTAATTGCAGCAATGATAGACATACAATTAGTCCCGTCACGGCATTTGTTACTCTTTGGGTCGAAATGATGAAACCATGTCTCATCCGCTGTTACCACCTTGTGCAGAATCTCACTATCTTCAGTAACCATCCGTTGCAGCTCCTAATTCTGGACTAGGACTGCCAACTTCTCCGATTTTAACATAATAGTCCCGATATTCAAATGTAAATCAGTGTCACTGGCACATTATTGGTTAATTTTATTAAATTAACCAATTCTTTCTATCAGTTTTACCTTCTAACGCTATGACTAACACATGAATGACGTTGACGTTGTTACTTCCTTGACATCACTTCCTTCTGGTGACGTTGCAGAGTCCTCATGTATGTCCGTCCCACTTTCGTGATTTGAAAATGTGGCAACCCAACTCTGGATCCATTTCACCCACGGAGCTATAATGTGTCACCTGTATATACGTCTTGATGCCTAACAAACTAAAAAGAAGTTTTAATAAAATCGAAGAGTTGGGGGTGGGGGGGAAGTCATGTTGAAAAATAGCCATTTTATTGGTTGATTTGATGTATAATTACGACACTATGTACAGAGAATGATTTTTATAATTTAAGTAAAAAAATAATTACAGAAGACCGTATAATACTGATATTCTGTTTGTTTTTCTTTCATAATCATATTAGCAAACAAATGAATAAATAAATAAACTGTTTTACATAATTTTGTTAATAAAAATGAAGATAGTTCGTAAAATAGGTTAATAAAAATGAAGATAGTTCGTAAAATAGGTCTCTCCCTTCATTTTAATATGTAATACAAGGGTCACAATTAAGTCAGTAAGCAGGAGCAGACTCTTAAAGTGGGTGCACCCTTTTGTAATCTTAAAGGAGGTTAGCAGCATCACGTAACTAAATGTTGTAATATTGTCCTGGTATTCCAAGCTCAATTACGTAAACATATCGTGTTTCAAATTTTTTGTTTCCCTTAATCTACGCTGCCCAAGTATGCTTTAATTTTGCTTCTAAGTATCTGCTGCTATCTAGCGGCGAAAAGTACAACTAAATTAATTTCAATCTGTTTTGCATCTCTGCCATTCGTGGTCATATTGTATCAGTTGGTTACTAAATAATGCAATATTATTTTTAAGAGTAATAAAAAAAAATGCTATTATAACTAATTCCGTTATTGAACAATAGAATAGTAGGATTCTTGATGTCATAAAATCAAATATAAGTAGAAATTTATTTATTTATTTTTGTTTTATGGGTTTGTTTTTTATTTATTTGGTTTATTTATCAGATATCATTGAATGATCCACCGTGATGACTATGTTTTATTATTTTTCATAATAAATACATTTCAACAACCGGAAGACTAATCAAGAGAAAAATAATTGTATACACATATGTTCCACGATAATATGATGTATTATACAGGACAGTCAATAGAGAATTACCTAAATAACTTACGATTTGCAGATAATATTATTCTCTTTGGCAATGATCCGGAACAATTGGAGCAAAATATTACAGAACTGCAGCATTAAAGCAAGCAGTTTCGGTTTAAAGATGAATATCCTTAAACCGAATTATGAACCGATTATGTTCGCCAAATTTACCAGACTAAAGAAAATCATGGCCGATGGACAAGAACTAGAAGAAGTGAAAAGGTATGTTTACCTTGGACGAGAAATTTCAACAGACAGAAATTGAACGGCACATAAAATTGGAATGGCAAGCGTTTTGAAAGCTTAATATAGTCTTCAAGAACATCTCTGTCTCAAACGAAAATTTTTGATCAATATATCCACTCTGTCCTGGCATATGGTTGTGAAACATGGACATTGAATGCCAAAACTTAACAAAGAAGGTCACACAAAGAAGTATGGAGCGCCGAATTTTGAACATAACCAAAAGAGGACAAAAAAAAATGTGCATGGATTCGCCAACAAACCATGGTCTGTAACATCATTACAAGAACAAAGCACTTAAAATGGAAATGGGCAGGTCACATACCAAGAATAACTGACGATAGATGGACCAAACGAATTTTGAAATGGATACCGCTTATCTCTAAACGCCCAAGAAAAAGATCAAAGATGAGGTGGATAGATGAAATTGTAA